>NW_004524727.1:3774922-3777798 GCF_000260255.1 Octodon degus
CACAAGTCCGCATCTTGTACAGCAATTAACCACTAAGAAGAATATATGCAGTGTATTATTTGTTGAAACTGTCCTTCCGATTTGATTTGAAACTGTCTCATTGCTATCTGTTTGGCAATAAAACTTTGAAAAAAAAAAAGAGATATAGAGGAACTTAATATCTCAATCCAAAGATGGCAATACTGTTTGAGTGAAAGTGAAGGTAGAGTTTCAGATCTTGAAGATGCCATTGCAGCTAGTGAAAAGGTAAGAAAAGATCTCTTAAAAACAACCAAGATGCAAAAAAAAATAATTTATCACCTGCGAGATAATACAAAGATGAACAACGTGAGATGAAGAGGCATCAGTGAGAAAGAAGGAGTCAATACAAATGATATAAAAAGAATATGGGCAAAAGTAATAGCAGAAAATTTCTCAAATATGAGGAAACAATCTGACATTCGGGTAACCAAAGCATACTGAACTTCAAATAACATCAACCCTATTAAAAACACACCAGGACATATGATAATCAAGATCCCAGAAATCCAGCCCAAGAACAAAATACTGAAAGCCACTAGCGAAAAGAAACAGATCTTATTTAAAGGAAAACTCATAAGAATAATGGCAGACTTGTCTTCAAAATAATCCAATATAGTTCAATAGTCTATACGAGTACTTTATTATCTGCAGAACTGGAAATTATCAGAAGCTGCTGACTTGAGGATTTTACAGCTCAGGATATTAATATGGCATTACATTTTTAAAAATAATTTTAATAGCAATGAGAGAGTTTAAAAACCGATTAGTAGGACAGTTTCAATAATTAGTACATTGTATATTGTTGTCTTCTTAGCAGTTATTCAAAGTAAAAGATGCAGACATGATGTCCTGTACACAAACAATCTTAGAAGAACACTTTCTATTCATTGAATTAAGAGAAAGTAGCTGTATATTTATCCTAACTATTTTGAATATACAGATACAAAATCGTCCTTCATTTGTATCCCCTTTTTTGTTTAGTTTTGTCAGAGAAAAGTATTGCATTGTCATTTAAATATTGTGAGTGTGTAAAATTGCAAAATATTCCAATATAGTCCAATAGTCCATAATAGTGGGTTATCTGTAGGACTGGAAAGGTCAGAAGTTTGTGACTTGAGCCTTTTACAGCTCAGCATATTAATATGGCTTTACTTTCTATACCTCACTTTTATACTTTTCTGCTGGATGGTTAAGACCAAGATAAAGCAAGACCTATGTAACAAGAAATGTAACTTTTGTATCTGATAAGATCAGTCAAATCCCCTCAGGATTTACCTGAAACCCAGTATCTCAGTTTGTAGATCCTTTGTCGGTGTCACCCATGTGGATGAGTCATGGCCATTGCTTGACCAATTTGAACTCTGTGAAAGACTGAGAGAATGTTTTCTTTCCATTGGACTCTCCTGAGACACGCTTTACATCATCAATCACTTTCCTCTGTGGTCCCATAATCTCCTTGATTAAAAAATTTGGGAAACCACTGAGTTACATGATTTTATAGTACAGTTTCTCCTTTGTCCTGAGTCCTCACTAACCTTGAAAGGCTATGGCCAAAATGTTGGCTGTCCTTACAGCCTTTCTTTTCCTCTAATTTTTGTTCTGAAAATTTAAGTTGTTAACCCTCCAGAAGAGAAGATTAATGATATTATTACCCTACAACAAAAGCAGTTGAGCTGAACCTCACTATATGTCCATGTTATATCTAAGATGCCAAACATCTTAGATATAACATGGAACAGACATGGAACAGGTACTTTCCACCAAGCAGTGATATGATCAACTTTAAATCCCTCCAGAATATGAGGAAAAAAATTAAAAATTAGAAAAGTATTTTTAAAAATAGGAATACACAATTACATATTTTTATAAAAAACCTTAGAAATCTAACCATATACAGCATTGTAACAGGACAGCCCTATGAGAACTTTTTTCTTCTCTCTTGTTTTCATTTATTACTCCTTTTTTAAAAAAACCATTTGCTTAAGAAATAGTATGGCAGTAATTGGTATGACATGACAAGCCGTATGTACTACAAGACCAGAATGTCAGGCATTCCATGCATGACCCTGGTATTACTCATTGCTATCTTCAGTACAGTTGCCTAGTTCACAGGTGTCAGCATATATATTTAGTTAGGCTGCGAATCCTACCAATTAACTGCTAGTTTCAAAAACATGCTGAAGATTCTCAGGACCATTTCCTTACCCATCTTGTGCATATAAATGTATGGCTTTGCACCTATCATTTTTCCTAGCTTTTCTCCTTGCCTTCTCTTCGTTTTCTAATCCTTATGTTCTTGCTTTCCTTTTAATTGTGTTATATTTTTCTATTTTTATTTCTTCTTTTGAGTTCTTACACTAGGGAGATTATATGATATTTACACATGTGAAACTGTTTTATTTCACTTGTGAGTATATCTTCAAGTGCCATCCACTTAAATATAAAGGTTTCAAGTTTATCATTCCTTATGGCTGAGTAATACTCCATTTTATAAAAATACATCTTTTTTCATTCATTCCGTAGGTGTCGGGCATCACGGTTGTTTCCAAGATTTGGCTATCACAAATTATGCTGCTATAAACATAGGTACACATATATTATTATGCTACGATGTTTTCAGTTCCACTGGGAAAATTCCCAGTAAGGGGATAGCTGGTTTTATTGGGATTTCCAGTTTTAGTTTTTTAAGGTGTCTCCACACTGATTTCCATAATGGTTGCACCAGTCTACATTCCCACCAGCAGTGGAAAAGGGTTCCTTTTTCCCCAAAGATTCTCCAACATTTGTTGTTGTTGTTTTTTTTTTTTTTTCTATGACCCCATTCTTTGTGTGGTGAGATGGTATCTCAGTGTTGT
>NW_004524727.1:3777898-3783261 GCF_000260255.1 Octodon degus
ATAGTAATAATAATAATAATAATAATAATAATAATAAGCTGAGAGTCAAGGGAAAGAAAAAAATTGGGGAAACAAAGGAAGTATCAGAGCCAGAATCAGATATGACAGAGGTGTTACAATGATCAGAAAAAAAATTAAAATAGTGATTATAAACATGGTGAAGGCTGTAATGCAAAGACTATGCAAGTTCAAGGACAGGGAGGTAGGATGAATTAAGTACATATGGCAGAGATTACTGGAACATAATATGGTTATCTATTTAATTTCTTATTTTTTTTTCTTTTTCCTTTTTTTTCAGTACAGGGTCTATAGGGTCTTACTGCACAGATCAGATTTGTAGTGATCCTCCTGTTTTAAGCCTCCCAAACTCTGGGATTACAAGCGTGTCTTGTCTCAGTCACCATTTCTGCAAGCCCAAAGGGCAGGGCTGGCACCACAGGCCAGGGATCAAACTTGGTCCCTGTGTCTGCTGAAGCAGGCACTTTAGTCTGCTGAGCTATCTGGCTGGCCCTATTTATTATCATTATTTTTAATGAGAATACAAAAAATTAAAAATACATTAGAAATGGTACAAAATGTCACTAAACCAAATGATAGGAATTCAACAATGGGTATTACATTGCACTTGTGTTGTCTTCAGATTTGTTGCTCAGATTACAAGACATAGGACTGTAAGACTGGCAAAAAAATATATAAAAAATTGAAAAATTAAAAAATCTAATTTTAACTACTCCTTTCAACAGACCAGAAGAAATCATCAATACAATTATTCAAGATATCCCATGTAAACACATATATTTCTTTATCCCTTTATTTTTTCTTTCTTTTCTACTTTTCCTCATCCAAGTGTTCCTTCCCTTGGAACAGCTTCTTTTCCTTTTATAGTATCCATTATACATTTCAGATCCTGTGTCCTCTTTCAGCTTCTTACACTAGGGGGACAATACAATGTTTATTTCACTTATGAGTATGATCTCTAGGTGCATCCATTTAGCAATAAAAGTTTTGAGTTTATCTTTTTTAATAGCTGAATAATACTCCATTGCATAAAAACAGCATATCTTTTTGGTCCATTGTTCAATTGTTGGGCATTTGGGTTGTTTCCAAGATTTAGGTATGACAAATTGTGCTGTATAAACATGTGTGCATATATTTTGTTGTGGCATGTTGTTTCCAGTTCTTTTGAAAAAATACCCAGAAAAGTGACTAACTGGGTTGACCCTGATTTTCTGAGGAATCTTCACACTGATTTCCATAGTGGTTGTACTGTTCTATACTCCCAACAGTGGAGAAGGGTTCCTTTAACCCAGAGCACCTCCAACATTTGTTATTGGTTGATTTCTTGATGATAGACAGTTTTTTGGGGGGCTAGATGGAATCTTAGTGCTGTGTTCATTTGTATTTCTTGAGTGACCAATGAGGATAAATACATTTTTCATATATTTATTTGCCATTTTTATTTTCCTCATAAATGGTATCTTTAATGGTTTCTTGCAAATTAGAAATGGCTACATAAGTAATCAGAGAACTTTAAGATAGCTCAATGAGATCTTTCAATTTTTGAAATAAAGCAGAAAAATGTGTGTGCTTAATTTGAGGGAGATCAGAACTACATACCTGAGAATACCAGAAAGAAGAAAAAGAGAAAAATTAGCAGGAAACAAATGGCTGAAAGTGTTTTTAATTAGAAGGAAATAGCAACCCATAGATACAGGAAACTCAGAGGACATCAGGTATATAAATGCCAAAATAATCTTCAATGAGGCATTTTGTACTCAAGCTGTAGAAAACCAAAGATAAAGTTTTATGGGAAGCTACAGGGAAGAACATCTTATCTTGAGAGAAATAAAGACAAGAAAGCCTTCAGACTTCTCATCAGAAACTATATAAGCTAGATAATAAACGGAGATACTAAAATAGTGACAGAAACAATAACCCACCAGCCTAGCATTCTGTACCAGTGAAATAATCCCTTAAAACTGAAAGGGAAATAAGCTTTGACAGAAAGACCTTCAGACCAGAGCGGCCTCTAAAGACATGTTAGAGAAAGTTCCTCCTAGAAAAGGAAAACGATGCAGGCGATAAACACTGCTCTACACATGCTAAGTAGAGATGCAGAGAAGGAATAAATGAAAGTGGCATTAGTCTTTGTTTTCCTTGTTCTCAAATTAACTGTCATAGGTTATTATACGTTCAATGTAAAAGCATTTGAATATCACTGGGGGGCTGTACAATGAAACACATGAGAAACCTAGCACGGATCAGGATCCAAAAAATTGAAATATTTCTGTTTTCAGGAGACTTCTTTAGACATAAACCTTTATAGTTAAAATATATATTATATACTATAAGAAAAACCATTTTCAAATGATGTATAATCATACCTTAAGAAAGGACAAAAAGCAGTCATGTGAAGTCCATTAAATTTGACATCTAAAAAGTGAGGGTCAAGGAAGAAATTCAACAAATAGAAAAATGTTTAAAACATTAATCCAGTCATATCAATAATTGATTTACATACAAACAAACTACATATATCAATGAAAATACAAGACTTTCAGAAATGAAGGAAGCAAAACTACTTACATTTATCTAATGGAAACCAGCTATATTTATTGAAACAAAATAAGATCCACTTGTATTTATTTCAAACTAACAAAAGGATAAAGAACTAATTTGATAGCACCAAATAAACCTTAAGTAATTACATTACTTTCAAACAAAGCTGATTTTAAAACAAATATTACCAAGTTTCAAAAACAGACATTAAATAATCACTAAGTGGTCCTACCTAAAAAGAGCAATTCTTTAATATCTATGTACCTAATTGCCATCAAAATAATAAATCAAAAAGGAATAGAATTGCGAGGAAATATAAATGAATCCAACCAGAAATGCATTTAGATGGAACATAAAAAGCAAAATCCATTTTTCTCATTCTATGGCATAGAAAAAGGAGAGTCCCAGTAGTTACCATGGATTTCAGGAGGAGATATGGGACATTGGTGAAACACATCAGAGTTTTAAGGTTGCAACCAGTTTGGTGTGATGACATCTTGGCAGATGCATGTTGTTGTGCATTTCCCTTAACTGATAGATTCTTTTACCAAAAGTACTTTTCTTGTTTCACTTTTATTTTTATTAGTATATATTTTCAGTAGTACATAATGTCTATATGCTTTGTGGGGGACTCACTGTATGTGCAGATCACATCTCTATTGTTTCATTCCTTTGCTCTGCTCTTGTTCTTTCTCCCTACAATTCATAGGTTTTGTAAGACAGTAAGTAAAAGTTATATGCGAATTTAAAATAAAATTCATTTCAATATGGGGATATCTTACAAAATGAGACATAACAGGATAATGAATATGAATGGTAACACAGATGTATGAATCAATGTCACTGAAGTATAGGGACTGGTACAAGGTTTTCTTTTTTAACTTTAAATTTTATTACTTTTAATTTTTTATACATTTTAATGCAAAAAATAGCAGTGAAACAGTTTCAAAATAGGTCAGTAGGGTAGTTATAATACTTAATACATTGCATATTGTTGTTTTCATAGTAGTTATTCATTCAAAGGACAAGATGCTGACATGATATCTTGTCTAAGCATTATTAGTACAAAACTTTCTTCTCATTGAACTAAGAAAGTAGCTATATATCTATCCTATTTTGTATATGTATATATTTTTTCTTTTACTCCAAAATGGTCCTTCATTTATATCCCCCTTTTTGTTTTGTTTTTTCAGAGATGAGTGTTCCATTGCTGTTAGAGAAGCTGTATTTGGAGAAGTCTTTAAAGGACCATTTCATATTGATGCCAGTCCAAATATTGTAGGTACTTGAATTCAGCAAAGTAATTCAGAGCCCAAACCCAGGCCCAGCGAGCTCTCCTGAGCCAGCTGGACCCCTCCAGACCTAGCCCAAACCCAGCGTGTGAGAACTTCTGCCACGCTCTCAGGATTCCTTCAGACCCAGACAAAGTCCCAGCCCAGTCAGTGTGTGGGAGAGCTTCTGCATGCCCCTATGACCACGGGACCCCTCTGGACCCAGCCAAGGCCCACTTGTGAATGAGCCCTTCTGTCCTGCTCTCTGGACCCTTCCAGACCCAGCCCAGACCTAGCATAGTGGCCTGGAGTGAAACACTGCAGCTCAAGCCCACGAAGTGAGGCTAGGGGCCAAAATCACCCAACTAATCCAGGAGAAAACATCTTGCCAGAGGAGCATAACAGGTTCACTTCCAAGAGCTGCAACAGGAAGAAGCTGAGCACAGTAACCAGACCCAAGCCAGGCACAACTGGATGAATTCAAACTTCATAGACCTGCACTCCAATTTCAGCAGAAGCTAAGGTTATAATTGCACCAAAGCTCTACACCAAAGTCAGAGAACAGTGCTATATGAAAAGACAAAGAGAAAGACCAAAATGCAATCTCAGGACCCAAGCCCACCCAGAACAAGTGCAGAAGACAAAAGCACAGAAAATTGGGAATCACACATCTGAAATGTCTGAATTAATAGTGTCTGAAGTAAAGAAACAACTGCAGAAATGTATAGAGGAACTCAGATTAGAAATAATCTCTGAAATAAAAAAGAAATCACTGAATTAATAGCATCTGAAGAAAAGAATCAAATGCAGAAACATATAGAGGAAATCAGATCATAAACAATCTCTGAAGTAAAAAAGAAAGGATAAATATAATGAATGAATTAATAGCTGCTTCTCAAGAAGACACTGATAAAAAGAAGAGATTAGAAAAATGATGGAATCCTTCAATGAGCAATAAAGAAAGATATAGATCACATGAAGCAGAGTCAAAGAGATATAGAGGGGACCCTCTCCCAGCCCCTCCGGCCGCCCCCCAACACTCCGCAGTGCCTCCCCACCCCGCCCGCCGAGTACAATTTTCTGCCGTGTTCCGGGAGCCCCCAGACCCAGTCCAAGCCCAGGTCCGGTGAGTGTGCGGAGAGTTTCCTGCTACCCCGCGCCGGCGGGACCACTCCCAGCCCAGGCGCAGCGTGGGCCGGACCCTCTCCCAGCCCCTCGGGCCGCCCCCCACCACTCCGCAGTGCCTCCCCCATTTTCTGCCGAGTTCCGGGAGCCCCCAGACCCAGTCCTAGCCCAGGTCCGGTGAGTGTGCGGAGAGTTTCCTGCTACCCTGTGCCAGCAGGACCAGTCCCACCCAGGCGCAGCGTGGGTCGGACCCTCTCGCACACCCTCCGGTGGCCCCCCACCCTCCGCTGTAACTCCCCCATCCCTCCCGCTCAGTAGGAATTTCTGCCGACTTCCGGGAACCCCCAGACCCAGTCCTAGCCCTGGTCCGCAGCAGGAAGGAGCTGAGCACAGCAGCCAGACCTAAGC
>NW_004524727.1:3791056-3800880 GCF_000260255.1 Octodon degus
AACTGCTGAGGGAGTTGCAAATATTGTAAATATTGTCACTTCCTAGAAAGTGGTTCAGTCATTACTGATTGTCTTTACCAGCATATTAAACTAAGAGGAAATTGCAGTGGTTAGAAGAATGCCTAGAAATGATCATTTACTATGAGCAATTAGTTGATTAGTTGTGATTTAGGTTGAATGTATTCAACAAAATATTTTGTGATTTAGATCAAATGCAAGAATGAGGCTGAAGATCATTTGCAATACTTGAGAAAGGTGCTCAGATTCTCATAAATCAATGGTTTCCACCACTTAAATATATCTTTATAATAAACATTAGAGAATACAGTCTATTTTCTAATACATCCTCCACTGAGGATGGTTTTGGGGGACAAATAGATTCATATCTTCTTTAACTTTCACCTGCATAGAAAGCTTTTGCTTGCTATTGAATATTTAGAATTCATTTGGAACTACCATGAGCCGAGGGCATCAGTATTTAATTTTCATTAATCTTCTCATGATTGAGTAGTTAATTTTTTATTTTCAACTTGGATCAAAGAAGATATGAGTTCTTTATCTTGATGGTAGATTTTGAAAGTGCAAAGAAGCCAGGTATGCTTTAAATTTCAGCTGTTAAAGAAGGAGACTGTGTATGAAGGAGATTTTGCTATTTAAAAATAAATTATATGCCTTGAATTTCTTGCAGAAGTGGAACTAGAACCCTGGTGTTTTGATTCCTGTTGTGATGTGCTTTTCACAATACCAGGTGCCACTTTAAAAGGAGACTAGCTACAAATGGCATTCCGTTGCTCTTTATTTTCTGCAAAGTCCCAGCTTGAATCTTATGTGGCTGTTGTATAGAATCAACAGAAATGCTTTTGGAATTGCACCTTTTTTTTTTTTTTCCAAAACCAGGGATTGAACTCAGGCCCTTGCACTTGCCAGGCAAGCGCTTATTCTACTGAGCCATCTCCCCAGCCCTGCATCTTTTTTTGTTTTTTTTTTTTTTTTTTTTGCGGAACTGGGGATTGAACTCAGGTCCTTGCGCTTGCCAGGCCAAGTGCTTATTCCACTGAGCTATCTCCCCGGCCCGTGTGCATCATTTTTTTTTATATATTAATTTACTTATTTAATTTCATCCTCTGGGAAGTCTGTGTTCATCTCAGATGTCCATTTCTGGATTGGGTCTTTAAATTTTGGGGCCCTAATATTTTTCAGTTCTTTATAAATTCTAAAGAGCAGGTCTTTTTCTGAGTGCTTATTAGTTAAGATTTACCAAATTTGTGGGTTGCCATTTCACTTTTTTGGTAATTTCTTTTGACATGCAAAAGCTTCTCTTAAGAGGAGGTCCCATTTGTTAATTTTTTCAAGAATTACCTGTGAGATTTCATTTTTTTCATGAAGTCTTTGCCTACTTCCATGTCTTGAAGAGTTCCTCCTACTTTCTCTTCAAGGAGATTTACTGTTTCTGTTTTAATATTTAGAGCTTTAATCCATTTTGACTTTAGCTTATTGCACGGTGATAGACCTTGGTCAAATTTTAGTTTTAGGCATATAAAGAGCCATTTTTGTTCCAACACCACTTGTTATAAATGCTATCTTTCTTCCAGTAAGCATGTTTGGCCCCTTTGTTAAAGAAAGGTGGCTGAGTGTGTTTGTTGAGTCTTCTGCATCTTCTCATCTATTCCATTGATCCGCGGGTCAGTTTTGCTGCTAATAACATGCTGATTTTATCATAGTCTCTTTGTAGTATAATTTCAAGTGAGGAATTGTAATGTCTCTTGCCTTGTCTTTGTTGCCCTGGATTGCCTTTGTTATTCTATGTCTTTTCTGATTCCAAATAAATTTTAAGAATGATTTCTCTAGGTCGGTGAAATATGTTCATTGTAGTTTGATCAGGATTGCAGTAAATCTATATAGCAATTTTGGGAGTATGGCCATCTTCACAATGTTGGTTCTTCCTATCCAGGAGCAGGGAACATCTTTCTATATTTGAAATCCTCTATGATGTCTTTTTTCAGAGTACTGTAATTTTCATTGAAAAGATCTTTTACTTCTTTAGTTAGATGAATTCCAAGGTATTTCATCTTCTGCAGTGCTATTTTGAAAGGTATTGTTTTTGTAATTTCCCTCTCAGTTGGTCTATTATCTGTGTAGAGGAATGCTATTGACTTTTGGCCTTACTTTTATTATCTCATGATTATTCTTTTCTGCTTAATGTTTAAGACCAAGCTAAAGCAAGTCCTATGTAACTAAAAATGTAACTTTTGCATCCAGTGAGATTTGTCAAATCCCCTTAGGATTTACCCTGTAACCATATACAACACTTTACAGGGTAATAATATCATTAAGCTTCGGTTCTGGATGTTTAACAACTAAAGTTTGCAGATCAAAAATTAGAGAAATAGAGGGACTACAGGGTAGCAATATTTTTTTCCCTAGCCATTTAAGATCAGTGAGGAGTCAGGACACAATATAACTTGTGCTGTGACATCCTGTAAATCAGTGGTGTACCAAATTTTCTGATCAAGGAGATTGTGGAGCCACAGAGGAATGTGAACAACAATGTATAGTGTGCCTAGGAGAGTCACCTAGGGAGAAAAATTCTCTCAGGTTTCACTGAGAGCAAATTGGTCAAGCAATGACTGTGACTTGTCCAGATGACTAACACTGAACAGGTTTTAGCTTCATAATTTTTAAAATCAAATTTTTTTTTGTAAAATTAAAGGCTGGAGATTGTACATAACCATTGAAATCTAGCTGTAAAGATATTTACCATGGATGTACTGATCAATCATTCCTATATTCCTAGACACAGATACTGAATTGAACAATGTACTACCTATATATGTTAGATGGCAGGGGCCAGATTACTCACTAATGAATGTAGATTTAGAAATATTGTGGAAAGAACTAGAATGAACCATATGATAATGAATTACATTGGAGACCCCAATGTACTGCTTAGTTTATGCAGATCCAGATAAATTACTACAAAAGCAATTAAAGATATATGTGTACCCTTGGTTCGTGGATTCTCATGGCATAAGTGATGTGACATATCAGACGATACTGGAACAGGAAAGATACCTGCTTAATACAACCATACAAAAATATGCATAAACCAAGAACCTCACTGAATAATAATGTATTAATATTGTTTCATTAACTGTAATAGATCCATCATTCTGAAGTGTGATGTTAATGAAAGAACTATCTGACAGAGTGTGTGTGAAAACTATGAGAAGTATTATCTGTTTGATGTTTTGTAAATCTAAAACTATTGCAAAGATAATTAACAATTAAATATAAGTAAATATGTACAGAAGTCTTTAATGTGGTGCATTGTAGATATAGAAATATACTCTATTTGTTGACATCCTAGGTTTTTTATACAAGAATCTAGGAGAATCATGTAATTACTTGATTTTGAAAGTTTTCATTTCATTTGGAATCTCTGGTAAATTTATAGTTATATAATAGCACTGGTGCTGTAAAATAAACAAGCAAAGCAAGCATTTTAGATAATTGCATGCATCAGGCTTGACAGTTTTCAAGAAGAAATTTTATTGGTTTTGATGGAGGTTTTAGTTTAAATTCTTCAATAATAGCAAAGATGAAGCTGAAATCCCTGCAGTTTTGCAACTACCTTAGAAGTATAGCTTATTTTTCCCATTATTGATTTAATCAAAATAACTGTGCTTCTATTATAATATTGTAGGATTTATTGCAGCAATAAGGAAAACATAAATTCAGGGTGACCAACACTCTTCCATTTTACCAACTTGCTTATGATATTTTTTCTTTCTGTTTCTGCTTATCAAAAGATTTTAGTAACAAATTGTGTACCTTCAAACAATCCATTGGATGATCCTTTGCAATAACATGTATGTAATTGTGAATATTGAAAATTCTTAAGTTATAGTGGCCACCCAAAGGTGAGGATTTCACTGTATCACAGGGACAGCAGTGACTCATATAGCAGCTTTGTGTATAATATTAAAAGTCCCATTATAGCAATGGGAAAATGTATACCACATAAACTGAATAAGGTGCATCTAATTCTTATGTTGTAGTGATTACATAGGAGTAGGCTATATGTGTTCATGGAGTTACCTGAGAAAGCTTGATACTGAATAGTTTACTAATTTAGAAACATTTGAAATGAGGTTTGGAAAGTAAGTAAAATTTCTTGAAGATAATTCTAAGGGAGGCTTTAATGAACAATGAAAGAGCAAGAGTTTGATACATCATATGCCACAATTATGATGTAAGATGAATATTAACAGGAATAAAAAAGGTACAGAGGGGCTGGGGAGATGGCTCAGAGGAATAAGCTCTTCCCTGGCAAGTGCAAGGGCCTGAGTTCAATCCCCGGTTCTGGAAAAAAAAATGCTAACCTTTCATGTAACTTGGTAGTGTCCCAAATTTTCTGATCAAAGAGATTATGGGGCCAAAGAGGAAAGTGATCGATCATGTAGAGTGTGCCTAAGGAGAGTCACATGGAGAGAAAACACTCTCTCAGGCTTTCACAGAGAGCACATTGCCCAAGCAATGGCCATGACTCACCACATGGCTGACACTGACAAAGGTTCTACAATCTGAGGTACAGGATCTCGGGATAAATCCTGAGGGGATTTCACTGACCTTATCAGACCCAAAAGCTACAACTCTTGTTGCATAGGTCCTGCTTTACCTTGGTCTTAACCATCCAGCAGAAAAGTATAAAAACGAAGTATAAGAAGTAAAGCCATGCTGTTATGTTGAGCTGTGGGGGCTCAGGTCAATAATTTCTGACATTGCCAGTTAAACAGAAGACCCAATGCTATTATGGGCTACTGGACTCTTTTAGGATATTTTGCTGAGTTTACACACCTATAATATTCAATAACGGAACTTAAAAAAATGGGGTATAACTATGAATGTCCATTTTGTATCTGTGTATTCAAAGTGGTTAGGATAGATATATAGTTACATTCTCTTAATGAATAGAACATTTGTTCTAATGGTATTTGTAAATAGGATCTCAAGTCCACATCTTGTACAGCAATTAACCATTAAGAAGAATGTATTCAGTGTGTTAGTTACTGAAACTGTCCTAGCGATTTGATTTGAAACTGTCTCATTGCTATTTGTTTATCAATAAAATTATGAAAAAAAAGGGACAGAGATTTAGAGGTGGAAAATGAAGGAGAGGAGGAGATTAAACAAAGTACCGAACTGTGTTATGTGCCTTTATTATACACGAATCGTAAACTGCATGTACTGAATGCATGTACTAATAATATAAACTCACAAAATATAATAAGGAAAAAAGAGTAAATGTGAGAAAATACTTGGAGAATGTCGGTAATTCTTAAGACTAGTAAGCAGAATGACAAAGAGGGAGAAATGAGAGGAAGCTATGTGAAAAACAAGATGTGGAAGCCCTTTACCACCATATCTGGCAAAAGGTTAGCAACTTACAGTCAACCACCAATTATAAATCTATTGTCCAAATCCATTGATTGTTAAATTTTGCTTTCCAGAATTCTAAATTAGCATGATCTTCATCTCAGATACACTTTAATTCAACTACACCCTTATTGGAATAGTAGCAAGTTACTTCTAAAAATTAGTCTCTGATAGCTTCTCCTACCCATTAGTCTCTGAACTTCTTGTGGCCAATTACTTTCCTTTTAATTTTGTTTTCCTAGTGCATTGCCACAACTCTACCATACAGATGTGCATGCATAACAGCAATAGATTCTGATGGAGTGCTTTAAAAATATGTTAGTGTGTATTGATACCAACTGATTATTGAGTACACACATTGCGGATAGATGATGCCATTTGCATTACTTGAGAAAATGTGGTGGAGGGGGCAGCAGCCTCCTCAGATTCTGCCTTGCACATACAGGAGCAGAGGAGACACAGAACTGATGTATGCTTCTTTTCTTTTGCCCCAGGTGCACAAAAAATAGGAATTTCATGCAGGAGGCAAGCACAATAAAAAAAAATCACTGGCCTCTTGGAAGAGTTCGGCATCTCTTTTTAGAATATATAAGGCTCCTTGTTCATGTTTAATAAGTAAAAAATGAATGTCTAAGCAAATATCTCATGATTTTATTCCAGCTTACATTTTGAAGAAAATCTACTTATAATTAACTTGGTTCTGCTGGTTGTTTACGTGGAAATTTTGTGCTACTTTGATTGCTGCTAATACTCCTGCCCCACGGCTTTCTCTTTTCACAAATACCTTTGCGATGCACTTTTAATTTGTTGACTTTAATCACCTTCCTGTATTAATGAATCATCTTTGTATTCTATTATCTCATATTTACATCTGAAATAGTTGGATAGCTATTCATTCTTTGCTGAAATAGTAAACAAAATATATTACACTCTTTTCAAGATTTTAAAATGTACTGTATTGTAGAACATTGAAATTCACAAATACACTGATGTCTATCAAATCCCCATTTCAATCACTCAGTCTCAGCAAAAGCAACCTTATGAGAGATAAGACATTTATTCATTTTTTAAAAGAGTCCACCGAAAATTGCTATGGCAAGGTCAAAACTCATCTTGCAAACAATGAATATTAAGGTGGAAGTGTGAAAATTCTGGAAACAAATGCATATGGTGCTTCTATCTCAAGTTAGGATTTTTCTATTCAACTTGCATTAAGACACATAAGCCCTATTTACATATTCACTGTATCCCACGCATCTTTCTTAGCACTGCAATTATCAAGATCGTAAAGCTCAGTCCTGTCTTCCATAAGGTCACGGATTTGTTGAAATGAAAGAAACAAAAAGATATTACAAAACACTTGATGCAATATGCACTCACCTTTCCAAGCCCATTGCAAATGTCACCTTGTCTAGAAAGTGTCTGTCTCCAACTCTCATCTCAAATGTACTCACATCAAATGCATTTGTGACACAATATGAAAAATACAAAGTAAGTGTTACATGTCTTCTTTTCTCTGCACCTACCTATTATAAAGATATTTGTAAAGAACTTTAGGGAAAGGTATAGTGTAGTACCTTCCTTACATTTTCATTTTTTTTTTAATTTTATTTATTTATGTGTGTGTGTGTGTGTGTGTGTGTGTGTGTGTGTGTGTGTGGCCAGCTCAGCCCACCAGGGGGCGGCCCTGGCTGGTATGTGGTGCTGGGGGATTGAACCGTGGTCCCTTTGCTTTGCTAAGCTTGTTCAAAGTAGGTGCTTTAGACCACTGAGCCATCTCACCAGCCCTACATTTTCATTTTGATCGTAACTTTTCCAGTGGGTAACATGAGGTGACTTAGTAAATGAGCCAATTTACTGTACTTGAGAAATTATTTTTCTTCAGAGAAAAAGATTAATATTTAGAAGTTTAAAAACTGTTTTGGCTGTGTTTTCTTCCTTTTGACAATCTATTAACCTGCATCTTTCAGATGAAAAGAGTCCTCTTCAAACTTACTTCATAACCTGGCCACACCATCTTTTATCATTCACCATCAGGGACAAGTCCTATGAAAATTATATCTTTAAATGAGCCAGAACCAACCCAAGTCATCAAATATAATTTCAGTAATAAGCCTCTGCATTTTACATTTGAATACTTCTCCAAATGGTTGCAATTTATTAATGTCAGATTAGAGGAGCCTCTTCATTTTTCCTGTTCAGTAAAAAGACAGTTAACGAATGATGCTGGCTTGGCCAGGCTTCTCAGAAGTGACTCTGCTGTGGAGGGACTCAAGTGATACTGGAAAATATTGACACATTTGTCATCCATGCAGAAAATGTCACCTCATACAACTTTTGGTTAATAAGATGACAATTGTGTCATCAAGAGCTCAGTAGAGATCAATGGGTGTGATGTCTATCTTCTCTAGCTGCAATCCTACGAGCTGATACATAATCTCCTCATTTTCTTGATTTCTTTTATTTCTGCTCTATTTCTTCAGTGAGATTTTTGTAGTATATATGAAGATGGGAGACGGTACAGGACAGTAGCCATTTTTAAAATTTGGCAAATGAAATTGAGGAGAAAAAGGAAGAAACAAAAAAGAAAAGAAAGAAAGAAGGGAAGGAAGGAAGGAGAAAGGAAGGAAGGAAGGAAGGATGGATGGAAGGAAGGAAGGAAGGAAGGAAGGAAGGAAGGAAGGAAGGAAGAAAGGAAGGAAGGAAGAAAGAAAGAAAGAAAGAAAGAAAGAAAGAAAGAAAGAAAGAAAGAAAGAAAGAAAGTAAGTTAAAGAAGAGGCTTTCCAATTATATTATTTCCACCAACACAGAAAGCATTTAGGTTCCATGTGTGAAGTAGATCTGTACTTCTTCATATTGGAAAAAAAAATAATGTAAACTATAAAGATTGATTAAAGGTTTTAAAACATGAAGAGTGTTACTGTTTTCCATGCATACACAGGTCTGCAAGCTTGCATGGAAGGATGAGAACAATTTCCAGATGGTGATTATCAGGGAGACAGAAGAGTAGAGGGAGAGACATTATCTACAGATATGAAAGAGAAAGGGAATGAAAATACGCTTGCTCTAATTTGTTGTTTTTTATTTTTCTTTAGAAAATGTAATCTTCCTAAGTGGCATGGTATTTTAATCTGGCAACTCCAAGCTTTATGCCACTATTCTAGTGCATCAGAAAGTGGATTCCATGGAGTCCTTTCTCCTCTAATGCATTTCTCTTGTTAAATGTAATTTTTCATTGTTAGCAATGTGATAACAGGACAAAAGCATAGAAATTGTTCTACAAATGAAAATGATAATGAAAAACAGCAAGAACACAACCCATGTCTTCCTAACTACTTTTGTGCCCTGAAAGTAGCACTTTAAAATAATTTTAGCTCATTATTTTGTCATAGACCCTATTTTAAAAAATGATAGCTATATAAACTTGTTTTTCTTATGAATCTTAAATACTATTTAAGGAAGTACTCTCCTAGAAAACTAAGCGTTCTCCCACTCTTTCTATCACTCTGAGAACTTGTCATTTCCTGGCCCTGATGTACGTCATTATCCCAGTAACACTGACAATAGGATCATAATTGATACTTACTTAAGCGATTGCTCTTAAAGCACTTGTTCCTCAGCAGGGCGCATATTTTCTCCCTTTGCAATACTCCTAAAAATCCTTGTAAAAGAAGCATCATTTTTATTTTTAATTTACATATCTCAAATGACAAATGATGTTCAGAATTTTTTTCATATATATTTTTTTTCCATTTGTACTTCTTCATCTGAAAAGTGTGCATTCATCTCAGATGCCCATTTTTAGATTGCGTATTTGAATTTGAAGGGCCAGAATTTTTTTTTTCAGTTCTTTATATGGTCTAGATAGAAGTCCTTTCTCTGAGGCACAGTTGGATAAAATATTTACCACTTTGTGGGCTTATTTTACACACTGTTGGTGATTTCTTTTGATGTGTAAAATCTTTATAATAAAAGGAGATCTTACTTGCTCAGTTTTTGAAGTAATTTCACGTACTTTGTGTGTTGTTCATGAACTCTGCCTACTTCTGTGTCTTCAAGATTTCTACCTACTTTGTCTTCCAATAGATTTAGTATTTCACTTAGTATTTAGATCTTGGCTATCATTAAGAAATTAACCAGGGCTGGCCAAATAGATCAGCAGATTAAAGCCCCTGCAAGCAGGCACAAAGACTGGAGGTTCAATCCCTGGGCCTGCTGTGCTGGCCCTGCCCCCCATAGCATGCTGAGACAGCAAATGAAACTGGATGTGGTGGCACACAACTATAATCCTAGCTTTTGGGAGGCTGTAAACAGGCAGATCACTATGAGTCTGATCTAGTAGTGAGACCTTGAACACCCTGTAGACCCTTCCCTAAAAATACAAAAAA
>NW_004524727.1:3800980-3808104 GCF_000260255.1 Octodon degus
AAAGAAAAAGAAAAAAGAAAGAAAAGAAAGAAATCAACCATTAACAAATGCTGGTGTGGTTGTGGGGAAGCAAGGGATCCTCTTCTGTTGGTGAGAGTATAGACTGGTGCAACCACTGTGAAAATCATTGTGGAGATTCCTTAGAAAAGAAGTGCCATTTAACCTAGCTATTTACCTTCTGGGTATTTTCCCTGAAGAACTGAATACATCATACCACTGTGATATGTGTGCACCTATGTTTATTGGAGTGCAATTTGTCAACACTAAATTCTGGAAACAATCCAAATGCCCACCAACTGAGGAAGTTACAAAAAGATGTGATATTTATGTACAATGGTATACTACTCAGCTATAAAGACAGATAAACTCAAGACTTTCATAGGTAAATGGATAAAACTAGAGATTATGCTTGTAAGTGAATAAACCAGTTTCATGTGCATAAATATCATACTGTGTCCCTAGTGTAAAAATCAGAAAGAGTAAATAAAATCCAAAATGTACAATACATATTATGAAAAGGGAAGAAATGGAGCAAAAGGAAGAGAAAGTGGGATGGGGGAAAGGAGAAAAGAAGGAAGGGAAAAGAGAATACACACACACACACACACACACACACACACACATATATATATATATATATATATATTTGCTAGGATAAATATACTAATTTCTATTAGTTTATTAAAAGGAGCAGTTTGTATATACAGTTTGATTGAAATTTTATGCCCATATCTTGTAATCTTATCAACAACTTTGAAGATGATACAAAATACATTATCCATTGTTAATCTACGATCTTTTTTGAAATTCTTTATTATTATTTGTACTGTTCTTTTCTTGTAAAAATAAAAATATTTGAACTTTTTTTATGTATTTAGTACAGGGTCTACACAGTCTCACTATGTAGATCAAACTCTTAGTGATTCTTCTGTTTTTAGTCTTCCAAGTTCTGGGATTATAGGTACTTGACACCTCACCCAGTCTGTTTCAGCATGCCCTGGGGGCAGGGCTGGCATGGCATACTCATGGCTCGAACCCCTGGCCCTTGTGTCTGCCTAAACAGACACTTTAATCTGCTAGGCTATTTGGTTGGCCCAAATACTTGAACTCTTAATAAAAGAATATTAAACTTTCTCATATAAAAGAGAAGTATCATTATTGTATGGCTAATAGGATTAACTATTTTAATTCCCTTTTTAATAATATTCATAGTAGAAATGAGATTCCAATCTAGGTTTGCACTAATCAATGCTCATTCTTCTAAGAAACAGGTATACCTCACATAAGGATCTTATAACTTTTTATCAATTAAAGTAATATCACACGAAGGCTAGAGAGATAGCTCAGTGGAATAAGTGCTTGCCTGATAACCACCAAAAAAAAAAAAAAAAAAAGATAAAGCAGAACGAGGCGCAGGGACCGGTGCTCTTGGCCACTGCCACCGCCGCTGCTGCCACTCACGTGCCCCTTGCACGCACGTCGCACGCTCCTCAATCATGGTAATCCATGGCTTCCAGAGCAGCCACCAGAACTTCTCCCTCGGGTCCTGTCTGCCGACGGCGGCCGAGACCCACATCATGAAGTCAGCGGTGTGGAGAAGCTAGCGGATGAATCGCACATGCCATCTCTCCTAGAAATGATGTTTGGAGACAGTGTGTTGAGAATCCAGCAGGTTCTGGCTTTGGGATTGAGTTCAGCGCTACAGATGCATTCAAATGTGGAAACAACTACCAAGGAGTGCTTAAAGTAGCTTGTGCTGCAGAGTGGCAGGAAAGCAGGACGGAAGGTGAGCGCTCTAAAGGAGTTGTTAAACCATGTGATTGGACCTATACAATAGATTATAAAGGAACATTACCTGGAGACTCTCCTAAAATAAAGGTTATACCTACAACAGATCATATGGGCACAGAGAAATCAAAAACCAGAGAACAGATTAAATTTTTTGAAGAGGTTCTCCGTTTTGAGGATGAACTTCATGATCATGGAGTTTCAAGTCTGAATGTGAAAATAACAGTAATGCCTTCTAGTTTTTTTTTTTTTTCTGATGTTGTGGTTTTTCTTGAGAATTGATGGGGTGCTTATCAGAATGTACGCCACAAGGGTTTACCATGAGGTTGACAAGAACTATATGTTACGAGAATATACTTAAAGAGAGAGCAAAATTGCTAATTTAACGCACATTCCACCTTCCTTCTTCACAGAACCTAATGAAATATCACAGTATTTACCAATAAAGGACGAAGTTTGTGAGAAGCTAGTATTTCCAGAAAAAGGTGATCCTAACCCTGCAGACACAAGAAAGCATACTTGTGGAATCGAATGTGATTCAACTTAACACTCACTGCGGAATCTGACTGGACCCCTTGGCTATTTGTAAGGGAGCGTTTTCTATGATAAGAATTAGTTTCTTTGTGTGCAGATTTTCTGTAGCCTTCAAGGAAGAAAAAAAAAAAAAAAACATTGTTGCAGGCAGGTTCCACTTAACTACTGTCTGTATTGTGTATCTTCAAATTGATACTCCACATTTTATATTTTCTGGAGTTAAGTTTGTGCTTCTAAATGAACACAAAGTGGATCTGCAGCACTAGTGATGTGTGTGCAACTCATGGACAGCAAACAGAATCTGCGTCCATCATGAAATACTCTCTTACAGGAAAAAGTTTAATATAACCATTGAACCCCAATGCCCCGTGACTCGTGTAGGATTCCCAGTCTTGCATGTCGCTGCACAGGCTCTTCACTTTGGATGTTATGACACCTAGCACACTCCTGGAGAGTTGTGACTTATCACTAGGCAGATCTCATAGCTCAATGAGCTTCACCCACAAAATTTTTAAAATGTATTTACCTTCTAATTTAAGTTAGCTTTGAAATACAAATAAATGTTTAGATATACAACCAGAAAAACCTCGTGTTTTGGAGAATGCAAATCCTTGTGTGCACGGACACTTATGAGCATGAGTTACCCAGATGTGAGGGCTCTCTTCACGCTGGCCTGGGCAGCGGGCAGCACATAGTGTATACAGAAGGAAATTTCAAGTGCGCTTAATTACTTGGGGAGGACTCTTTATACATTTTATATTTTTTCTGCTATTCTGGATATTCTTTATAAAGTGGAAAATTATCTATGTACCAACTAAAAAATTATTGAAGTAGATTTTTAAAAATAATTTTTTAAAGAGTAGGAAAGAAAATGCTTTTATTTGGCTTGAAAAAATTTACATATATCCAAGTGATGGGAAAAACATTAAAAAAGAACATTTAATTGAAAGTATTAGTGAAACTGTTTAGGTATTGGCTGGAAGAGAAATTTTAATGAAAAAATACATTTGGATATTCATCCTTGATCAAACTTTGGTTTACTATTGTGAGCCAAATAGATAGGGTTGGGACCAGGGAGATGACTCGGCAGAATAAGCACTTCCCTGGCAAGCACAAGGGCCTGAGTTTCAATCCCTGGTTCAGCAAAAGGAAAAAAAAAAAAAAGAAAAAAAAGAAGAAGTCAGGGTCTATCTTACTAACTAAATTTGGTCACAAACAGTTTTTGTATTTGTCTGCCTTTTTCATTACCTTCAAGGTAGAAAATCAGGATTTATGGTTCAATGTGTATTATATGTACTTAATCTTTTTTTTTTTACAAATATGTGGGGGATATGCATACTACTCAGCTTTCTGTTTTATTTGCCATGCAGATTTAAACAGAATTCATGCAAATTATAAGAAATGAAAAGTTGTAAGAATGTTCATTGGTTGGAGTTGTTGGGCAATGTCATATTATGAGAGAGAATACATATTTTTTTAAAAATTTATTGATTCAGATTTCTTAACAACCTGAGTAGTCTTAGAGTACTTGATAATTCATTGTTAAAAATTGTGGAGAATTAAGAGTTGACTTTCTTTTCCTTTTTTAAAAGACGATGGGAGGTGGGTGGGATGAGTCTGCTTCTGAAAGTTCCATTAGTTTATTTTTGTGGGGACTACCAAGAACATGTGTATTTGCCCATTGATAAGTATGACATGTGTACCATTTTATATTTATTTGTTCCAGTTGTCTTTTTATGAAAGAAAAATTAAAAAATTACTGATCTGTAAAGAAAAAAAAACAGATAAAACCATAAGTACTTCTTTTTTCCCCTAAATTCTTCACTACCAATATTGGTGTTGGATAAACAGTATTTCAGGAAAAGAAATACATCATAATATACTAAAGCCTTCTGCTATTACAGTGATTTTGATCTTGGCTTAAATTTAGTTTGTATTCTGCACTTTGCTAAGATAAATATCGTTATGAAGGTGGTAGAAACTTTTCATAAAAACCCTATTTTCTCAGGTCATTTTCTTTGGGTAAGATGTCATTAGTTAGCATGCTCTACTAAAGGCATTTGTATGTATTAGATAGGTTTTATCACTGTGAAAAAATGTCTGGCACATAAAACTGAAAAGAAGAGAGGAGTATTTTGACTCATGGTGTCAGAGATTTCAGCTATAGCCAGTTCCAAGACTGAAACAGGACAGCAGAAGCACGGCCCCAAAGGGCATGGTGGAGGAAAGCTCCTGCCCTAGAGTAGCCAGAAAAAGAGCAGCAAAAAACAAAAAGTAGAGACAACAAAGACCAGATATAACCTCAAGACTGTGCCCATGACTCATCTACACCCCTCCCAAGTGCCTGTATCTCTTCGGCTTCTCTTAAAACCAATAAGGTTGACAAGAAAACTTAACATCCACAGTGTCAGAAATAAATATCTACAGATAATAGACACATGAACTGATATACACAAACAAAAGTAAGGTCACAGTTTCTACGTAATTTTGTATTGTATGGAAGTTGGATGTCAGGTTCTCCTGAGAAGCTGCCAGTACTAAACTCACATTTAGACAGCTTTCTTCAAGATGATGCAATGCAGAGAGTGAAAAGCTCCCACTCATGCAACAGAAGCATTAACTTAACTCCGCACTCACCTATTGAGATTTTAAAGGTTGCAGCATATTATATAATAAAAATCTCTTATAAGGGATGAATATGTCATCAAGTATGTACTATGATGAATGGATAAAGAAAATTTGATAACTATATATCATGGAATGCTATTCAGTCATAAAAGAAATTGAAATTGTGTTGACTGAAGCAAACCAGTCACAGAGAGCCAAGTACCACATAATCTCTCATACAGGATCTTATCTCATAAAAGTTAAGAGTAGAATTGTGGTCACCAGAAAAGAAGAAGAGAGAGAAGCAAGGAGAGATGACACTGTGTACTAAGATGTAGTTAGAAGGAAGGAATTCTGGAGCATCACTGCACAGCAGAGGGGGTCATACATAATGATAACACACTTTTTACATTTTAAAAAGTGAGAAGAAAGAATTTTTAAAGTGTGGTATACAACGTTAAAAAGAAGAGAAATTCTATAGTATGTTGAACATAGATGAAACTGGATGACGTGATGCTATGTGAAGTAAGTCAATCATGAACACACAAACACTATGTGATTTTGCTCGTAAGTGGTATAGAGTCTAGTCAAATCATAAGAACAGGAAGGGTAGTGATTTCCAGGAACTAATGGGTTAGGATACCCATTGCTTAATGGGCATAGGGTTTGAGGTTTACCAAAAGAAACAGTTATGGAGACGGATGCTAGCAATGGTTACCCATTATGAAGGTATCTGATTTCAGTGAACTTTTCATTTGAAGGTAAAATTAACACTTAAAGTAGTGAATTTCATGTTAGGGGCATTTTATTATACTAAAACATTGAAAAGAAAATACAATTTGTTCTTTCTCCCTTGCTGTGAAAAGAATGGGCTAATCTTTAAAATGCAATTGCTAAAGCCATTAATTATCTGCTTCATGATTATTCTTGTGGAAAAAATAGATCTTGAGCTCCAGAATGCTTATTTTCCCCACAGATGTTCATATAATTAGTGATATCTTAAATTGTGAGATGTGTTATCTTCATATGTGAATCTCCTAGGGTGTCAAGGAAAGTTGACAGTCCAGAATTAATGCATGTCCTTGTTCATCTTTGTGTTGAGATTACTTGTAAAGTAAAATTCAGTTTATTCTTCTTCATTTTACTGCTTTGAGTGAATCTAAACAGAAGAACTCTAGGTGTGGCTGTCTTATAATTTTCCCCTTTCTGGGAAGTTTAAAAATAGTTTCCCCAGCAATGTAACAGCTGGTAGAAGAAACAGGTCCTTTTATTGTTAAGCAGCACCCTAAGAAGATTTGTTTAGTTTTTATTTTAATTTTAGACAATTAAAGTCTATTTTTCAAGATTATAGAACAGAAAATTAGAAACACTTGGAAATTCCAGTGGTTTAATTTCCAAATCTTCAGAGTATCACACACTCTTGGACCCATAGCAAGGAAATAACCTGATGATAAAGGTTTTCAGGGAAGTATTGAGAAGCCTGCAACAAACTTGTCAAAAATTTGGAGTTAAGTGAACCTCATGGACATACATGATCTTCAGATTTTCATGTAAAATCATTTATCTTGAGTATAAAGACAATTTGTATTTACTTACATTACTTGCCTTAAATTTGTAATTTACTTACATTAAAGTTTAAGGTGAGTTTAAAAGTACCATGTAAATACACTTTGCAATAATAAGTACTTAAAATTTGGAGTAATTTAGCAAATGTAATAGTAACTTATCAAAATGATTTCTACATAATTAATTAACATAAGAAAACATGCACCAGAATGATTTTCACACACTTGACTAATAAGTCACAAGTACTTCTGTGAAGATAAATAGCCATGAAAAAAAAAATCCTTTGTTCACCTTCTTTCCTGTTACATTTATTCCTTCAAAGAAAGCTATTCCAGGGCTGGGGAGATAGCCTGTCTGGCAAGAGCAAGGACCCAAATTTGGGATCTCCAATGCCATGCTGGCCCCACCACAGGGGCACCCTGCTGACCACTGAAACCCAGTGTGGTTGCACATATCTGTAATCCCAGTGCTGGGGAGGTTGAGAAAAGAGGATCTGTATGAGTGTGAGCTGCATAGTGAGACCCTGTAAGAAAGAAGGGAGGAAAGAAAGAAAGAAAGAAAGAAGAAAGAAAGAAAGAAAGAAAGAAAGAAAGAAAGAAAGAAAGAAAGAAAGAAAGAAAAAAGAAACA
>NW_004524727.1:3808204-3830245 GCF_000260255.1 Octodon degus
AAGAAACAAAGAAAGAAAGAAAGAAAGAAAGAAAGAAAGAAAGAAAGAAAGAAAGAAAGAAAGAAAGAAAGAAAGAAAGAGAAAGAAAGCAAGCAAGAAAGCAGTCAGGCAAGCAGGCAGGCAGGCAGGCAAGCAAGTGGGGGCCCGGAGATGGCTCAGTAGAATAAGGGCTTCCCTGGCAAGCTCAAGGGTCTGAGTTCAATCACCATTTCCACACACACACACACACACACACACACACACACACACACGCAAGCAAGCAAGCAAGCTGCTCCATTCTACCACTTTGTTTAATTGTCCAGGGATATTCCACATCACTGGACCTGGGTAAAATGTTGATTCTTCTTAACTCCTGATGAAGACAGTAGTTCACCCTTGAGCATGCACTGATAGGTGGCATCTGCAGCGGCCAATAGAAAACATCTTCCATTTTGGTTGTGTTTTTACATGATTGACCCAGGCTATATGGATTTCAGGGTCTTTCCTTTGCCGACCCTGATCTTTTCAGTACCTTTGGTTGTGTTAACTATACACAGTTTACTCACAATGGCCACCTGAAGTACAGTGAGTAATCAATTATTTGTGTCATGAAAACACACCTCTCTCTCTCTCTCCAGAAATTGGGGGTGATAGAATGATGAAATCTTCAAACACTACTGTTGAATGAAAGCTTTCATGATGCCTAATACACCAGTCCTTCATCTCTGGAAGCACAGATTTAGAAAAGCAAAGTAAATTTGTTCTAAAATCTCTTATCATGAGCTTTAAAGAAAATTTCTATGGTTAAGAAATGCAGAGGACGTGAGGTTCTACCTTTGTAAGAGAAAGGTTGTGTGTAAACTGTGACTACACAAGGCTGAGGGCGGTTACAAGTCTCTTGGGTCCAAGACAAAGGACTTCATCCCAGAGTACATGGAGGTAGAAGGAGCCTTGTATTTCCACAGCTTTCTAACTTCCTAAAGTGTCTGACTTAGAGGCAGTCACCAGTTGAAGCTTTAGAGACAGTGAGCTTCTGGTATAGATGAATAATCTTGACTTTAGAAATCATAATCCTTTACAGCAGACTGTTGAGGAGCCTGCCAGATTTAGTGTCAGTGTGAAGCTCAGTTAACTTCAAGGACTTTTTTCTAATGTTTTTAGGACCTATCCTAGCTTAGCTTTTAATTCACATTCTGAACTTGTGAAGGTTAGTCTAGCAAGTACAACTTCATAGAGTAATTTTCACCAACATTCAATTTCTACTGGAGAATTGTTTCCTTTTTGCTGCATTTGCAGGATAATGAAGTTAATATTAGAGCATCATTTCACAAATATGCAGCATTTTGAAGAAAATGGCTTGCTATGTATCTCATGTCTAGGAATCTGACTCCACATTGTAAATTGGGCCCAGACCAATTACTGATGTCTTTGCCTAGTTAGCTCCATTTATAGTTTACAGATGCCAAATACAGTCTGTAATTCAATATTGAATTATCAGCTCTTATTCTTATCTTCCTTCATTATATTTACTTTCTCAACTTCACTTATGAATTTTAAAGACATTATTTCTAGCTGCTTCCAAGTAAGCCTTTTCCCTCTTTTCCTATTTTGTAAACCAGCCTCTAAATAGATTTGATTACTTCTTTATTTATCTTCAGGCATATGAATTATATTGTCATACATATGGTTTGCCTATTGTTCCAAAACCATAGTGCAAATTTCTCTTGCATTGTATGTTTTGGGCATGCCATTTAGTACCTTGGAAATTCCTCACTTTTTTTTTCTTTTTGTACTTAGTACAGGGTCTACATGGTCTCACTAAACAGAGCAAACTCATAGTGATTCTCCTGTTTTCAGCCTCCCAAGTGCTGGGATTACAGGCACGTGCAACCAGTCTCAGTGGCCCCCAGGGCGGGGCCCACACAGCAAGCCAGGGATTGAACCTTAGTCCCTGCACCTTCCTAGGAAGGTACTTTAGTCTGCTAAGCTATCTGGCTGGCCCGAAATTCCTCACTTTTATTTCTATCAGTTGAATTCTTTTATTTTTCAAACTTCATTTTAGATGCAATCTTTCAAGGGAGATGATGTAATCCTCTCTGCAAATATTGTACTTTCTTACTCTGACATAATATTTCTGGCTGGTGAGCGAGACACATCAACACTCATCTTCTGCAATCATTGTTCTATCAGCTAATAGTGCTAACATTATGAAACATGTTAATGATGATTGCATATTTTCCTTGAGACAGGAATTAACTTTGTATTTTATATACATTTTTCCTGATTCTAGAAATTATCTCCTAAAGTAAGCTTTTTTGTTGTTTGTTTATTTGTTTGTTGGTTTAGTTTCTCTTGTTAGGACAGGTTCTCACTCTGTAATTCAGGCTGGCCTGGAACTCATAGCGACCCTCCTGCCTCAGCTCCTGTGCACTAGAATTACAGACATATGGCACTATGGTAGGCTCTTGGGGAGAATATTTTTCTCTTTGCTTATACTTGAGGTAATTATACCTCTATGAGGAAATTAACACTCTAGAATTTATACAACTATCAAATTCTGGAAAAAGAATATACACCCACATCTTTTGATGGCAAATTCATCTTTATCTAACTGTAACTGCCATAAGGAAAATGATTATATAAACATTACTAACACAGAGTGTTAAATGGATGACTGGCCTGGTGATGTGAATTAGACCTCTGGATTATTTTTTTAATCATAAACTTTATCATAAATGTTCCCACTGAGGAACTTTTAATGAAAGTTTATGTAATATTTTTTGTGATTTTCTCATCTAAATGGAGCAATACCAATATATTTGTCTATCATTCACTATAGAATTGATGGAAGAAAAATCAAACTATGATGGAATGAGCTTCACAGTTTCCTGCCAACCAAAGAAAGTATGCCTGCTAGCTTAACTTAGAGGATTTCACTCCTTGAATGATTTATTACAGAACACAACACACTCTGGAAACTCAGCTGATGCATATATGGGAACAGAGAAAACTGAACTGCATTTCACAGACCAACCACCCAGGAGGGACTAGGAAACACCACCAGAGTAAGGGATTCTGAGTGAGAAAGGCTTCAGATGACTTCGTCTTTGGCTGAGGTTCTGAAGGCAGTACAATTTAAAATATGGATCAAACAAGCTTCATAAATGTTTATCACTAAGCAACATTAAACACATAATAAAAATCCAAAGAGAAGGAAAACAAAATCCCAAAAGGAAATGAAAGGCAGCTGCTTCAAACATGCATAATGATATGTGTATCAACACCTCAATACCAAATAAATAATGCTGCTCCCAAGATGTTAGGAAAAACTACTGTATAAAGATTTAAGCACACTGCACTGTAATCCTTATACCAAAGCCCATTTAGCTGTGCTGATATATTGACATCTCCCTTTCTTATGTCTGACACCGGCAAATAACTGCTAATCTTCCCCTTCTATTCTGTTGTCCTCTGGTGTCTCCATCACCTTATCAGATCTCTCTGTCCTGTATGTACCATTAGGTATCTGTCACCACAAAGAAAACTCCAAATGCCTACTGATACAGCTATCAGAGTTGCTGAGGAAAATGCAACAAAATCAAGTACTTCACTCATGTGGCAAAGACACAAAGGAAGTTCAGACCTGGCAGGAGTGATGCTTCCCCATGGCCAGAATCCTGGGTGGGGCTTGATAAATGCCCCTGGCCAACAGGCATCACTCTTCTGCCACAGAATGGAGAAGTTGCCCATTCCTGCTGAGACATTGATAAGATTGGGCTCATGAGGTGCCCAATGATGTATGTATTTAAAAAAAAGTGCACATTGAGTGTTTAATGATAAGAGGCCACCACCCACACACAAGGGGACACAGTTAACATAGGCCTGTTTTACCTCTCAGGAGTCAGGGCTGAAGGTGCTAGGATACCAACAAGCAGGAAGACTCCAGGCCTTGACAAGTATCCATTCTCCAGTCCCTTGGGAATAGTTTTTTATAGGTCCTCTTGCTATCCCATATACTTATTATCTCCTACAGACAACTCAAAGAGCTTCTGCTGTTATGATAAAAACAGTTTAATATAATCATTAGATAAAATGATACAATTAAAAGAAAAGTTCCCTTGCAGTAACTCTCCACCCTAATGTTCATTTCTGTACTGATGATAGAATTTTCATGAGACCTCAAATGACCAAATTTTTATTCTACTAACATATTTATTATAAAAGAAATTGTTAAACAATCAAAATCTCTAGATGATTCATTAGCATCCAGAATCATGGAAGGAATTTTTTATTTTCTTTTGTTTTTTTTAATTTTGATTAAGTTTATTGATATAATTTAGATATAAATAGTGATCACCTTCATCATAGGGAATTTACAGTATATATCTTTTTAATACTTTTATTATATTTTGAACAGTAAAAACAAAAGCAAGAACAAAAATCAGAAACAAACACAGAAACAAGGTAACATACAACAATAAGTATATTGCCGATTTTCAAAACAAGAATAGCTGATTAACAATGGTTAATATATTATGTATTTTATCATCAAATTTGTTGCTCAGATTAACAGATATAGTTGTGAAAGACTGGACATATGATTGAATGTTACCACTTGCTTTAAGAAACCTCAAATTTTTGTTTTTGTCTATTTTTATTACCTTTTTAAAAATTATTTTAAAGACAGTAATTAATATGATCTAAGGAATGGTACACATTTAGAAGACCAAGATGATAGGTGTTCAAGCATGGTTTTGTATTACACACTGTTGTCCTCAATGCAGTTGCTTAGTTCACAGATATCAGTATATAGAGTTAATCAAGGTGAAAATTCTGCACATTAACTGCTATTTTCAAAAAACTGATGCAAATTCTTAGGACAATCACATCAGCCTCCCTGTATATACACTTGCATGTTTTTCCCCCTACCTTTTTTCCTGTCTTTTCCCTTTTCTCTCCTCTTTCTTGTTTAATTCTTAAATTCTGTTTCTTTCCATTTTACTGTAAGTGTTATACATTTCAAGTTTTATTTCTTCTTTTGGGTTCTTATACTAGAAAGACAATATGATATTTACATAGGTGGGTCTGGTTTATTTCACTGATGACTATACCCTCTAGTTTTATCCACTTATCGTGAAGGCTTTGAGTTTGTCTTTCTTTATAGCTGAGTAATACTCCATTGTATAAAAATAGCACATGTATTCCATCCACTCCTCAAGTGACAGGCATTTTGGTTGTTTCCAATATTTGGCTATCACAAATTGTGTTGCTATAAACATGGGTGCACATATATCACTATTGTATGATGTTTTCAGTTCTTTTGGGAAAATACCCAAAAGCTGAATAGCAGGATTGAATGAGATTTCCAGTCCTAAGTTTTGGGGAGTCCATAGTGTATTTCCATAGTGGTTCCACCAATTTTGGAATGTATGAGATATATCCTGATTCCTCTTTTCTTCTCCCATTCTCCTTCCTTCTTTCCAACCCCTCTTCCCCTCATTTACAAAGATTTGCTTTCATTTTTTTCCTTTCTTTCTCACTTTTTATTTTCCCTTTCTTCTTTCACTTTCACCCTTCTGTTTGGTTACTTTTTTCTCATTTCTGGGACAAAATACCTGACACCCAGAAATCTAAAAAGGAAAAGTTCATTTAGCTCACAGTTAGTGGAGGTTTCAGTCCACACTCAGCTGGCTCCAAGGCAGAGTAGCACGCTGCAGAAGACAGCTGTTCATGTTGGCGGAAAAACAGCAATGAGCAAAGGAAGGAGCAGCAGCTTCAGCAGCTTGCTAACCTCTTTCCCTTCCCTGTATTGTTTGTAAATTACCCACCGTAGGGTGGGTGCAGCATTCACACCCATAATCTCAGTATTGGATCATAAATTAATCACAAACTCTAGATGCCTGCCTCATGACTGCATGAGGCTTTGGGGGGACACTAGACACACACCATAACACCAACTATCCCTTTCCTTTTGAAAAATTCATTCCTATTTCATAATATCTATGGTACATTTTGGTTCTTGTTGACATTTTGTTTCTCATATAATGCAAAATTTACATGCTTGTCCGATTTATTTCACTTAAGAGTATATGGACTCAAGGTGCATCTGTTCAGCAAAAAAATGCCTCCAATTTATCTGTCTTTATAGCTGACAAGCTCAGTAGAATAAGCATTTACCAGGCAAGTGAAGGGTCCTGAGTTCAATCACCAGTACCACAAAAATAAAAAATAAAAAATACTATAGCTGACAAGTACTGAAAACAAAAAAACAAAACCAAAATACCCCATCTTTTTTATTCATTCATCATGATCAACATTTGGGTTGTTCCCAGATTGGCCATTATAAATACGAGTGTGCATATATCTCTGTGATATTATGCTTTAAATTATTTTAGGAAGATATCAAGAAGGAGAATACCTGGGTAAATGGGGAACTTCTGTTTTTAGTTTTTGACAAATATCCACACTGATTCCACAGTGGTTGCACCATATTACACTCTTACCAACACTGTAGAAGGGTTCCTTTTTCACCACAGCCCCACCAACGTCTGTTATTGGTTGATTTACTGATAATAATTATTCTTTCTTGGATGACATGGAATCTCAGTATTAATTTGTAATGTTGAATCCTTCTTCCTATATTTGTTTGCCATTTGTACTTCTTCATCTGAGAGGTCTACATGTGTTTCAGATGCCAGTTTTTGGACTGGGTCTTTAAATTTGGGGAAACTGAGTTTTTTGAGTTCTTTACCTATTCTAGATATTACTCCTTAGTTTGAGGAACAGCTGAAATTTTTTTCATACTCTCTTGGTTGTCTCTTCACTCTGTTGCTGGTTTCTTTTGCTCTGTAAAAACATTCAAAGAAAATGATATCTTATGTATGAGAGCTATCGTCCAACTTTGAGGTTAGAATGGGACTCCACACCAAGAATGATGAACAGCCATGTTGCACTGAACGCTCAGCTAAACTTTAACATGGGACCCACTGTGATGGCATCAAAGAAGAGGCCATAATGTGCTGTGTGAGACCTGGGGTTTATGAACACTAATTTGTCTTCCACCAGGAAAGCATAGGATGGATGGAGAATTACTAACTGGAAAGGGTCCATTAATCAGCAAGGGGCTGAACAGAAAGTTCCATTCTATGACATAATCCCAAGTCATGGCTAACTTCCTACATGGTCAGAAAGTTGGACAATGGCCTCCTGTAATAGCAGTCTGGATTGGAGACCATCAAGAAGTCTCATGACCTTGTCCAAGACTGAAAGCCTCCAAGAGACATTTACAACCCCAGAGGACCCAAGTTGACTGTAGAACTATCCTCTTTTTGGTGCTCTTTTTACATCCTGTTCCCACAGGGAGATTGACTTCATAGAACCAACTGTACAGCAGTGAGATCATTAAGCTTTTTCTGTGCCAGAGAGGATAAAATGACTCTCTAAAGATGCACATTTGTTTTACAGATATATTACTTCTTCAAATTCCTCTCATTGAACAAATAAATCACAGCCCATTGGTTCAGTTGAATGGACAGAGAAGTCACATATCTTTCAGAAAAATAGCACCATGTGTCTCTCCCAATGGGATCTTACATCTTGGCACTAAGAATTCAAGACTCAGACTTGTTCCACAAGGTAGCAAAGGACATACAATAGAGTGAAAGTTCCCTGGTCACTTTTCTATTCCATTCCTCATTGTCTTGTAGAAAAGCCTGTGCACTCTTGAACATAGTGATCTAGAGATTTGGGGCAATCAACTCTCTTTATGACTGCTTGGTGGGCTAGATTTGACTAAAACATTTTCTTTTTTATCAAAATCACCTTCCATGAGTGGCAGGCCATATGGCCCTCAGTTTAGGGGAAATGTCACGGCAAGTCCTAACTCCTGACTGGATTTGGTATCTTAGTTCTAACAGGGTGGAAAGTGGTAAGATGATCATTCTTCCAATTGGTAAGCCAATTCATGTTATTTCCTTCTTTAGGTTAATGACAGTGAGCCAACTTTGAGATCTGGGCAGGATTCAGGCCTGACCATGTTTATAATTGGTTCCATCCTGACTATGTTTACACTTGGTTCCATCCCTCTGGTTACATTTGGTTCCATCCTGTGGTGTAGTCCTGAGTCATGGCCAAATTTCCACATAGTCAGGAAACAATGTCCCAGAGAACATGCATTTACCCAGTGCCAGTGTCTGTAGACAATGCTTATCAAGGAGGTCTAGCTCTGGCATAGTTATGCTCTCCTTGAAACTTGGCAAGAGTCTTGGTAATGCAAATGCGGTGTTTTGAGGACTTTGTACTGAGTGCCTTAGGTTTCCTCATGGATAATGCAGGACAGAAATATGAAAGAACTGGGGATAAAGCTGAAGAGTCAGGATGCTTATGGTGGTTTTCTGTAAAATGACAATAAAGATCTCCCAGATATACTAAGGACCAGGTCCTAAAAAGGAAGTGTGAATAGAAAACTTTTCAAGGAAAAGGAGATGTCCAGGAATTGTCCCATTCTTACTTTTAATCTATCTGATGCTAGGGAAACAGATTCCCTGGTGAATGTCATAGATCTCTGAAAGTAATGATGACAGCAGTAATTGCAGAGGTCCTGTCCACTGTGACAATCAGAGTGCAGATTTGCACAGATTATTTTCCTTAAGCCTCACAATTAATGTAGGAGACATATTATCTTCTACATTTTGAAGATAGTAAACTTGAATTGTTTTTGAAGGAAAAAATGAGTATTCAAGTAAATGCCTTGCACTTTAACTTTCAAAGAAATGGAGACACGGGGTGCTAAATGATTTAAAACTATGAAGAAAGTGGCTCATTGACTGTGGGAGAAACCATAACCCTGCTGACACCATTTAGCACTTCCCTGTAACATGGCTTCTGGTGGCAGGATATTAATAGATGTTGCTTGATTCTCTGAATTGACTGGACAGTGTCTCACCATCTCTCCACACTGTATCTTAACATGTCTGGCATATAATGTCCACTAATAAGCATGTCACAAGGCACAGGAATGGTAAGTTTCTATCTGAACCCAAGTGCCTACACTGGCTTTGAGTAGTGATAATAAGCTTTAGACCTGACCTCCAAATGGGGGATAAAGGATAAGCTGTGCTGCTGTGATCTCTACAATCAGTAGTAGCAATTGAGAAATATTCTGTTCTTTGCATAGTTTAAAATATCCTATACTTTTGAATAATAAAATATAATTTAATTTCTTTAATGGAAGAAAGTGTTATTCCCTTTGGACAGGCCCCTGCAAACACAACAGTGCTTTGAGTCTCAATTTCAGTGGCACTGTGGAGACCATGGTGTAGCTGTCATTAATTTAAGAGATGAAGGAGAGCTGAGATGGAAAGCGTGGCTTTTTGGAGTTAATAGACCTCACTGTAGAAAATAGATTTTCCTTCCCTCCCTGGCTGGTGAATTCATTCAATAACTTTTTGCTGAGTATGGCACTTTCATCTATAGAAGTGCTATGCTCTGGAGAGACAGAAAAAAACCAAGCAGGAGAATGAAGAGGAAGATTACACTACAAGTTACTATCTACTTTGAGGGGAACATTCATGGTACAAGCCGCACACGTGCACCATGAGCCCATCCCTGCACTGGTGGCTTTGCCTGTCAAATATATTATCTTATTCTTCCACCACTTCTGAATCTGGCTTTCTTCTCATAGTGATTTCTTTTCATATATTATAATCCATAAGGAAAATGTCCTTTATTTTGTATTTTTTTGTAATAGGTAGTGATATAAACTTTATCATTATCATTGTATTAATACAGGAGTTACAGTGATATAAAATATATTAATTCTGTATAGTACAGAAGTAAAAGAAAACTTTGAATTTTCAGAGGGCTTTTGTAAAAAAAAAATCATGAATGCTAATGATTGAAATACCTCTGCTGTTCCCTGCTCAAATCCCTGCCCACTGTCCACACTGTACCATTAGCCTAAAGATTCAAAGTAAGATTTTTGTTGTCACTCATAGTTTGATGGTATATGTATATCAGTAGCAATCATGTACTGATGAATATGCATTTTCAGTGTGGCTTGTGCCTAGATGTACCTCCAAAGCCTCACACAGTCATGCAGGGGGTCACTTTTCAGGGGTGGTTGCATCTAAAGTATGTGATTGATTCAAAGTCCAATGCTGGGATTAAGGGTGTGAGTGCCACGCCTTGCCTAGGCCAGGTCGCCTGCATACAATGTAAGGGACAGAGGTTTGCTCCCTTCCCTTGTTGCTTTTGCTGTCTTCTGTCACCATGAGCTGTTGCCCCTCTGCCATGCCATCTTGAGGGAGTAGATCTTGGGCTAACGCTTCTACAAACTGTGAGCTAAATAACCCATGATGGTTACTTTTCTCTCATTGCTGAGACAAAATACCTGACGCCCAGAATTAAGGAAGGAAAGTTTTCTTCAGCATCCAGGTTGTAGAGGTTTCAGTTCATTCTCTGCTGACTACAAGACAGGGTGGCACACAGCAGTGGACAACAGTTCATGGTGACAGAAAACAGCAAAAGCAGCAGAACCAAAATGAAGGAGCAAGCCTCTTATCCTCCCTATTCTGTACCCAGGCTGCCAATCCTGGGGTGCGTCATTTACCCCCGCACTGTCTCCAGGCCCTCTTCTTGAACAGGCTCAGGCTGTTTACATTGTGAAGATCCCGTCCTCCTGCTGAGTCACTTAGCTCACCTTCTAAACTTCTGGATTTGACATGATGTATCAGCCATAACAAAACATTTCCCTTTTAGCTTTGGGTGTAGGGTGTTTTGTCTTAGAAACAAAGGAAAAGTAACTAAGACGCAGTGGTTACAAAATTAGGATAAGAGAGATACCTAATGTTTTATAATTTAGTTATTGCTTGCTTTTAATTATGCATCATAGTCTTCATTCTGTTTAATGATACAATCTACAAAATGACCACATATAATAATTGTGAAATATGGGTGTAGGTAGATATCTATAATGTCAAAGGACATATGTAAATATTGGTATATATACAGTCCTTCTGATATATATGTGTATGCTTACAACCGAATTTACACAGTACAAAATATCTTCATAGAATATTTTTGAAAATTTCCGTAGGGTTACATGTATAAGCATCACTTAGGAGTAGGAGGTTTGAGCAAAACTCTGCTGAATCTGAAATTATATATCTTTTTGACTAGAAGAAGAGCTTGAAATTACACAGTGCCAGGTCTGGTGAAAAGGTGAGTGAGGATACATTCTACTGCTGTATATGGTTAGATTTCTAAATTTCTGTGTAACAATATGTAATTGCTTATTCCTATCTTTAAATATATTTTTATTTTTTTAATTTTAAATTTTTCTTCATATTTTGTAGGGATTCATGTCTGTATCTTGTACGATGAATAATCACTAAGACAACAATATACAATGTATTAATTACTGAAACTGTCCTACTAATCAGTTTTGAAACTGTCTCATTGCTATTTGTTTCTCAATAAAATTATTTTAAAAATAAAATTTAAAAAGTTAAAAAAAATCCCTAATGTTTGAAGAAGTCTGACTCAGAAGTCTTAGTGGGCTGGCACTCGGCAGCAGCACTCACAAGGACTTTCACTGAAGAGGACTCCAGAAACGCAGCAGAAAGTTGTTCGAAGAACTGGATGAGTGTGGACAAAGTGAGGGAGAGGAGTCTGACAATGATTAATTACAATTTCTTTTATTCTATTTTTAAATTTAAACATATACTATATATTTTGATCATACCTTGTATATTTATTAATTGAATGCGGACCTCAGATTTGTATATAAATATCTGTATATGTACATATTTGTATGTGCATACCTGCTCTGTGAATAATGCTCAAAATCATACTTTTCTAAGTTGTATTTTTCCAGCCACAATGCTATCTTGCCTACATTATCTGTACTTTGTCTGTTTGGTTTCAAAATATTCTAGTTAATTTTTAAAATTCTCTTTCTCTTACAGAAAAAAAAGTGACCATTTCCGAAGGTTCACACCTGCAATATATTTCCAGCCAGCTATACACAGCTGCATTGTTGTTGTGGGGAGATGATTGTGTCTGGGTGGGTGGGCCTGCTGAATGTGCCACCTGTTAGGAAGTCTTCAAAAGAAAAAGCCATTGACTCAGAATCAGAGAACAGAATTTCTTCCATTTACATGTTTTGTGATCACTTATAAACAGCAGGTATTCAAACGTGATTTGCTTCATAAAATTGTTCTTGTGTTCTAAAAATCAGCAGAAAAGCCACACCGTCACTTTTATCTAGAATAATTAATCGATGTTTTTGGTTGTAAATACTTTGATATATAAAATTGGTGATTTTATTCATAAGAGCATCAACGGACTCTTAAGTTAATTAAATTGTGTGATTTATTTAGTAAATTATATTATGTCTAACAAATAATTAAGTGTGGCATCAATTTATTAAATGTGGAATCAATAATTAACAAGTGGAATCAATTACATTCTCTAAAATAGGTAGCCAACAATGGAATGTGAAAAGTAGTTCATGACTTCATTTACAATAATTTATAAAGGTCACAAAATATGGAAAAATCAGCTCAAAGGAAAAATATATATCACATAATTATGAAATATGTAACTCAGTCTTAACTGAAATCTACAAATGCACATGAGAAATGTAAGCAAGAGCCTGTGTGGTTTCGCAGCAAAGGAGCAGAAAGCGCTTCTGCAACTTTCCTGCTGCCTACTGCTGGGAGAGCAGCAGGCTTTCTCCAGTCACCATCCAGTTGCTGACATCTCCTTCATCTTAAGTTGCACATTAGGGTGGTTCTCCCCTGGATCTCCTAGGATCAGGGCAAATTACTTTCTGTTTATTTCCTCCATCTATCAAGCAGAATAATAGGCTATTTCCTCATACCCCAGAAATGTGTGAAGCTCAGTGCCAGCCCTCTTGGCTGGAAAGTGCACAACATCAGAATAAAAGACATAGCTTTTAAAGAACAGAGTTTATGAAAAGTAACTGTGCCCACTTGAATATTTTTATTATGGTCTATCCTTCTGGATCCTCCTCAAAAATTACTATGTGTTTAATGCAAAAGTAAGGAATATATCAGGATGAAGAAAGAAAGTCTTAGTTATTTACATTTTCTTCAACAGCTGTGTAATATCCAAATTGGCTCTATTTGCTTCTTTTTAATTTTTTTATTTGTTAAAAATGCAAAAGTAGGGCTGGGGAGATGGCTCAGTAGAATAAGCGTTTGCCTGCCAACCGCAAGGGCCTGAGTTCAATCCCCAGTTCCAAAAAAAAAAAAAAAAAAAAAAAAAAAAAAATAAAAAAAAAAAAAAAAAGCATTAGAAATGATACAGAATTTCACTAAACAAATTATAGGTATTCAAAAGTAGTTGTTATATTGCATATTATAGGCTTTAAATTAGTTGTCAAGATTACCAGAGATAATACTCTAAGATTCGTCAAAAAATTAAAAACGAGAGACAAAAAAATGAGCATGAATTGCTCCTTTCAACAAATAATCAGAAATCAGCTGTACAGTTATCCAAGCTCTCTGATGTATATACATGTATATTTCTTTTTTCTCTTCTTTCTTTCTTTTTCCCTCCTTTCCCTCATCCCATTTGTTCGTTATCTTTAGACAAGTTCTGTCTGTTCCTCGGTAGAATAATAAAATCTTTACCATAGAGACCATGCTACTCAACTCTAGCCATCTTGGTCCTTTAGTTTCTTAATTCATCTCTCATTCCTATCCCTTTCTTCTGAGTCTTAATTTGTGTCTTGGAATGCAATGTACCTGGGCACTTAGAACAATCAAAGACATTTTATCCTGATAGAGTATTTTGACGTCACTCTTGTTCTATTTTGTAACTTCTCCACATTCCTTAGTCCTTAGGACAGAAGATACCACACTTCTTGAGTCTTTCCAAACTTGCTGCATTTGAAGTGTTCAGTCAATTTTTATACATTTCTGAACCTTGTTCATGCAGAATAATTTTTGACACTCCACGCATAATATAGATTATTGGTTATTCATATATATCCATGCCCTCATTCAAATACACATAACAAGGGCTATGTTTTACTCTTTTTACTACCTAATGTAACACTATGATGGATCAACTGTTTAAATAAATTGTTGCTGAGTGAACAAATGGTGTGGGAAACTCAATTCCTTATCAGTAAAACACAAAAATGGAGCTCTGAAATTCACGTCAACTATGAAAACAAATTAATTGATGCCATAGTTTTTGCAGACAAACCCAGTCACTATGAACATAGAGAAAAAATTGATATTTTTTCTTTATTTCTGAGATAATTTTAAAAACTAAACTACAAAATGGGACATCTGATGATCAGCAACCTTGTTTTGACAGAGATGACTACAGGGGTAGTTCGAGAAATAAATTGATTTAGAGATGATTAATTTCCAGGGTAACTCATAAGTCAGATATTAAGAAATCTAAAACTAGGCAAAATTAAATCAGAAAAACAGTATACCATACTAACCCATTTTTTTTAATCAAGAGGAAAATTTGTTTTTCTACATTGGTGAATGAGTGGGGTCCACTCACTCAAAGCACACAGATACAAAATGAGAAAAAAAAAGCTTAGAGATGTATTTTAGGTTAGAGTTTATGTATTTCTCAACAAACAATTCCATTTCAAGTCACTACATAAACTCTACAGTGGCTGATACTTTAATACTAATTAGGAATACAAAGACTATTATGTAATAATTTATTGTAAACTATTTTTCTTTTTTTCCTGTAAAATAAGGATTCCTTTATAATCATGTCCAAATGGACTCATTCCATTAATTTTTTTAATAGAAAATGAGATTGCCAGCCTTGATGGTCTATCTTGTCTCTTTATGAATCTCATTTTGATTATTGAGAACTTCTATCTAAATGCAAAGTTGCAACTACCTGAAAGACTTCTTTGGTTTCATATTTGTGATGCTGGAATCCAAGGGCTCACATCTGATTCTATCCAGTAGAATGAGTGTTCCATTAGACAAGAGGGAATGATTGGGCTAAGGTGATGTCTTGGTTACTTTTCTCTCCTTGTTGAACAAAATACATGACACCCAAATTAAAGAGGGAAATATTTATTAACTCAGTTATTGAAGGTTTCAGTCCATACCTGGCTGGCTTCAAGGCAGACTGACACATAGCACGGGCAACAGTTTATGGCAGAAGAAAACAGCTAATGCAACAAGAGCAAAGAAGGAGAAGCAGAGGGGAAAAACAAGCCTCTTTCCTCCCTTATATTGAATGCAAGCTACCTGGCCGAGGGCACATATAGCACTCATACCCATAATCCCATCCTTGGACCATGAATCAATCAAACAACTCTTGGCTGGTCAGATAGCTCAGCAGATTAAGGCACCTGCTTAGGCAGAGGAAGGGACTGGGCTTTGTTCCCTGGCATACCATGCAGGCCCCACCCTCAGGACATGCTGGGAGGGCTCTTAAGACTGGACATGGTGCTGCATGTCTGTAATCTCAGTGCTTGGGAAGCTGAAAGCAGGAGGACCGCTATGACTTTGATCTGTGTGTGTAGTGAGACTCTGTAGACCCTGTACTAAATGTATTTTTTTAAAAAAGAGAGAAAGAAAAGAAAAACAAAACAAAATAAGGCAAAACAAAAACTCTAGAAGCATACCCCCATGACTGCTTGAGGTTTGGGGAGGACATCTAGACACAAACCATAACACGTGGCAACCAGACAGCAGGGTATTAGAAAGCAGATTGGTTACCATCAGGTTGCTTGCCTTGAAAAGACTGAAGTAAAGGAGAGATATTTTTAAAATCCTACCTGCAGCCTCTTTCTGAATTTCTTGAGTTCAGTGAGCAAACATTCAGCTTGGAAATATATCTACCCTTTGAAGCAGCAGGTGATTTTCCTAATGCTCAACATGAGTGACTTCACCTTGATTTTGTCTGATGGGCTGGGACCTGGTGTAGGAGCCACTCCCTAGGAAGTTACTGGTGGGGATTTTATTTAGTAGATCAGTTAAATCTCCTTGTTTACTTTTCAATTTTATAATATCTATAAATGCTCATTGAACTTTGGGTTTACATTTGCATTAAGTAACTTGAAGTTACTATTTTAAAAAAAACTTCACAGATTGTATCTTGAATGCTGTAGAATTTATGAATCTAATAGCCTTATTGATCCTATTTTTTTTAAATTTTACGGAAGGATTCATAGGAGTTCAGTGTCACACTACTAGATGGGACTCATAGTGATCTGCCTGAGTCCAATCCGCTGAGCTATTTGGCCAGCTCTGATCATTAATTTTTATTTTTTTATCTAAGTGTTATGTAACTTTCCCTTCTGATAGCTATTAAGATCTCTATCTAATTGGCAGATTAAAGTGCCTGCAAGCAGGCTCAGGGGATGGGGGTTTAATCCCCGGGCCTGCTGTGCCTGCCTCGCCTCCAGGGCATGCTAAAACAGGGATTGAGACTGGGCATGGTGGTATGCATGTGTAACCCCATCTCTTGGGAGGCTGTAAACAGGAGAATCACTACAAGTCCAATCTACTATTGAGACCCTGAACACCCTGTAGACCCTTCTGTAAAAAATACAAAATAAATAAATAAATAAGATCTCCATATTTTGTTCTACACCTTCCTTCAAACAGGTATAGTCAATTTAATTCATTTTACAGTAAACATTATGTCTCCAAGTTTTGAGGAGTTGTCCCAGTTTAGAAATTTTGTCAGTCATCATTTATGTAAACATAATTATTTTTATTTTTCACTCTCTTTTTGGAAGAAAAAAAATCTGTTTTCCTCTCTTGATATTTTTAACAATGATGGTAGCATATTGACCTTTCACAATTTCATTTCTCTACCTTCTCACTGAACTTGCCACCAATAAAGTAGGATTTTGCTGTGTGATTTGACGAATATAAATAAAAGTAATATTGACTGCCTTCTAATTTATTGAAGGATAACAAAAGCTGTGTACATTTAAGATGCACAATATGATGACTTAAAGTACAGATTCAATTTATAGATAATAAAATAGCTATCATGATTATGCTAGTTAACCTATCCATGCCCTCCAGTAGACAGATACCTTTCCATGTGCACATGGACAAACTATTTGCAGCCTTCTATCTAAGCACATTTCAAATATATAATCAACTTTAATGAACTAAAAATCTCCATTCTATAACCACTTATCTAGGTTCTTTACAATTGAACTTTGTACCCTTTGACCAGTGTTTCTCTATTGCTCTACCCTTAAAATACTGTTTAATTTACATAGTTTTCCCCTTGGATTGAAAACTATTTAATATTATTTGTTAATTATTTGTTTTTTCTGTACATTATGTGACAGCGATTGATTCACTTCTTAGGCGTGTTTTCATAAGGTTTTGCAGAAATGTCTATCTTGTGTTGGGTACTAAATAAGTCTTGACCAAACGAGAAGATATTGTATAAAATGTTATGTTACAACTTATAAAGAATTTTATGATTTTCTAAACATTTTCTTGTTTACATTTATTAACTGATTTATTAAGGCTGGAAATAAGCTCTTTTCATCTAATCTTTTTTTATTTTTCTATACCATATAGGTGTAACTCTATAGATTGGATTAATAAATATGAAAACCACAAGTATTCATTGGACTTCTGTCTAAAAACTACTGTGCTTTAAGTATATATTTCAGTTCTTATTCAAGAGAAAATTGTTTATGTGTTACATTAATTTTACTCCACTTTATGCAAACAGGAACCGATTGAATGAATTTAATTACTTACCAATGGTCATCCATATGAGTGGACTGACTAATTAAAACACAGATCTATTTGACTCCAAATCCCATACTATTTACATTAACTTTTCATTAACTTATCTGTAGTAATATAACACAGTCCTAATTTAACTTATCTGAATTAATAACTACATAAATCACTTTCACTTATAAAATTTTTACTTCATTTTAGTTCCACTCTGATATGCAAGCTCATTTTTCCTTGAGTTTAATTGGTCTAATTCTGACAAGAACTTTCGCTGATTCATTTAAAAGTTAATTTAATTTGATGGCATTCTTTGGAGAAACCACATTTAATACCTTAATTTGCCATAAATGTTCCTTACAGTCTGATATCTTCTCTGAACAGCACTGGTTATGGTTCCTGTGAGTGATCTCAAAAATTCTATGGCTGTATTCTACTCTTTTGTATAAGATGAAAAGTTTTGCTGACTCTATCAATTTAAAGGGAAAAAAGGGGCATAAAACAAAGTTGCAATTCTCAATAAGAACCCAGCATTGTCCTGTCTGGTCACACAGGATTGCAGTGTCTAGGAGAAGAACCTGGAGCTCAAGGGCTGGTGCAGTAGGAAACAACTGTGGCATGCTGGGATGACATATGCTTTCCCGGTATTCTATCATCTCTTGATTTTGAAATACTGTGAGAGTTAATGGCTGTATGAAGATGCTTGTTTTCAATGATAGCTAAATAAAAACAAAATTAAAGTACTGGTATTTTATGATTGGGAACATACATTTCCAACAATATAAATGGCTATAAAAAAAACCACCATCATCAATAACAAAAAATATTAAGTGCTCTAACCGCATCTTGTGATTCATTAATGTCTCCTCCCATTAAACCTGGTGCTTACACAGTACTTAAAACACACGTAATTTCTTATATGCAGCTACCTTCACTGCTTTAATTATTTTACAAAATATGGCTATCAAAAAAGAATATATTTTCCCTCCAGTAATGGCTATCTAATATTTTCACTGACTCCTGAGGCAGAGTTAGTTACAGCTTTGATTTTCTTTCTGAGAATTGTATAAGCTATTCATCTTGGTATCTTTCCAAATTGGTTACAAGCTTATAGAGGGTAATGTGTATTATTGATAATTAATTGTTATCTCTTTTGTGTTCTGAACTTCAAGCAAAATACATGGCATATAAAGAAGTACAGCAACATGAAAATATATTCAGGATTCAAAATTAGAATTTAATGCCAAGAAGGAAAGTTGAGATCAGGAATGCTAACATATTTGTTATTGATCATGATTCTATTATCAGAATATAGGATAGATCAACTTGGTGGGGTACCAAAGGATTTAGGAATCCAGAATCAACCATCTAACTTCATGAGTTCTGTACCTTTAAATATAGTTCTTTGGATAATGTCCCTACACAAAATGCTAAAATTTGCTGATCTCTAATCTATTTATTTACACACACACACACACACACACACACACACTCATGACCAGTCCACTGAAGTCAGACTTAAATGAAATACAGTACCAGAGTGCCTGAGTCCCAGTTATCTAGCCTCACCTTGAAGATTGCATGAGAGACTTGTTAGGCCTAGTCCCCCTCCTTAACATAGCTAGAGTTCTTCTGAGTCCCAGCCACCCATCCTTACCTGGAAGAATGCTGGGAGGACACAGTGAACCTCTCCCACACCCCCTTTCTGGAGCTCCACTGAGCCCCAGCCACACACCTTTGCCTAGAGGACTTCAGGGGGCACTCCATGAGCCTTGCCCCAACTTCCTCACCTTTGCCAGAGCTTGGGTGAGGCCCAGACACCCATCATTGTTCAGGAAGACAGCCATTGGGACCTGCAACCAGCTTCTCAGAAGACAGAGAGCCCTAACCTGCACCTACCCTCTATGGAGAGAACCTTGCAGAACTTTGGTCTGCACTTATAATCATCAGATACTTCTTGATCTGTGGTTTGCTCCCCCTCACTGAGGTGGAAGCCACACTGAAACTCATACAGTGGGAGTTTTGGTGAGCTGATCCTGCCCTCCCACACTCCTGATAATCTGCTCATGTGCACCCCACACCCATACCATTGCAACAGAGTCAGGGAGAACATTGGGGGCTTCAAGAAATGACAAGAGGAAGGAACAAAAGGCAGCCTAAGACCTCTAGCCCACCCAAAACTGGTCTAAGAAACTAGTTCATAGAAGAACTTGGAAGTCATGCAATTGAAATTTGTGAGATAATAGCAACTGAAATAAAGAAACAACTTCATCAGGTTATGGAGGATATCAGATCAGAAATAATTTTTCAGGTAATAAAGGAAATGACAACAATCATTAAAGACTTCTTCAATACATCTAAAGAAAACATAGATTTTAAAAAGAGAGAGGAATAGGAAAATGATGTGAACACTGAATGAGCAATAAAGGAAAGATCATAATCACACTTCACTAGATATTCATGAAACAAATTCAAACAGATATGCAAGACGCTAAGAATTCCATCAAAATCTGGCAAAACTCCTTGAATGGAACAGAAGATAGAATTTCAGACCTTGAAGGTAGCATAGCAGCTTGTGAACATGAATGGAAAGATCTCTCAAAAATAACAAAGTATCAGAAAATAACAATGCAACATATGCAAGATGATGCAAAGAAAAATAATGTAAAACTAATAGATATCAATGAAACAGCTAGGTAGCACAAATGAAATAAAAAGATTGTTTGCTGAAGTAATAACAAAAAATTTCCCAAGCATGAGAAAAGAATCTGATGTACATATAAGTGAGGTCATAATCAAAATAAGTCTCCATCCAGATATATAATAATCAAGATCCCAGAAACTCAGCAAAATAACAGAATATTCAAAACCATTAGAAGAAACAAATCACCTATAATTGAAAATCCATCAAAATCACAACAGATTTTTCATTACAGACCATCAATTCAAGAAGAGCTTGCAATAAGATATTTCAGGACCTGAAAAAAAAAAAAAAACCTTCCAATCCATACAAAACTATCTATCAAATTGTACCATACAAAACTATCTATCAAATTTAATTGAAAGATAAGATACTTCCATGACAAAGAACAATTGAAGAAATTCATGACAACCTAACCACCCCTACGAAGAATATTGACAGAAAATTTAGAAAGAGATAAAGATGACCAAAACTTCAAGAATAACAACAGAAGAGAACTACTTAGCAGAGCAAGCAATTAAACAGAGAAAATAAGTATGGATTCTACAGTAGGAAAACAACATGCAAAAAAAAAAAAAAATACATATGACTTATAACAATCAAAGAAGCACATTGGCAGAGTGGATCAAGAAACAAAGTCCAATAATATGCTGCATACAAGAAACATTAACCATCCAGCAGAAAAGTATAAACACAAGGTAAGAAATGTAAAGCCATATTAATAAGCTAAGCTGTGAATGGCTCAAGTCAATCACTTCTGACATGGCCAATTCTGTGGATAATCTACTACTATATGGTCTACTGGACTGTCTTGGATTATTTTGTTGTATTCATGGACCCACAATATTTGAATGGCAATGGAATACCCATCTCTGACAAAACTAAACAAAAAAGGTGATATAAATGAAGGAGAATTTTGTAATGAAAAAATATATATCTGTATATACAAATTACGGATATACAGTTACTTTCTCATAGCTCAATGAGAAGAAAGATTTCTACTAATAATATGTAGAAAAGATATCATCCCCAGTCCTAGCTCAGGTCCGATGAGTGTGTGGAGAGCTTCCTGCTACCCTGCACCAGCAGGACCAGTCCCAGGCCAGGCGCAGCGTGGGCCGGACCCTGTCCCAACCCCTCGGACAGCCCCCCACCACTCCGCCTTACCTCCCCAACCCTCTCGCCGAGTAGGAATTTCTGCCCTCTTCCGGGAACCCCCAGACCCAGTCCTAGCCCAGATCCGGTGAGTGTGTGGAGAGCTTCCTGGTACCCTGCGCCAGCAGGACCAGTCCCAGCCCAGGCGCAGCGTGGGCCGGACCCTCTCCCAACCCCTCGGGCCGCCCCCCACCACTCCGCTGTACCTCCCCACCCCTCCCGCCCAGTAGGAATTTCTGCTGACTTCCGGGAACCCCCAGACCTGGTCCTAGCCCAGGTACCCAGCGGGAAGGAGCTGAGCACAGCAGCCAGACCTAAGCCAGACGCAGCTGGATAACTCCAAATTCTGTAGAGCTCCACCTGAACTTCAGTACCTGTTATAACTACACCAAAGATCTACAACAAAGGGCAGAAGACAGTGCTACACAAAATGACGAGAAGGAACAAAATGCAACCTCAGAACCCAAGCCC
>NW_004524727.1:3836538-3860537 GCF_000260255.1 Octodon degus
AACTACTATGAAGACAACAACATGCAATGTATTAATTATTTTAATTGTCCTACTGACCTGTTTTGAAATTGTCTTGTTGTTATTTCTTTCTCAATAAAATTAATTTAAAAATAAATAAATAAAATGAAAAAAATTAAAAGACTGAATGAAGAGGATGGAAAACAATACTCCATGCAACAGGGAAAAAGGCAGGGATAGCTATTGTAGTTCTTGTCAATGTCAAATTCAAACCAAGAATCACTAAAAGAGATAAAGAAGATCACTACATACTTGTCAGTGAAAAACTGAAAGAGGAAGATATAACAATTATAAATATACAGGCGTCCAATGCGGGAGCACCCAACTATATAAGACAATTTTTAAAATGAATTTGGTATAAGGTCTTACTACACACCTCCTACTTGTTTTGATGCTCCTGTTCTCAGCTTTTCCAGCACTGGTATTATAGGTGTGCACCACCACACCTAGACTCAGTGCTGCCACAGTGAGCCCAGGGGAGAGGCTGGCAAAGCATGTGGTGACAGGGATCTAACCCCAGTCTCTGCACTTGCCTACGCAGGCACTTAGTTCACTGAGCTATCTCACTGCCTCCTGTAAGACAAATTTTAACAGGCAAAAAACATCAAATGAGCAATAATATAATTGTACTAGGAAATTGTAGCACCCCAGTGATGAAAAGAAATAGATTAACTATGCAAAACATCAGCAAAGGAATAACAGAATCTAACTAGAGCTGTGAAGAAATGAACTTACTAAACCTTTGCAGCATCTTTCACCCAACAGTGATAGAATGCACATTCTTCTCAGATGTACACAGGACGTTCTCCAAAAAAGACCATGTCCTAGAACACGGAACATGCTTAAGTAAATGCAAAGAATCAAAATTGTCCTGTGCATATTATCTCACTATAGTGAAGTGAAACTGTAAGTTGTTGACTAAAGAAATGGCAAAAAATCCTCTATAAACACATGGAAACTAAATAATACCCTCCTGAATAATTAATGGGTCACATATGAAATTAAATAAAAAATTAAATATATTAACAATCAAACAAAAGTGCACATGCAACTTATCAGAACATATGGGATGTAATGCTGTTTTAAGAGGGAAATATATAGTAATAGACCCTCACATCAGGAAAACAAAAAGAGCCCAAATAAACAATCGTATCCTAAACTTCAAGCTCCTAGAAAAAGAAGAGCAAGTCAAGCCCAATGTCCAAAGAAGATAGGAAATTATAAAGTTCAAAGCAGAAATAAAGGAAATGGAGATGAAGAAAACAATACAAGTAATTGACAAATCAAAGCGTTGGTTCTTAGAAAGAATAAGCAAAACGTCAAAACTCCTAGCCAACCTTATGAATAAAAGGAAATACAAAATTCAAATTTATGCAATATGGATGAAAAGGGTGAAATCACTATGGACCCTATATAAAATCAGAAGATTGTCAATACCTATTTCCCAAATCTTTACTTTTATAGGATGGAAAGCACAGAAGAAATGGACAGATTCCTAGATGCATAAAAACTACAAAAGCTGAATCAAAAAGATATAAAATTCTGAATAACCTTGGAAGAGTAAATGAAATTGAAAATTTTATTTACAAACAACTGTCCAAGAAATAAAAGTTCAGGTCCTTATATATTCACAACTTAATTCTACAAGAAATTTAGAGAAAATCTAATGCCAACTCTACTCAAACTCTTCAACGAAATTGAAAGGGAAGCAATTCTCCCAAACTCATTTCTGGAGGCAACTATCACTATGATACCAAAACCAGGGAAGGACCCCACCCAAAAAGAGAACTACAGACCATTAACCCTAATAAATATACTTACAAAAATCCTCAGTAAAATATTAGCAAATAGAATGAAGAAAATCAAGACGCTTATACATCATGACCAATTGGGATTATTCCAGGAATGTAGGGATGGTTTAATACAAGCAAATCTGTAAATACAGTACTCAACATAAACAGAGCCAAAGTTCTAAACCACATGATCATCTCAGTAGATACAGAAAAAGCTTTGACAAAGTTCACCACTTATTCGTGATGAAAGCCTTTCAGAAAATTGGAATAGATGGTGTGTACCTCAACCTGATCAAAGCCATCTAGGACAAACCAAAAGCCAACATTATACTGAAAATAATACAAGAAATTCAAAGCAATCACTTTAAGATCATGAACAAGACAGGGATGCTCACTGTCACCACTCCTGTTCAATGTAGTTCTGGAAACATTAGCCAGAGCAATTATACAAGTGAAAGAAATAAAAGGAATAATGATTGGAAAGGAAGAAGTGAAATTATCATGATTTACATATGTCATGATACTATATACAGAAGACCCAAAAAACTCTATTGAGGGGCTGAGGAGATGGCGCTGAAGAATATGTGCTTGCCTGGCAAGCATAAGGACCTGAGTTCAATCCCCGGTTCCACCAAAAAAAAAAATTCCATTGAGAGACTTGTAGATTTAATAACTAAATTTAATAATGCAGCAAGATACAAGTCACTACTCAGAAATCAAAAGAATTTCTATACACAAAGAAAAAATACTGAGACAGAAATTATGGAAACCACACCTTTCATAATAACACCTTAAGAAATGAAATACTTAGGAATCAATCTCACAAAATAAGTAAAAGATTTATACAGTGAAAATTATAGTACTCTAAAAAAGGAAAATGAAGACTATTTCAGAAAATGGAAAAATAGGGGCTGGTGAGATGGCTCAGTGGTCTAAAGCACCTACTTAGAACAAGCTTAGCAAAGCACAGGGACCGAGGTTCAATCCCCCAGCACCACATGCCAGCCAGCCCTGCCCCCTGGTGGGCTGAGCTGGCCACACACACACACACACACAAACTCTCACACACACACACACACACACACACACACACACACACACACACACACACACACAAATAAATAAAATTAAAAAAAAAAGAAAATGGAAAAATATTCCTTGCTCCTCAATGGGAATAAAGCTAGGGAAATAGCTCAGTGGCTTAAGTGCCTGCCTCTAAGTACAAGATCCTGGGTTCAATTCCCAGTTAAAAAAAAAAAAAAAAAAAAAACCCAGCCTGACTTGGATAGAAATATGAACACTGTTAAAATGGCCATACTCCCAAAATTGTTATACAGATTCAATGCAATCCCAATTAAAATAAAATGAGTATACCTCACATATCTAGGAAAAAGTTTCCTAATATTAATCTGCAACCAGAAGAGACCTAGAAGAGCAAAAGGAATTCTGAGCAACTGTGATGGGAAGGCATGAAACATCACAATCTCTGACTTAAAATTATACTACAAACTACTGTGATAACATCAGCATGGTACTGAAAAAAAAAAAAAAAAAAACAAGGGCCAGCCAAATAGCTCAGCAGATTAAAGCACCTACAAGCAGGCACAGGGGCAGGAGGTTAGATCCCCTGGACTGCCATGCCAGCCTCACCCCTGGCTGAGATTGCAATTGAGGCCTGGTGTGGTGGCATGCCTGTAATCCCAGCTCTTGGGTGGCTATAAACAGGCAGATCACTATGAGTCTGATCTAATAATGAGACCCTGACCACCCTCTAGACCCTTCCCTAAAAATACAAAAAAAAAAAAATCAAAAGACCTGAAGATAAATAGAACAGATTAGAAATTTTAGACAAAACTACACATACACTCAGACACCTTCCTAATCTTTAACTAAGAGTCCAAACATGAACACTGGAAGAAAGACAGTCCCTTTAATAAATGGTCCTCGAAAAAATGGCTTTGCACATATTGAAGGCTTAAAATAGACCCAGGCCTATCACCATGCACAGAACTACAGTCAAAATTGAACAGAAACACTAAATATTCTGGAGGAGAATGTAAGTATAAATCATAAAGACATAGGAGTAGGTAGTTCATGAACAAAAATGAAACTGCATGGGACATACTTCAAGGAATCAACAATTAGGATCTCATCTTTTTGAAAGTTTTCTGAATGTCAAAAGAAATCACAAAAGGAGTAAAAAGAATACCCACTAATTGGGAAAGAATTATAGGACACTTATCTAGAACATATAAGGAATTTAAAAAAAAATCATGCCTCCAAAATTGAAAGACCCAGTCCAAAATTGGGCATCTCAGATGAATATATACTTCACAAATGAAGATATACAAATGGCAAATAAACATATGAAAAAATGTTTAACATCACTGGTCATTCATGAGATCCAAATTAAAACAACACTGATATACCATCTTACACCAGAAAAAATAGCTATCATCAAGAAGTCAACCAATGTAAAGGCTGTGGGGAGAATGAAACCCTTCTCCACTTTTGGTAGGAGTGCATGCTGCCACGAGTATTATGGAAATCAGTATGGAGATTCATCCAAAAGTTAGGATTTGAAGTTCCATTCAAGTCAACTATTCCCTTCCTAGGTATTCTTTTCCAAAAGATTTGAAATCATGATACCACAGTGATTTATTTACACCATGTTTATAGCAGCACGATATGTCATAGTTAAATCTTGAAAACAACCCAAATGCCCATCAACTGAGGAATGGATAAAAAAGATATGCTATTTTTATACGATGGCATATCACTCAGCTAATAAAAAAATAAATTCAAGGTTTTAGTAGATAAATGGATGCAGCTAGAGACTTTATTGATAAGTGAAATAAATTAGATTCACATGTGCAAACATCATTTTGTCTTGCTAGTGTGTGAATCTGATGAAAGAGTAAATATAATCTGAAAGGTACAATAGCTACTATGAAAGGGAAAGAATTTCTCATTTGTGATGAGAAAAAGAACAAAAGAAAGGGAAAAGATATGTTTATGTATGTATACAGGGTGATTTGAATAATTGTACTGCTGATTTCTGCTGGTCTTTTGAAAGAAGCAGTTAAGGCTTAATTTTTTTATTTTTATTCTTTTTAAAATTTCTTATAACCTCTTTGTTTTTTAAAAATCAATTTTGCAGGTTTATATCTGGTAACCTAAACAAATAATTTGGAGACAATATCGTGCAATATAGCAACAATTGTTGAATTACTATCACTTGGCTGAGTGAGATTTTATATCATTTCTAATGGTGTTTTTTTATATACTTTAAAAAATAAAAAATAAATGACATGGAGTTTGTGAATATTTTTGTCACATTAGGTGAGGAAAACTCTGACTGAAATTATGTAAAAATGTGTTGTCTTAATCAATGCAAGGTTCTGATCTTGCTAGACCTGTGAATTATGTTTTATGATAAGGCATTGGTTTTTAAATGCCTCAAGTCCATGTCAATCTAAAATTCATTTTCTTGAATTAAAAATATATGCATATCACTATCTTATCACACGCACCTATGCTGAGTGTCACAAATTCAAAGAACAAGAGAACACACCATTTCTTGTGAAGAATTTATAGCATGCAGAGATGGGAGTGTCTATTTAAAATAGGCTGCAAGGCTCTGCTGTTTTATGAGAACATAATCCAGTGTAGGTAGATTGTAGTCTATTAATTCAACCTACTTGTTAATCAACTGGCTACTACTATATATGGCATTTCTACTAAAGAAATCCAGTATACAGAGTACAATAGAGGTGTACCTAGGCTGACAGGCTTAGCAATCTTGAGAGACACAATGATCTTTCCTATGGAAAGACTTGTTATTTATTTAAAAAGTGAGATTGCCTGGCTCTTGCTGTGTACTTTAAGCTGTTGATTTGCGTTCATGTATTTGAGAAAGAATGTCATTGTCACATAATGCTATTGTTAATTATGGTGAACTAAAAACAAAGAGCATCAATTGAACTTGGAAGATATGTTTACACCAAGGGTTAAAGATATATGCACTCTCTACTGTTCACTAATTTAAGTCTCTGTGTATGTCTGTACGTGTCTGTGTATTGAACCTAGTCATGGTTTTCACCCTGCAATGAGAGAACAAAGGATTCCTGGATGTGAACGTAAAATGCCATACATTAGATGAAGGAGAAATCAATGCAGAGTGAAAAAGCCTTGTACATTCTTGTTAACAAGTACTAGTGTGCTTATTTAAATATTTAGCAATTGTTACCTAGGGTTGACAGTACTCTGCAATGTATGTTTGAGTTCTTTTATTCAAGATACTATGAAACTAATAAAAGAATTAAAAATCAATGTAGCCCACACTCTAGCTTAAGTGGAATTCACTTAGGGAAGGCATAGTCACATGCCCTTGCACACACGTAAGGTGTGCAGATACGCGCACACAGATGTGCACACATATCACTTCCACACACTCATATCCTGCACCTCTCACACTGTAAATACTCCACACCAGCAACAGGGCTGCACTACATGTCCATCCCATCACCTTTGCCAGGAAACCCATCAGAATACCTTCCCTGGATGATTGTCAGCTTCCACTGAGTGCTGTCTTCTGAATCCTTAACTTGTGTTTTGATCTAAAAATCCAAATGCTTCAGAAGAAATGGAACAAAAATGCTTTGTTGGCAAAAAAGAAACAAGGATAAGAGCAGTACCACGATAGTTATCTTGAGGAATTAGCCAGCCCTGGATGTACCCAGATTGAGTTATAAATCCTTTCACTTTAACACTTCTCAGAAAAGTAATATAACTGTATAAGCATGTCTGTTATGATCTTCAATAAAAAAGTTACGGTGAATATTCTGTAATTTATAAAAAGAATTTTACAATTTTAAAGTGCCATGTAAATGAGAATTATTTTCAACCATTAATTTTTCCCAACATTAGAATTCTAACTTTTAAATAAAAAAAAATACAGTGACTGAGTATCTTCAAAATCCACTATCTGCTAAACTAGTTACAATGAAAACACTCTTAGGATTCTATAAATATTTGTGAAGTTCACTGTATTTAAATATGTAGTGTTGCTAAAACATTTCATCTACTTTTAAAATTCAAGTTGAAATCATCAGAAAGCTCCAGAAAACGTGCCCACTTCTAAATTATTTTATTATAATTTAGATCAAATGACTTGCATATCTTAAGTGCACATTCATTGAAGACATAAACGAAGACAAGTTTGATAATAAACAAGTTATAGAACATTGTAAATACCTTCAATTCCACCTGGCTCTTTTCAGCAAATTTTAGCCAACTTGAGTTGCAGACAGTTCCTTTTATAATATGTGTTTGTAAAACACAGTTAATACACTCATTGGAAAACTAGTGCTTACACTTAACATCTCTGACCTTTTTGCTGGCCCACTTTCCTTGAAAACAAGATCTAGTTGGAAAATAATCAGCCTTGAAAACTAGAGATCAGCAATGACAGCCCTGATCTGTACTTTGTCCTCACAGTACTCTTGCACAATGGCTACTCTGTAAAGCAGGTGAGGCAAGGATAGACTGATCCCTAGTTTTCTAGGCTCATTATTTTCTAACAAGCTCTTATTTTCAGGAAAATACTTTATTTTCTAGGCTTCCACATAACTCAGGAGTTTTCAATTTCTCATACTGTTTTTGAAATTAATCCTTGTTGTTATTCATACCAATAATTCTATCTATTATTGAATACTATCCATGGCTATATAACCTTTTATTTATTTCCTTGGTGGACATTTATTGATTTGTTTTCAGTTTGGACCTTTATGACTACTGTTGTCATGGAAATTTTTACACAGCTGTTGTAGACTTCCCCTCCACATGTGCATGAATTCATTTGGTGAGGCCCTGACTCCAATCTGATGGTATTTGGGGGTGCAGTCTGAGGAGGCAATAGGGTTTTGACGAGGTAATGAAGGTGGATCTTTCCAGTGGGCTTACTCGCCTTATGAGACACAAGAAAAATATTCCTCACTCTGCCTACTGCCTAAGACCACAATGAGAAGATAGTAACAGTGTTGGGAGCCACTAAAGCTGGAAATTGATCATTTGTAGGAGGGCAGGATGAGGCCTCTTGCCTAAAGTTGTCAAGCTACCTCAGTCTTGAGAAAAACATCCTGCCTTGACATTGTGGTCTAATTAGTCACTGGACAACCTTGTGACTTACAACTTTGCTAAAGAATAAATAAATGCCCCTTCTATTGTTTGAGGGTCCTTGCCAGTCAGACATGGTCTACCACCTGACCTCAGCTATTATCTGTTGTTTTTATTTTCTAAATAATCTTGCTGTTCTACCCTCTCATCCTCCAGGGACCACTGAGAGGCCAACAGTTCCCTACACAACAGAATACTCCCGAGAGCCCAACAGTGCCATGGCTCTTGGACTTCCAAGGTTCCAGGACTTCCAGGACTTCCAAGCTTGTTATTTGAGCTATGTAGTCTATGGTATTTTGTTATAACATACTAAAACACACTTTTGGAGGTATATTTTCAATTATCTTGTGTATGTTACAGAAACAAATGGGATTATTGCACAGAGCAAGCATATGTTTACTGGACAGAACATTGAGAAATTATTTTCCATGTTAAAATATTTTACATTCCCACTACTAGTACATAAGTGTATGAATGTCAATACCTGTGCACTAACACAAAAGCTCTGTATTATAAGTTTTATACTTTATAACTTTGGAAAATTGCATCCAAAAAAGTTTTTAAATTAAATTTTCCAGGGAGTACCTGTATTCCATCATTTAGATTGTACCACTGTGCCCTTTTAAGCCCATGTTCTTTCCATCCTCATCCTTGTCTGCCTCATTGGTTGACAGCATTGAAGCAACAAGCCCCTGCCTCCTCCCCATGGAGATGAGTGCAGCAGAGGCCACACTTGGTGCCCACTGAGTGGGACAGACAGGAAGATGGGACTCTGCCTCCTTGAAGCTCCCTGCCTAGGGATAGGTGATTTGAGGTAGTTCTTTCCTCACTTACACTGAGGTACGTCCCCATCTGGGTATTTTCCTTGGTACTTTCCTCCCTGACCATAGAATACAGTGAACACAGTATTTTTTTTAGAAACATTTATAACAATAAGAGCCATGTTATCATGAATTTCTCTCAAAGTCCTTTCCCTGGATTTTTCTTTCTTTTATTAAAAGAGATTATAAAATAGTAAAAAAAATTATAAATAACACAGAATTTAGCAAAATGAAATAGGAATTCAACAATGGTTGTTAAATTGCATATCATTGTTTTCCGATTAGGTGTTCAGATTCCGCAGTCATCCCATCATCCTTGCCACTTTCTGCAGCACTTCTAGAGTGACTGTCTCTGGTTGTGTTGTCTTGGCTGCTTTGATGTGGAGAATTGATGTGAAGTGTCTCCCTTCACAGTTATTTTGATTTTGGGAGAGAACCAGAAGTCACAAGATGTCAGATCAAGTGAATAATGTTGTTGATAACACAACATCATATTTATTTTACTGAGATTCTCAAATGAGCTGCATCTCCAGCCCTTTATAAAACTCTTATTTTAAGACAGGGTCTCTCACTAAGTGACTAAAATGCTGTCCTCCTGCCTCAGTCTTCCATAGTGTGTGACTACAGGTGTTTGTCACCATGCCCAGCTCAGATATCTATCTTAAATGATGCCACTCTGAGTATGATCTTGACTGGACTTACTTAACACCTACTTCATTGCCAGGGATTATTATCCATCTCTACCTTTGCTCATTCCTGTTGGCTCTCTCCTCTATTCTAATACCAAGTTCCTTAAATTCATGCTTACCAATTTAAATTTAGGGCTACAACACTCATTGAAGTTCAAATACATATTTCTTCACTTCTAAGTTCTCATTCATGTTTGTTTTCTTCACAATGTAGAATTCAAATACCTACATTTGCAAACTTTACTTGGGTGCAGTAAGTTGGCATCAAACAGTGCTTTGCTAACTCATGAGGGCAAATGGGATGTCAGCTCTGTTGGAAATGTTGGGTTTGGGAACACATGGTGACTTCAGGAGTACAGGTCTAAGATGAGAATGTAATGCTGTAGACAGGAAGAGAAGGGGTGACTTTCATTAAAGAGTTCTAAGAAGTGGTTGAGACCTAGTCCCATTTTCAATGCCCCTGACTCTCTCATATGAGTCAATTCTCAGTACTTGCAGAATATTTGAATAAACCACACCTTGAAAATATTTCTCACTCATCCATGTACTAACCATGCTCATACCTGTTTAGTTTCAGATTCAGATGATTTAAGTTCAGATGAGTGCAAGCGTGTTTAAGGTGGTATGCTCATGGATAACAGTGATCTGGTCAGTCCTAGGCAGTGAGCTGAACAGGCAATCCTCAAAAGATGAGCACTTGCCCAGTGATTATAAAGGAAAAATGTTAAACACCATCAGTCATTGGGGAAATGCAAATCAAACTACGTTCAATTTCATCCTGCCCTGGCAAAAAGGGCTACTGAGCAGAATACACAGAACAGTAAATGCTGGCAAGAACATGGGGGCAACAGATCATTCATACATGATTGGTGGGGATGAAAATCTGTACAACCATTCTGAACATCCATAAAAAGTCACTCACAAAATTAAACATGGAATCAGGACATGGTTCGGATATACTACTATTCAACACATACCCAAAGGAAGTAGAGTCATCATACCATAGAGATACCTGAATTATTGCACTTATTGTACCCATCCATGCATTGTAGCCACAATATGAAGTCAGCTAACGTGTCCATCAGTGGATGACTGGATAAAGAAAATAAGATTCATGTACACAGTGGGACATTCAGCAACAGAGTGACATGATATCATAGCACTTGCAGGAAAATGGATGCAAAAGGGATTATAAAATTTAGGGAAATAGAACAGACTCAAGATAAGTACTGAATAGTTTAACTCATATATAGAATCTAGAATATGTGATTATATATATATATATATATATATATATATATATCACATTTATATATCACATGTATATATGATATATATGACACTAGATTAGAAGGGAAACAATAGGACAAGAGTTATAAAATCATGGCTTAGGGAAAAGAGTCAAAGTAGGGATTAGGAAATGGGTATCATTAAACTAGATTGTATGCTGTGTGAACTATACCACACTGAGACCCAATATGCTGCATATCTAAAATACACTATAATATATGATAATATTTAATATATATTTATATATGATGTAAAGATGAAAATGAAACAACACACAAACGTTTTCATTCAGTTTGGGTGGATTTTATTACTTACAGTCATACTAGCTCCATCTGGATTTAGTCCTCATTTTGGTAACTGCTTTTTAACATATTATTAAGACTGTGAGAAGTGAGTTTGTGCTTTTTTATTACCTCAATTTTTAAATTCATCTTCATTACCAATTGTTGAATTACTGGGTACAAAATCTCAGTTGGACATTCATTGCCTTTCATTTTATTTGTAGCATGTAAACTCAGTTTTATTCCCCCGTTTTTTGTAGATGATTTTTTTCCTGTCCAAAAACTTTTAGGAATCATAAGATTAGTTTTTATTTCTTTTTTAAACGTATTTAGTAAAGGGTCTAACTGCACAGATCAGATTCATAGTGATCGTCCTGTTTTCAGCCTCCCAAGTGCTGGGATTACAGGCACGTGCCACCATGCCCATAATGTTAATTTTATAATTTAGAAAAATGTGCGATTATTTTATTGTTCCTTAGCCTTGGCATTCAGTGTTCAATTTTAATGTTTGAAAAATTTTATATGTTAGTTATGACGTATTATTTGTTTTGCCTAAAAGTTTGAAGAATGCTTTTTATATTTTTATTAATACCTACTTCTATTATATTAATATAATAATTTAGTGAAGATTTTAAAAGCATTCTTTCATTATGTCTTTTCTTATGTATTTAGTACAGGGTCTACAGGGTCTCATTACATAGATCAGACTCATAGTGATACTTCTGTTTTCAAGCTCCCACGCTCTGGGATTACAGGCGCACACCACCATATCCAGTCTCAATCACCCTCTCAGTGCTCCCTGGGATTGAGGCCAGCATGGCATGCTGGGAAACAAACTGTGGTCCCTTCACCTTCCTAAGCAGGCACTTTCATCTGCTGAGCTATTTAGCTGGCTCCACTATTTCTTTTCTATTATACTTTGATTTCTTTTCTTCTCTCTGGAACAATTTTTATTCAAATATTGTATGTGCTAAAAAGATTCTGTAATATGTTAATTTTTACTCTCTGATTCTCCACATTGTTCTATTTTTATATTTCCTGAAAGAGCTGTTTAATTTTAACTTTATGGTTTCACTGTATCTTCACTGTTTTCATGAAAAAATATCCACCAAGTTTTTTAATACTTATTACTTGTAAAATTCTTCATATTCTTGTTTTATTTATACAATATATTTATTTTTTTGAGGCTACTGAATTCAGCAGTTTTTGTTTTGAAAAAGCTCTCTGCATTGCCTTTTTTAAAAAATCAGTTTTTTTTTGAGTATTTATTCCGGTTTTGGCATTCATCAAATATTTAAATCCTGATAGGCTGTTTATATTTGAGCCCACACTGAAGAGAGCACTGGCAGCATCAAACAGTGATCCTGTTCGATGAACTGCAATACATTGTAGGGACGAAACTCCAAAATCCCCTGGGATCTTCCAGATACTACCACTGCAGGTGTTTTTTGTGGGGCTGCTGAGTTGTCACAGGGTAATTCTTTATTCCTACTGTGGGAGGTGTCACCTGGTTGCAGAGTTCTGAGAGCACAATTGGAGAGCTGAACCTCAATATTCCCTCCACAAACTTTTACATAGGCCCCTGGGAAAGACACACACCAACACTGCTGTTCTGTGGAATTCTCTGCCCCAGCATTCAAAGGAGTTCTTATTCTTAAGGGGAAGATGCATTTTTAATTTCTTCTGGAATCAGAGGCCTCTGTGTATAATATTGGCATTCAATCCTCTCCAGTACATAGAATCCATTATCTGACAGATTTTTCTTCTAATTTCCCAACATTTCCTATGCAGTTTCCTCTTTTTTAACATTAACGTCATGCTTATTCATTTCTTTGTTATCTAACGTGCAGATTTGAGAGAGAGTTTAAGCTAAATGATTGTATGTATCCTCTTAAACGGGATCACACTGTACTTACATCACTGTTTATGAGAGTGACTTTTTAAAGAAATACCATGAATAGCCATCTATAAAAAGTAATAGCTTAATAATTTACTGTAATTCTGCTTACTTAAACAACATGCCAGTCTGAAAATAATTGTTATAAAGAGTACATACTTGGGTGAAAATAGTTATGGTAAGGGAGAGCTGATGACCAGTTTCATAGTCAATACAATTGGAACAATGTTTTAAAATATCACTCATAGATACAAAAGCAGTAAAATTAAATAATATATTTCAATATGCTAACAAAGTATAGGAGTGATAAATTATAAATTGGCTTTAACCACTGCCAATTCTGTATTCTCTATTTAATGAGTTATATGCTTTGAAAATGAAAGAAAAATAGAAAACAGAAGACACGTGTGACAGTGTCCTTATTCACATAAAAGCCTCATTTCTGAGTCTTATGTAAAAATCGACAGTTCCCTCTCCGGGTGTAGTTGGCCAATTGTTCCTACCAGCTGGACACATTGGCAAATCATCAAGAGAACAGAGATCACACCTAATTTCCATAATTATGGAAACTGTTTAGCAGCTGCTATTTCTTTTCTATTTAACCTTTCTATAGAAATACATATTTTACAAAGAGATTTGAGAATGAGGATTGGTTCATCTTTATGCCATCAATGTTGACAGTATTGACAACATGCCTTTTAAGTAACGATGTAACATAGAAAAGACAATCATAAGCCTTTTATCAGTATAAACATCTTTTGTCTCTTCAATGTCAGTCTGACTTGCACAGAACTTTGATAAGCAATGTTGTTCTGCTTTATATAGAGATAAGACACCTAATTGAGATGAATCAATTAACAAATTTGTGACATAATTATAGAAATATAATTATGCATCTTGGTAATTTTTTCGTACATATTTGGGCCAAAAGAAATGCCCAGTATTTTCCATATATTTATTTCAAAAGTTACAAATAATTCAAGAATTATGTATGATGTAAATAGTTTGGATATTTCAACAAATTATGTATATTAAATAAAAAGTGTAAGGGGCCGGGAGGATGGCTTAGTGGAATAAGCACTTCACTGGCAAGTGCAAGGGCCTAAGTTCATTCTCCAGTTCCACCAAAAAAAAAAAAAAAAGAAAAAAGAAAAAGAAAACAATTTACATCATTCTTAAACAATCTCAATTACTAGTGTCTGTAGAGCACTGTATTACCTCCCAGAGTTGCAATGAGATTGGACACCACTATTGTTTGTTAATGTATTTGGACTCATAGTGATCCTCCTGTTTCAGTCTCCTAGCGTTGGGATTACAGATGTGTGCCACCATGCCTGGCCTTGGTGGTGGGCTCGGCATGCCCGGGGAGGGGCTGGCACAGCAGGCACTTAGACTGCTGAGCTATCTCTGTGGCCTGTGAAAGCACTAATTTTAATTATTCTTTTACACAAATTGTCTTGTGGTATTTAAGTGCTTGTTTGTGTTTATAATAACAGCTAGAGGGAATATAGCTTATTATGAATGTTATTTAATTAAAAGAACCACAATGTAATTTAATGTAAAAGAAATTGGTACAGTTTAAAAAAAGAAAAATGTGAAATAATTCAAGCTCCCAGTTTCTCATAGATATTGAGCAAATCAGTCTTTGTTTCAGAAATGTCCCTCCCTTGAGGGTCCCTTCTGTGTCTGTCCAGCTCATGTCAAACATCTAGTTTGGAATTCACACATCAATACAAATTCTTGAGAATATTGATGTTCTATTATTTCCATTGTTACAATATGAATATTCTTGCAAATTATCAAACACATTCATCCTAGGAATTTTCTACATTTTTTATCTCATTTAAAAATCAAAACAGGGGCTGGTGAGATGGCTCAGTGGTCTACAGCACCTACTTAGAACAAGCTAAGCTAAGCAAAGCACAGGGACCGCGGTTCAATCCCCCAGCACCACATGCCAGCCAGCCCCGCCCCCTGGTGGGCTGAGTTGGCCACACACACAAAATAAATGAGTAAATAAATAATAAATAAATAAATTTAAAAAATCAAAACATCTGATTATAAAAAGTTAATATTTGTCATCCTCTTTTGGCCACATGTTCAGGCTTTAAAACTGGAATGTATCTAAAAATCTGTGTACAAGTGCCAGAATTGATAGCCCTAAATTGTATTCAATATATTTAATTTGTTTTAGAGAGATATTGAAGTAAGTTACAAGGTTTAAAGTGACACAGAGGCAATTAATGAAGTATCCTTGATGTATCAGTGTTGATTTTTTTTTTTTTGCCAATATTATTTTGACTTAGCCTTACTCACCAAAAAAGTGTTGTGTCTTTGGTCTTTGATCTCATGGTCTTGTTAAACTGTATACACTGTACAATTGTTTCTTTAATCTATTAGAGTGAGTTGCAACTGAATTCAGATCATATTCTTTTTTTCATATTATAATGCCTTCAATGAATAAGTTCCTCTAGTCACTCATATTACAAAATTCAAAATTTAATTTGCTTCAAGTTTGATAAAATCTTAATGTATTTTTAATTCTCAATATAAATTCTTAAAAATATTAATGTTCTATTATTTATATTCTGTTAGAATATGAATTTTTTTAAGTTTTCAGCACTCAAATATATCCATCTCAGGCAATTCTTATGGCTTTTACTTCATTTAAAAACTTAAAAGTCTTATTATTTCAGATATACTCAGTTATCTGCCTTTATGGCATGCAAATAGAAAAAAAATCTAAGCAAAGTCATAGAAATGGTTATGAAAATAATGGGCTATTATCTCTACTAAATTAGTACACAAATGAATGTGATATTTTAGTGATGATCTCCTGTATTCAGTCTAACAATTTAATTAAAATATCTTAATTGCTATATGCTGTTGTCATTTCTGTGAATTTAAAATAGCAGCCAATGCTATTGTTGATAGTTTGAAATGTAATATAATACACACGAACTTGAAGAGGAGCACTAAGAGAATGGGATGGACATTCTGCAGAGCACCTGTGATATCACCAAAGATAGCAGGCTAATTCTTTCTGAAGTGTAGGGAAGACAACAGACAGAAGGGTAGAGCTGAACCTGTGGAGAGATCTGGCCAAGATGAAGGAAAGACACGAGTGTAAATAGGGTCATAAATGTTTAGTACATTTCCGGGAAGGAATCCTTAATAGGTAAGTTGAAATTTGAAAGTGAATGATACAAAGGAAATGCTATTAATCATTTTCCTGTCACTGGGACACAAGAAAACAACTTAAAGGAGAGGAGGAGTTTTTGACATGTGGTTTCAGTCCGTGTTGCCCAGCTCTAAGGTGGAAACAACATAGCAGAAGAGCCCGGCAGAGGGAAGCTCCTCCAGGCGTGGCAGCCAGGAAGCAAAGACTGCTCAAGAAGAGAGAAACCAGAGACAGAACTGCTCATTCACAGCCTGACTCCAGCTGCCAACATCAGCATATGTTGAACTCCAGGAAGAATGTCCAGCTACAATCTCCTCCACCAGTAAGTATGGCTCTCTGTGATCCCGTCCCCTTCAAACACGGCACGGTAGGACCAGGAGACAGTTCGGCAATCTAAGCACCTCCCTGGGAAGTGCAATATTGTCCTGCAGAAGCAAAGTAAAAGGAGAGAATTAATGAACTCAAATATCCACGAAAATTTAGTGTCCATCCTAGTTATAGTCAGCTGTGTTTCACATTTTCTTTAAGTAAACCCGACATGTGACATAGATCAAGTCTCTCTGGATATATCATGGGTAAAAGGATCACCCACATTTGAACTCTCCTTGGTGTAGGATTCTAGACTGCTGTTTACCTTCTTAGATTTTGTCTTCTATCAGAAAATGTGCATAATAGAATCCTTTAAGTCAGAGGATTTATTTAGGCTATGTAAGATCATAAATAGTCCACAGAAGTAGTTACTTTTTAGAAGAGAAAGAAAGAAGTTAAAATACTTCTCCTATCCAAAATACATTAAACTGAGGACTGGCTAGAGATCTCATGAGACCAAGTACCTACTTAGGCATGTGCAGGGATGGGGTTCAATCTCCAGCACCACACAATTGCACAGGCCCTGACCCTAGGACACTGAGCTGGCCACAGAGACTAGGTGTGGTGATGCACAACTGTAATCCCAGCACTGGGGAACCTGAAAACAGGAGCATCACTACTACTGAGCTGAGTAGTGAGACCCTGCACCAAATACATAAAACAAACAATCATTAAGTTGGAACATTCAACCTATCTTCACTAAAGTTTTAATTTTAACTAAACTTTAATATGGCATTTTCATTAAAGCAAGGTGACCAAATTCCAGTTGTCAGGAGAGGGGTTAATAAATCACCAATGAGAAGGTAACAGATGTAAAGCACGTAGGATTACTTTGTGAAGTTCAGTGTTTCATGAAACACTGAAAACCTAACGTTCAACCTAAGCAGGTATCTAGCTAATGCTAAGTATGAATTCAAGTGGAAAGATGTCATACTGAAATGCAAGCCTGATTACATAGACCTTTCTGGGCTTCCTAAAAGTACCTAGAGATTGGATTTTTGTTTAAAAAAGAAAAAAGTTTTCTAGGGGTTCCTCTGAACATTGTCATGCAGCCTGCTTAGCTCTCTCATCGAAAGGATCCAGGTCTGGTGCTGTTTGAGCAGCGCTGCTGAGTCACTGTTTTTAAAGTTTTACACCAAGCTATAAGAAAGTATTCCTAATTCTGTCAGTCTTTGCATTGCTCAGGGCCATAGTAATGACCAGCTGTGTGCCACATTTGCTAAAGCACACCGCAAGTGCCCCTCACCTGCAGGTATTAGAAAGAAATCAGATGGACGAACTGGGTTCAATGCTTTGAGCTGTCTGTGCCTCTGCACAGAGTCTATTTTAAGGGAAATGGTCCTTTGTGCAATAAATTGATCCCAGGAGCACAGAGGAGGGGAAATAATTTTCTCACTTTTAGCATTAAAACTTTTGTGCTCTAAGCATTTGGTGACCTGATTCACCAGCACTTCAGCTGTTGAGTACAGAAATAAAGTGAGGGAGATGGGAAAATTTTCAAGAGACAGATTTCTGCGGGAAGAGCCCCAAGGCACTCATGGAAATAAATTAATTCTGCATCTGGGACAAGGTAGCTTGCTCCGGGCCTGGCACCTGACTGGGTGACATGAAGATTGGGCATTCACTGCCATTTTCCCTCTGAGACCCATTACTCTCTAGCTCCAGAGCACGCTTCTCCTTGCCCTTCTTCTTGACCCACTTATAGCCTGCAAGGATGGGGACATCAGTGACAGGGACAACTTAGCCCAGTTGTCCCTTTAGAAAGAGGCCAGTGAGAAACAACAGGAATCGACAGGGGATGTGTTTGTTGGCACCGTCTTTGGGGAGGCAATGCTGAGGAGAAGGGTTTCCTGCCTACTCTGTTGCTTTTCCTCTGCTCAGAAAAGTAGAGGAAGGAGTCCTGGGTTGAATCAAAATAATGACATGACATGAGGAAAGCATTAATTTTTCTAAGAGTTGGGATGTTTCCCTTCAGAATCTCAATTTTATTCTCACTGTTTGCTCTGAAAGTAAAGGAAGTTTAGATAAAATTAAGAACATATATTAAAAATAGCATATTTTCATTTTTTCTACTTAATCTAAATATTGTTTTGAATTAGATATCTCAATTTTTATACATACTGTAGACTTAATGTGCATAGTGGATTTCTAACTGGTGGTCAACTTATTACACCCAGCTGGATTGAGCTAGTGTGGTGCTAGGTGTGGGAGGCCCAGGTGACGATAGTTGGCAGCAGCATAAAAGTCAGAATAGGAGAAGCTATCAGAACGCTGTTAGGGATGCTGTTTGGAGAAGCTGTTGGAGCTGATAGTTCTCTTGGGCTCTTCTGCTGGAGGACTTTGTCATGCTTTGGTCCTCATCTTGAGCATCGCTTCCTGGTTCTGGAGGGGAAGAGGGTGCACTGCTTAGCCCCATGGAGAAGCTTGTCCTATTGGCCTTCCTGATGGGAACTCGGCTTTCCTCATCATGAGGCGCTTGGGATCACCCTGTGGCTGAAGACTGCTGTGGTATTTTTAGGGGAGCTCTGGTGCTTGTCTTGATCATTGCTTCCTGGCTCCAGTTTAGACCCCTTGGTTTACTAGTCCCGATCTTCCATCCCACTGGCATACACTTTCTAGCTTCTACCGCCCAAAGACCCTTTGGGCCTTTCCAGTTCAGATCCTTGAAGCAGGCCTGCATGAGACTTTGCTGTGGACTGTAGGCCTCCATTTGGGCTTGTCGGAGACATTGTTTTGAGCTCTAGATTTGCAGCTGGACTCATGCAGGACATTAGGATCCAGGCCCTTGGCTGAGTCTTTAGTATTTCGTGTGTGAATAGATTTCCTGTACTTGTTGTATATAATTCTTTGGTGATTCCTTATAAACCAACATTATAAAATGTGTCCTGTATTACATTGCTTGTTTTGTAAAATGCCCAAACCACAACCATGTGTATGTCATATGTAAAATTACTAAAAGGTAAAACAAATAAATCTGGACTCCACAGCAGATAACCAAAAGCTTAAAGTCTAATGATTGAAAAGTATTGTTTTACACTCACTTAATCTTTTTTTTTTTTTTTTTTTTTTTGGGCGGAACCAGGGATTGAACTCAGGCCCTTGCGCTTGCCAGGGAAGCGCTTATTCCACTGAGCCATCTCCCCGGCCCCCACTCACTTAATCTTAATATGATAGGCATAAAGTTTACCTGAAGTAATTATTACACTTGCTAAAGTTTGCTCTGCATGTTTTAAAATGTAAGAGAAATGTCATCATCTGTCTTGTCCCTAATATGAGTTTCAAACAGACTTATTCTAATTAAGCTGTATGCGTTGATATGCAGACTTGTTTTGATTAAAGAACTTTTCTATCAAAAAAATAATTTAATCTTTTGAAGTCACAGCTGAAGGAATGTGCTGCTTCATTCTTATAAAAGGCCAAATTAAGAATTTGACTATGACCTTTGTAGTGAAATGTCCTCTGTTGGGACCTTAAAGAAGTTTGCAAAATTTTGGTATAGAACTTAATTTAAAATGAATTCCACTGGAATTATATCTTTTCAATCACATCATTTAGTAATCTTCGTATTATTCCCTTCCCACCCAATTGTTGGGTGGATAAGATGTGTAAATTACTTTAGATCTTATCTACATTATATTATCACTTACAGAAATTTTGGAAAACCAGTTATTTTATACCTGGCAATTTGTAGGGGCACAAAAATCTATGAAAATACTCCAAACTTCTTCTATGTTTGACATTAGTTATTTGATGAGTGAGCAAAGTGTTTTAATAATAGGTACAAATAGTTACTGGGGAAAATGTTTTGTTTTTTTTTAAGTTGAAGGTTACAAAATGCTATAAAAGCATGCTTTATACTCAGATATATCCATTCACAGAGTATATTGTCCTCAGAGTGAATAAAGATTGAATGAAAACGTTCATTAAACATTTATTCAGGACAGTTAACAATGCACAGTATTCCTACATAATATTAAAGTAAAAATATAACAGGACTATTGGTGCTCATTTGTGCTGCTTATTATATCTGCATCTTACATTGTCACGTCTTCTCAAAAAGCACAGCCCTCCTCTGACAGAACTGAGACAGAAAGGAAAGCAGGCAGATAACCATCGCAGTTGCTCACTTGCCTTCAGAGTCAGGAAGAGGGAGGAGACGTGCCCAAAAGTCTTCTATCCTTTATGCTGAGCTGTTTTGAAAAAGAGTTACTCTTGGCACTGCATGAAAAATAAAATCTATCAGAGGAATAAATATTCACCAGGAGGAGAGCTCAAACGTGCAACAGATAAGTAAAGTAGTCCAGCCGAGGGATGGTTCTCTTAGCAATGGGAGAAATATTCAGCAATTATGAAGAGTTCCCTTTCAATGCCCTATAATAATGAAAGCCCATTTTGTTAACATGAAATTAAAATCTACTGAATACCAAAGCTTTGAATTTGATCCTAAAGACATTTTTAAAGCTGTAATAGTCTACTTAAAATGCCACTAAAACTTACTGCCTCTTTTTTTGTACAGCAGTTTGCTTTTTTAGGAAAAAGAATGGCTCTCTGCAAAGAAATTTTCCTTGGTTTCTTGACATTAAGGCAGTTTCTCTATGCATGAACTATGACTCTGTGTTATATATTTCTTTTTTTGCCACATAAACATTTGTTTGCTCCATACAAAGCACTTTTGCAAGAATGTAGTAAAAACGCTATTCTCTGGCTTTCAAGTTGAAGAATGGATGAAAGAATAGGCGTCTTGATTTTTATTCTTTGTCTACTGAAATCTCCCACTTAGTTTATTGGTTTTCTGTCTCTCCCTCCCCTTTGCTGAGGCCTTGCATCGTGCTGGTCAGATGGAGTCTTTCCTTGTGAACATATTCTATGCATTTTCCTGTGTCAACTCTGGACATCTGCTTTTCTGCCTTTAATGGTGTCTTTGCATGAACAAAGAACCATCATGGGAAAAGTTAAATCTGTGGAAGGCAAGAACTAGGTGCACTTTGTTCCAAGACTTCTGCCCGCATGCCAGCATAGCTCCCTGGAAATATTCTACTTTCTTGGAATATACAGGTATTATTCCTCCTGTGATTTATACAAATGGCCTTCTCTGGAAAACCCTTTTTTTTCTAAGTAACTGAGAATCTTCCTTTCCCAATTAAGTAGCAAGTTAACCTACTAATTTAACTGGTTTTCTGGCTATTAATAGGTTCCTTTCAAAGGGCTGCTTTTATCTAGTTTACTAAATAGTCACAGTTTCAATAGTCATTTACAATTAAAAATTCTCCCTGGAAATGTGGTTTTCTTCTGTAGGAATCCAAGATTCTGGCTGTTTTCACATTGATCTGCTCAGCCATTATTTAAAACGCATTCCCAGATCTGACCCTTGCACAAATATCACACTACGAAGCCACCTCTCATTAGGCCTTTTCCCTCGTTGAGATTTTGCTTTTTCAATTTTAGACCTTCGTTATCTTTTTCTCTCTGTAGATCTAGTACAGAATTACCCATTTCAAGCAAGAGCAGTTCATGGGAACAATTTTGGAAAATTTGCAGAGTCTGGATTTGCATCTGGGATCTTGATTCCTTCTTCCCAGAGTTCTGCTTCCCTCCTAAAAGTCCTCCCCTTCAACCCTACAGTGGGTCTGCACAAAGATCTCAGGCACCACTCCCTTTTCGAGGCCACAGCAAATCAGTTGCATCCTTTCATACAAACAAGCATTTATCTACTCAATGTATACCTGCATAATAAAAAGTTACTCTCCCTATAATTATAAAAATATCCTTTGAAATGACTGCTATTCTACACCTGTGCAGACCAAAGTAATAAACATAATTTTCATCTTCCCCTAATCACAAGTAGAAGTCTAACAGGTAGTCTCTTCAGAAATCCCAGTGTGTAAAAAAATCAGCAGTGAATATTCCCTGGTCTTAGGTCAAAACATGCAAGTGTCACGAAAGGCGTTTGTAGCATCTCCCCTGTCAACACAAGAACTATTTTGTACTAAATTGAATTCTGATATTTTCTGTACGACTTGGTACCCGAACCCTCGGATGGCCTTAGTATCCTTATCTCTCACTTAGGGAATGGACGCAGCTGCACAAAAGCCAATTTATGATATATGTAACTCAGGTTTAGTTAAAGTTCTCAGTGACATAAAATTTTTGTCCTCTAAATGTTCAAGTTGTATTGATCCCAGGATCATCACTTATACAATTGAATATCAAACAAGTAAAATAAAGTGTTCTCATGATAAAATTTTAGATGAAGGGTGAAGAGAGCACTCTGATGTCAAATTTTAGCTTGTGGAATGAGTGTTCTGACCAAATTATAGATCTAGTAAGCACCAGACAAACAGTCCTTAGTGAGGGTGTTCTGGACCTGTGCTTTGGCTCTTTTCATTTCAGTGCTGCCTGCCATTCATTATAAAAACAGATAGGATACCACTTATGATACAAATTTTGAAAGCAGCAACCATTTCTCACATTTCATGTGTAAATGCTGCTAATTATAATAATCTAGATACATTCAGTGTCCCCTCGTAGCTCTATTACATTCCATGTTTCTAAGCAAAAGTGTGCAGATTCTTTTCAGTGCAGTAGAAAAGGCACGTGCCTTGGAGTGAGCGGCTGGCTCACTATTTCAGCTCAGCTCCCCGAGCTTCCATAAGCTCATCTGTGAAAACCTTTGCAACATTCATAGAGGAATTGAATGGGAGACGTGCAAAATGCCTATCCTGCTATTTGTGAAAATTTACTTCTCAGAAATGTGAGTTATTTTTCAATTAAGAGAAAATAATTATTTAGTTCAATTTTGCAGAGTATTGGTGCTGATAAGAATTTTAGTGGTATCATATTGAAATCCTTCTTTCTTGAAGAGGTCATTCACACTGCTCTAAGAGGCAGACAAAGTTCAGACCTGGGCAAAAACCCCTTCTGTGTGTGGAGAGAGGCTGTCATTCTTGACGACTGTCCTGGCTACTTTAAAAAAATCCCCACAGAACCATGCCTGATGGGAAGACAGGCTGGCAGAGCATCATCTCTAAGCCTTTCTTTGTAAAAGGCAATGCGTATGTTTACTCTCTTCCAAAGCACCAGAAGTCATGCTAAAAGGAAAAATATAATGAAGAACAGGACTTTATTTAATAAAATAAATATTTTTAAAATATCAATGTATTTATTATTGTGAGATTTATTCTCCATACTTTCACATACATTTCAGAAAATTAGTTGATTTAGAGCACACTTTCATCTTTCAAAAAATAAAGTTACTTATTTATATCACTATATGCACTATAAACTAATTTTTCTTACATTAGGCTAAATCCATGCTTTTACCTTTATTTTAATTTAAATTAGAAAGCACTAAGAAAATAAGAACAACTGCAGCAGAATTCCTTGTGAATTATTATCAGATTTATAAGTTATCAAGTTTTCCTTTTGCAGCTTTCATAGCACTTTTCAGTAATATTAATATTAATATTATTATTATTATTATTAT
>NW_004524727.1:3864055-3865587 GCF_000260255.1 Octodon degus
TTATTTCCAGTTTCATTGCACTGTGGTCAGATAATGTGCATGGGATAATTTCTGTTTTCTTGCATATACTTAAGCATGACCTATGGACCAGTATGTGGTCTATTTTAGAAAATGACCCATGTGCAACTGAGAAAAATGTGTATTCAGCTTTTTTTTGAGTGGAACACTCTGTTTATGTCCACAAAGTCCATTTGTTTCAAAATCTGGTTCAGTTCTGTTATTTCTTTGCTAATTTTTTTCTGGTTGACCTATCTTTCGGAGATAAGGGTGTGTTAAGGTCTCCTGTTAAAATTGTGGTATTGGATATTAGATTTTTCATGTCCATTAAAATTTGCTTTATATAGTTGTGTGCTCCCGTGTTTGGTGCATACATATTGATGAGTGTTACCTCTTCCTCTTGAATTTTTCCCAGTATATAGTGGCCTTCTTTATTTCGCTTGATCATTGTTGGTTTGAAGTTGAGACTGTTTGAGAATAGGAATGCTACCCCTGCATTTTTCTGAGGTGCTGGAGCATGTAGTATTGTGTTCCATCCTTTGACTTTCAGCCTATGAATGTCTTTATAGGTTAAATGTTGCTTGTATACAGTATATTGTTGGATTTTTTTACCTAATCCGCTGTGCCAGTCTATTTCTCTTAATTGGTGAATCGAGTCCATTTACATTGATGGTTAGAACTGAGATGTATTGACTTACGATTGCCGTGTTATTTACCTGTTGTCGTTTTCTCCTTTTTCTCCTGTGTTTAATTGCTTACCCTATTTAGTTGGTTGCTTCCGATCTCATTCATGGAGTTCTGATCATTTTGGTCCCTCTCTAGAACATCTTTCAGTAGCCTGTGTAAGGTTGGCTTTATCATCGCGAAATTCTTTAGCTGTTCTTTGTCATGGAAGTATTTCACTTCTCCATCAAACTTGAAAGAGAGTTTTGCAGGTTATAGTAGTCTGGGCTGGAAATTGTTTGCATAGAGGACTTCAAGTACTCTGCTCCATGCTCTTCTTGCCTGCATGGTTTGTGAAGAGAAGTCGGCCATAATTCTTATGGGTTTTCCCTTGAATGTGATCTGCTTCTTTTCTCTAGCAGCTTTTAATAGATTATTCTTGTGCTGAATTTCTGGGATCATTACAATTATATATCTCGGTGTATTTTTCATTGGGTTGAGGTTCCTTGGCGTTCTGTATGCTTCAGTTACCTGATTGCCAGTTTGTTTCCTCATATTTGGGAAGTTTTCTGCTATTACTTCTGTCCATAATTTGTAATATCATTTGTATTGACTCCTTCTTTCTCATTGATGCCTATTAGTCTGACATTGTTTATCTTTGCATCATCTTGCAAGTGATGAATTATTCTTTCCTGCATCCTTTTTGTTTTTAAGAGATCCTTTCTTACCTTTTCACTAGCTGCATGAGCATTTTCAACATCTGTAACTCTGTCTTCACATTCGCTTAAACGGTTTTGCAAGCTTGTGATTGAGATTTTAATTTCCTCTATATCTCTTTGACTCTGCTTCATGCAATCCATTTCTTTCCTGTA
>NW_004524727.1:3865687-3878451 GCF_000260255.1 Octodon degus
ATTATTATTATTATTATTTTGTATATTAGGGAAGGGTCTATTGGGTGTTCAGGGTCTCACTACTAGATCAGACTTGTAGTGATTCTTCTGTTTACAGCTTCCCAAAACCTGGAGGCTGTAAACACCCAGCCTCAGTCACTGGCTCAGCACCCCCTGGGGGAGCAGCTGGCGTGACAGGCCCAGGGATCGAGCCCCAGGCCCCTGAGCCTGCTTGCAGGCTTTAATCTGGTGAGCTATTTGGCCAGCCCTTATTATTTTTTTTAACTTTCTAAAATTTATTTATTTATAATTTAATTTAATTTAACTTAAAACAAAAGCAAGGACAAAAATGAGAAACAAAGACAGAAACAGATTGATATCTGCGATCTAAGCAACTACATCAAGGACAGCAATGTGTAATACAAAAACCATGCTTGAATACCTTGGAATGGTCTTCTAAGTGTGTACCATTCTCTAATGTTATATCAATTGTTATTATATTTTCTTTAAAATAAAATTTTAAAGAATGTGTAAATGAAAAAGATAGAAGAACAAAAATTTAAGGTTTTTGGAAAGCAAGCAGTAATATGCAATCATATGCCCAATTTTATATAACTATATCTGTTAATCTGAGCAACAGATATGACAATAAAAATAGTTCATGTATCAACCATTGTTAATCAGCCATTGTTCTTTTGAAAATCTGTAACATATATATTGTTGCATGTTATTCAGTGAAATTTTTAAAAGTTCTTTTTATCTTTAATAAAACTGCCAGAATATTTTTAATTACACACATGCAAAGTCACTGTAATGCAAGTAATAACCGCAAGCTGTAGGTCACTCAAGCATTCCTTTTTCAAAGGTTGTAATTAGAGGGAAGCTGTATACTGAACTCATACCAATTAGTACTAGTTGATTGAAGAATGTCAATTGGGAAGAGATTAGGAAATTTTTGGGGGTTCCAGATGTATCTTAGTCAGGAAAAGATTCTTTTCCCATGAAAACTTGAATAATTTACGTACTGAAGACCAGCAAAACCCCAGGCACAGAGGAGGTATTTGGCAAAGTTTGTTTCCTTTTCCAGTGCCTGAATTTCTCACTCCTTTATGATGTCAGCACTTCAGTTACAATACTTCCCTGCACCCGGACCCCTCACCGTGCCCACCCGGGTTCTCACATACATCTTATTTGTAGCCTGATGTTTATATACATTTTTTAGTGTTAATGTTTTATGTCAAAGATTTGTCAGCTTCCTCATGCATTCTACCCTAACCAAGATGCTTGCCTATTCCTTTTAAGTCTTCCTTCAATCTCTTTAATGAAATCACTCTTTTACATTCTCAACCTGGAACTTTCTATTCCTTAATGTAACACTGACCTCATAGAACAGAAAAACTTACTAAAACCTCAATACTAAAAATATAGGAAGTTTATGTAACTTCCTTTTTAAGAGTTTCCTTCTCCTGACCTGGAAATCAATGAAGATTTCAATTGAAAATATATTACTGGATATCTACCTGCCTCCAGGGGTTTCAGATTCTTGCTATAGGGTATTTTCTAAAAAAAATCATATGCATATGCACATAATAGACATAGAAATTTTTATTTTATTTCATTTATTTATTTATTATTTTATCTTCTTAGGGAAGAATCTATAGGATGTTAAGGATCTCAGTACTAGATCAGACTCCTAGGGGATCTGCCTATTTGCAGAGCTGGGATTACAGGCATGTGCCACCACACTCAGTCTCAATTGCTGTCTCAGCACTCCCTGAAGGCAGGGCCAGCACAGCAGGCCCAGCGATAGAACCCCTGGTCCCTGTGCCTGCTTGCAGGTCCTTTAATCTGCTGAACTATTTGGTCAGCCCTACATAGGAATTTTTAATAAAATAAAAGTATTAGATGTAGTAGAACAAATGTTCATTTTATTTTAATTTTTAATCATTTATTTATTTATTTGGTATGGGTCTCACTATGCAGCTTGAATTCATAGTGATCATCCTGTCTCAGCCTTCCCAGTGCTGGTATTATAGGCTTGCACTACCATGGCCAGTTTTGGTAGCTGGCTTGGTGTGCCTGATGTGGCAGGGCCAGCTTAGTATGTGGTGCTGGGGGTTGAATCCAGGTTCTTGCACTTACCAGGCTGGCAATTAGACCATCGAGCTATCTCCCTTCTTCCAAAATTTATTTTATTCTGAAGTCATAGAAAAGTAAGAGTATTTTGTTAAACGTAAGATTTTGAAACTGCATTTTTAAAAATGCTAAAAAATGTATAACATGATTATTTTAGGACTATGTTTGGTTATTCAGTATTGATACTCCTTATCCCTACATTTTAATACCTTGAACATGGTGATAATTAAGTAGAAAATGCAAAAGAAACTTTTTTCCATTGTGTGTGTGTGTGTGTGTGTGTGTGTGTGTGTTTGTGTGTGTGTGTGTGTGTTATGGCCAAACACCATAGAATAAATATATAAGCCCCAGAAATTAGAATCCTTACACTTTAAGAATCTAAAAGTTGAAGACCAAGGTGCCCACATTCAGGTTGAAGTGAGCACTCTTTCTAGCCACCAGTGGTTGCCTTTGCTGTACCCTCAGATGACTGATACAGTGTCCCAGGTTTCTAGAGATTTTGCACAAGAGCTCTGAAAGAAATGGTTAACTCAACATTCATTCCATAAGGCATATGAAGTAGAAAAAGTAGTGTACACACTGCAATTTATATGTAGAGAGGTTCCAGTTCTCTTTTAGAGTTACATGAAGAGCTAAAAGTGAAATGGAAATTACAAGTGATCGAAGCCTGGCAGTAGTACTTTGCTACAGAGAAACTTGTCGACATCACTAGTAAGCTGGAAGCCAAGTCAGAGTTGGAGATGGCCCTCAATGTGTTTCTGCTTCCCCCTCGTCTTTCCTTTGAAGGCAGTTATACAAATAGACATGTGAAAGGATATCCATTTGTCCTTGGTTTTACTATACTTCCGTTATTCCTAGTATAGGAATTTATGCTGGTAAGTATAAAGGTGATTAATTTTACAATTTGAATCCGTATTTGATCCTCAAGATACATTGATTCATAAATTATAATGTGCCTGTATTTGTGCTGCAATGTTATAATGAGAGCGAGAGCGAGACAGAGAGAAAGAAAGAGAGAAATTGGAGATTAGAAGATATGTTAAAACAGTCAAGAAATTGTACTTTATTTTTTATGTACTTAGTACAGGATCCACAGGGTTAGAAATCATACTTTAGACAATATTATATTTTCAGTTATATTTTCTCAAAAGTATAAAACATCCGTTTTCTTGAAAATATTCCATGATAGACAAATGTTACAGATACATTAAATGGTATTTATTGTTTAAACTCCACTGGTGGTTACTAGGTGTGCTGGAAACATCCAGACACTGCAAACCAATTAGTGGTGATATTATTATGGAAATCCTTTGGCATCAATTACTAAGCAGCAAATAAATCTAGAATTTATTTTCTTCCTGTGGATAGTAAGAGCAGTTGTAATGATTTCCCTCTCATTTTTATGTGTGTGGACTAGAGTATAAATGAAAGGAAATATGGGAACTGAACAATGAATGACCATCATTTTTCTATATTGATGTATGTTCTATGATATGACTGTCATTCCTCAAAAACAAAGCCGACCCTTTCAATCCTAAATCCATGAAAATTGCTTTGGTCAACATACAGAGCATCAAGAAATGTGGAATACATGGAAACTTGGCAGCTTCTTGAGTAGTGAAGCTGCATCTCTCTTACTACTGAGAATTCTGACATTACTATTTATGAAGGCCTTTTTGGAAGTGGTGTAGAGAATCAGAATATTCCAGCCCCTGGTTTTCAGTCCTGGTAACCCCCACTTGACTCTGCATCCTTAGGGAGAACGGCAATCTGATTACAGTGCCAGGAAACCTGCCATCTGGACATGGTTACACATCAAACCACAGTTTATTCAAATAATTGAAGCAGATAGTCCAAAAGAATGCCTCCAATATGTGACAGGTATTATTTGAATACTTTCAAAGACAATTCAATTGATTTGATAAATGATGCAGTAATGGAATTGCTGTAACATATTCAAGAATCCTTGTTCCAGAAAAACATAAAAGAAAACCAAACCAAACCAAACTCAAAACAAGAAAAACTCTCAAAATGAATCCAATCATAAAGGAAAAATCTGAGATTAAAAAATTTCTGGAAGATAACTTAAGATAAAATATTCATATAATTGACTTAAGTGATAGTGGTTTAGACATTGTTATGGTTTGTGGTTAGTTGTTCCCCTAAATACTCATATAGTCATGGGGCATCTTCTGGAGTTTGTGATTGATTATTACCTGCCCTGGGGCAGGTAATTTGCCTCAGCATGTAGGAGGGCAGAGAGCCTGGCTAGCTGCCTGAGCTGCTTCCACTCCCTTTTTTTCTCTGCTCTTTGCTGCTACCATGAAAGTTTGCTTTTTGCCATGTGCCACTCTGTCTTGGAGCCAGCTTAGTATGGATTGAAACTTCCACTAACTATGAGCTAAATAAGTCTTTCCTTCCTTCATTTTGTATGTTGGGTATTTGTCCAAGCAATGAGAGAGAGTAACTGAGACAGATATTATACCAGAAAGCATAAAGAAATAAATGTTAAAAAAATAAATAAATGAAAAATGAATAAAAAATAAAATAAAAAAGAAATAAATGGTAAAATAAATGGCGTCAAAATCAACTCTTGTCCTTCAAGCAATTCTATTGTGTGTGTGTGTGTGTGTGTGTGTGTGTGTGTGTGGCGGGGGGCATGGGGGAGGAGAGGGTCTACAAGGTGTTCAGAGTCTCACTACTAGATTGGACTCATAGTGATCCATCTGTTTATAGCCTCCAAAGACCTGGGATTACAGGTGTGAGCCACCACGCACAGTCTCAATTACTGTCTCAGTGCACCCTGGGGGCACGGCCTGCATGGTAGGCCCAAGATCAAACCCGCTGCTTTCAGGCACTTTAATTCACTGAGCTAATTGGCCGGCCCTTCAAATGATTCTAATACATAAAAGAAAATGTAAACAACAAGAAAGGAGGAAAATATGAAAGATATGTATTTGACAAAGACCTCATTTCTACAGCAGAAAAAATAAACTTTTATAATTAATAATAAGACAACTCAGTTACTTAAATGATCAAAAATATTTAAATGGATACATAAGCAAATAAGTTATATGGATAACAAATATGCTCATAAATAGACGATCTATATGAATAACTGTTAGGGAAATTAAAATCACAAGCAGATATGATCAATAAAAACATAATTCAATAGCTACATTAGAAAAATTATCTAAATCAAGAATAATTGTATATGGGGTACCAGGGATTTTTGACAGCTATATAATGTATATTACAAAATGATAGTCATTTTTAGATACAGTTTGGGTATTTAAAAGAGATCCATATGCATTATCTGAACATCCTCCTCCTAAATAGTTACATAAGATAAAAGAAAATGTATTGCTTTACAAAGAATCATCGTTGTTTGTTCATAATAGTTTCACTTGTAAAAATTAAAATGGAAAACAACCCCAATATTCTTTAACATGTATATATGTAAACCAAATATATATGTACTAAAAAAATACAAAGATAATAAAAAGCACCTGAAAAGGTATAGCAACAAGGATAAAAAAAATTATATTAACAAAGTTATACCTAAAGTAACTCACAGATGCCATATGATTCTTTACAATGAATTCTCAAAAATGAAAACAAATCTGTACTGATAATGTAGAGGTCGGAGGAAATGCCTTCAAATAAAGGGAAGACTCGCAGAGGGACAGATGGGTCATAAATAAGCAGAAAGCTTGGGTGATTATTCCGTGTGCATTGTGAAAGTTGTGGTGATGCTACTCTTGTAAACATTTCCCAAACATTCCTAAAGTGTACATTTAAATGCATGAGTTTTAGGGCTGGCCAAATGGCTCAGTGGATTAAAGCACCTGCAAGCAGATGCAGGGCCCAGGAGTTCGATTCTCAGGCCTGCAGTGCAGTCCCCATCCCCGGGGTGCTCTGAGATGGCAACTGAGACTGGGTGTGGTGGCACGCACCTGTAATCCTAGTTCTTGGGGGGCTGTAAACAGGCAGATCACTACGAGTTCAATCTAGTAGTGAGACCCTGAACACCCGGTAGATCCTTCCCTAAAAATACAAAAAAATACAAAAAAAATAAAAATACATAAATAAATATAGGAGTTGTATCATGTGCATAAACACACAAATCAATTAATATTTGATAAACTTCCAAAAAGTCTAAAATTATCTGCCACCTTACATGTGTGAAGTAGTGAAGATATACAATGAAATAAAAAGCATTTAGTTTAATGCAGTAATAAGCACAATAAAAATTCGTTGCTTACTGATTTTTGGAATGATTGTAAAGAACATGGAAGAAAAAGTAATTACACAAAATTTAAAAAAATATAAATGTAGTGCACTTTAGTTCTTGTTTCAACCTTGCTTACATTTACATTATTCTTCAACAAAATAGATATTGATGAAGCAGAAATGTAGAATCCTCGGGTAACTGTAAAACTAATATAAGCCAAATCAAAATAAGTAGACAAATACTGAGAATAAAGTATGAAGTGGAATCTTAGAAGTTTACATTCACAGAAAGAGAATAGAATGATCAAAAATACTCATAGTAAATGCAGAATGATTAGCAAAATGCAGGATCTAACCCTAACATTTTTTTGTGTGTGGCTTTTCGTACGTAGTTCTTTTTTACTGTAAAAGCTAACAAAATAGACAAAGCGAAACTTCCCTTTTTAAAACTAATGTTACCAACCAATATTAACACTTACATATAAATACTACAAGGTAGCTGATTATTAGTTGGTTAGGCTTAAGTCCAACAATGTGTTCTTATAACTGTTTAAGCAAAAAGCCATGAGTTTCTTCAAGTTTTCCCGTATCATCCATTCTAAGTGACTATGGCAGGCAGGTTTCTGCCAGCTGAACAGAATATCTGGAGGAAGGAGGTGATTGCATGCAGGAGAGGCCTTTAGTTTATACAAGGCTTATTTTTTTTTTACCTCTGAAAACACATACATATACAGAGATGAATCCTTCATAGAAATCAAGAACAAATCAGTGTTTGCTTATTTTGAAAGTGTGGCAGGTGTAAGCCACAATGTGGTTTCCTTGATGACACTGAACCTTGAGCACGCGCCAGGGTAGAGTTTGTACTGGGATTTTATAGGCATTGTAATTCCATCAGTTCTGCTCCAAGGATACTTCAAGAAGTGCTCCAACGATTGTAAAAATCAGGCCTGTTTGGTACTATGATACAGCTGGGAAAAATAACCATGGTGGTGCCCAGCCCAGAGCACTGCTACTAGTTATCTGCTCTTTAAGGGACCTGGAACATGGTAAGGGAGTTTCTAGATTTAGAGTACTAAAGCGCCAGTGTGCCCAGGCTGCCCAGCCTCTCCAGCAGAGCTGTGCTCTCAGGTCTCCTATGCACTGCCCTGGTCTCTACATGGCCTTGAACTCCTCAGTGCACTACCTAGTGTTGCTCTGCTGGATCTGGTGCAGGGCCTTGTGCTTGTCCGGGTCTAGCCTCATGTTCTTGTTGTGGGTGATATAGTTGTGGGTCCTCTTGCTCTGGTCTCTGGCCTGGGACAACTTGTTGCTCAGAGTCAGCAGCTTCCCCAGAATGCTTCATTCTTCTTCACCTCTGTAATGCTCTTCTTCTCCTTGCAGAGGTCCAGGATGTCTGCACTGGAGAGCCTGGCACCGTAGGCTCTGGGATCTATGCCCTCCTCCTGCAGGTTCTTCTGCACGTGGTAACTCACAGGCTCATACATGGGCTTCTTTGGCCTGATGCTGCCACTCCTTCTCCTTGTCCTCCTTGTACCACCATGCCTCCTCCAGCAGGGTCATCTTGGCAGTGTACTCTGCAAACTCCAGTCAGCTCTTCCTGGCTCTTGGTCTGGTCCACCGCCTGTCCCTCCACCTCCTCCTTGGACTGAAAAGGAGCCACACTGTCAGCCTCCAGGTGCTCAGCCTCCTCCTGGGCTCAGTTCCTCTCACCCTTCAGCTGAAGGACTCTCTGGATCTGGTCAGAAAATTCTTTCTCTGCCTTCTTGTTCTTATCCTCATAGCCCTGTAACTGAAGCATCAGTTCCTCCTTCTCCTTGAGCATCTGCTCCTTCTCCTCTCAACAGTCTCTCTTCTCATCTTCTCTGTCTCCAGCTGTAGCTACTTCTAATGCTTCTTCTCCCAAGATGGGCTTAATGACAAATGTTTTGTTGTAGAAAGACTGATTTCATTCCAAGGAAAGACAATCTTTGGGGTCAACTTATTGTCTTTCTCATAAATATCAGCTCCAAAGCAAAGGTCTATCCCTTTCTTATTTTTGATCTTGAAGTAATTCATTCCATACATCTGCAGGTCCTGAGAAATCTTCAGGTACTCCAGCATAGAATTATCTTTGAGCATGCCTCAGTGTTCTGTGTGCCGCATCTGTATCTGGTCCTCCCAGGATCCCTTGTGAGTTCGTGCTGGTCTATGTTTGTCTTTGAAATCAGCCTCTGAGGTACTGAGACTTGAGCACATCCTTGTTGTAGTCTCCAAAGTTGGCTTGCATGCCACAGGACCCCAGGAGCATGGCTGTCTCAGTAGGAGAGTAGATCTCATCACTAGGAATGAAGGAAGCACTCCTTAATCCGGAGGAAGGACAGCTTCTCTATGATGAGCTCCCCAGACAAATTTTTAGGGTAGAACTTGGCCCAGTATTTGAACTGGAGGGCATTCTCTTTTCTGATCTCCTGGGGACACAGCTTTTTATCAAGTTTCAACCAGGTGGGAGATCCTTTATTGTCCGTATATTGGAGGCCATAGTACCAGCTCCCAGGGGCCAGTGGTATTCACCACCTAATCAGAAGGCTGATTTCTGGTGGTATTTGGCTGGACATCAAACTCCAGCTCCACATCCATGATTGTAATCTGCACATTGACTGGCTTCAGATTTTTGGTTCCTGGTGGACTGCCTTGATCTCCAGGAAATTCAGCTCTGCAGAGATGACTGCAAGGCCTCTGGATACCTGGAATGCTAGCATAGTTTTAAATGAGAAATCCTTTAATCATCTAACCTCATGCAAAACCTGAAGTTTATCTCCTAACCATTACATTGAAATTACTCAAAAAGGTCAGAAGCCTAAATGTAAAACACAAAATTGTAAGTTCTCCAGAATAATATCTAGGAAGAAATTATATCATCCTGGTTAGATAAAAAATTTACTAGAAATCACACACACACACACACACACACACACACGCACACGCACACACACACACACAAAATGGGCTCTAACAAGTTAATAACTTATACTACCTAAAATGATATGTAATGAAAAACAAAATAAAAGACAACTGATGTACTGAGAGAATATATTTCAGAAATATATCCAATGTAAATCTTGTATGCAAAATATAAAAAAGTGTCCAGGGACTGCAGAGTCATCCTGGATCCTATGCTCTCTGCATGTGCCCTGAGTGTCCAGGACTTTGCCAGATTCTATCCATTTGTTTGCCTGGCTTGTCCCAGCCCTAATTTACACCATTACTATACAAGCATAGAGTTAAAACAAACTACCTTCAAGGAATGAACAGGACTACTCAGTTTTCAATACTGTGATTCACCCTCATGGCTGTCCCTAAATTCATTGTGATACCTTGGTTGCTTGCTATACTTCTTAAAATATCTGACCCTGAAACACAGAACTAAGTATGAAAAGTCTTTGGATGCTGCATCTTAAGACTAGTCTAGTCAGGACATGAAAGACCTCCTTCCTATAAAATAGCATTTATACAGCTGCCCACATTCAGTGGTATTCAAAGCAGGCTGGCAATGAGCCTGCTGAGAAAAGACGCTGCGTGATCACTGAGGATGTTTTATGCTTAGCTACTGTTTGCCAAACAAGGCGCTTGGTCCCTGCTCCACTGTAATTCACGAGCCCTCATAGTCCAGCAGGAACGAAAGGCATTGAGAGAATGGGAGGCAGGACACAGAGGAAAACAACCATTAAAACAGAGTAAGGGGTCTGGCAGGATAGCTCAGTGGACTAAGCACCTTCCTAGGCAAGCACAGAAATCGAGGTTTGATCCCCAGCATCATATGCAATGCTAGCCCCAACCCCGGGCTCATTGAACTGGCCACTGAGACCAGGCATGGTGGCACACACCTGTAATCCCAGTGCTAGAGAGGCTGAAATGGGAGGATCACTACAAGTCTGAGCTACATAGTGAAAACCCGGGACCAAATACTTTAACAAAACTAAGAGACAAATAAACAAACAAACAAAAGAGTGAGGGAAGAAAGCCATGAATGCGTATAAGAAGAAATAGTACAGATGGAGTAAAATTAGAGCTAATTCAGTGAATGTCCTTCCAGACTCTGTCATGTATTTATGCCCTGCTTTAGTGTGAAATGTCTAGATTTTTTTTCACAATGCAGGAAACTATCACTCAAAAAAAATCCTTAAATATGTCCAATTGAATCATAAGTCATTTTCAATTGTCTTTTCTGTATAACAGCAATTGTAAGACAAAAATCATAGGGTTGTTACAGGAAAGGCATACGATGATACTAGCTGGATGAATGTAGAAAATGATTTAAGCTATCTGAGCCTGTTTCCTCTCTTATAAAAATGGAAATAGTACTGATCTTTTTTTCCATAATTTTATTGATAAACAAATAGCAATGAGACAGTTTCAAATAAAATTGGTAGGACAGATTCAATAATAAACACATTGCATACATTCTTCCCAGTGGTTAACTGCTGTACAAGATGCAGACATGATATCCTACTTACAAACACCATCAGAACAAATCATTCTATTCATTAAGAGAATGTAACTATATATCTATCCTAACCACTTTGAATACACAGATACAAAATGGACATTGATCTGTATATCTTATTTTTGATTAAGTTCTGTTTTTTTGAATATTATAGGTGTGTAAACTCAGCAAAATATTCCCAAAGAGTCCAGTAGCCCATAATAGTACTGGGTCTTCCGCCTGACTCGCAAAGTCAGAAATTGTTGACCTGAGTCCCCTACAGCTCAACATAACAGCATGGCTTTATTTCTTATCTTTCGTTTTTATACTTTTCTACTGGATGGTTAAGACCAAGGTAAAGCAGGACCTATGCAACAAGAGTTGTAGCTTTTGGGTCTCATAAGGTCAATGAAATCCCCTCAGGATTTATCCTGAGATCCTGTACCTCAGATTGTAGAACCTTTGTCAGTGCAGCCATGAGGATGAGTCACGGCCCTTGCTTGGCCAATGTGATCTCTGTGAAAACCTGAGAGAGTGTTTTCTCTCCATGTGACTCTCCTTAGGCACACTCTACATCATCGATCCCTTTCCTCTTTAGCCCCATAATCTCCTTGATCAGAAAATTTGGGACACTACTGAATTGCATGACGTTACAGTACAAGTTCTCATATGTCCTGAGTCTTAATTGACCTTAGAAGGCTAGGGCCAAAATGTTGGCTTTCCTTGTAGCCCTCCTTTTTCTCTAATTTTGGTCTGCAAACTTAGGTTTTTAACAATCCAGAAGACAAGCTTATTGTTATTACCATACAACTTAGGCTGTTAGCTTAACCTCACTATCTGTCTGCATATAAAACATCTAAGGCATAATAAGGAACATGTATTTTTCATCAAGTATTGATATGCTGAAATTTAAGTCAATATAGAATATGTTTAAAAATTGGAATATATTATAAAAATAGGCATAAAGAATTATATACTTCTCATGTTTGCACATAAGTCCAAAAATTTCATCATATACAACCTTGAAGTAGGAAAGTCCCACAATATTTCTTTTCCTGTCTCTTGCTTTCATTCACCACCCCCTTCTTGAACATCCACCGACCCAAGAGACATCATAGCAGCAACGGACATGTCATGAAAAGCAATACATATTCAGAATACCAGAATGACAGGCACTCCAAACATGAAACTACTATTACAAATTACCATCTGCAGTGCAGTAGCTTGGTTCACAGGTATCAGTATATATAGTTAGTCAGGGTGAGAATCTTTCCAATTAGCTGCTAGATTAAAAAATCTTCTGAAGATTCTCAGGATCATTGCCTTGCTCGTCTTCTACATATAACTGTATGGCTTGACATTATCATGTTTCCTAGCTCTTCTTTCCCTCTCTTATTTAGTCCTTGAGATCCTACTTCCCTTTTACTTGTATTATATCTTTCTATTTGTATTTCTTCTTTGGAGTTCTTATACTAGGGAGACTATACGATATTCACACATGCATGTCTGGTTTATTTCACTTATAAGTATATGTTCAAGTGGCATCCACTTCAATATAAAGGCTTGGAGTTTATCATTCTTGATAGCTGAATAACACTCCATTGTGTAAAAATACCACATCTTTCTCAACCATTCCTCAGTTGATGGGCATCTTGGTTGTTTCCAAGATTTGGCTATCACAAATTGTGCTGCTATAAACATAGGCACACATATATCACTATGATATTATGATTTCAGATCCTCTGGGAAAATTTCCAGTAGAGGAATAGCTGGTTTAAACAGGATTTCCAATCCAAGTTTTCTAAGGAGTCTCCATACTGATTTCCACAATGGTTGCACCAGTCTACATTCCTACCAGCAGTGGAAAAGGGTTCCTTTTTCCCCACAGCCTCTCCAACATTTGTTGTTGGGTGATTTCTTTATGATAGCCATTCTTTCTTGGATGAGATGATAT
>NW_004524727.1:3882251-3898387 GCF_000260255.1 Octodon degus
ATCCATTTCTTTCCTGTATTGCTCATTCAAGGAATCCGTCGTTTTTCTAATGTCCTCTATTTTTTTTATCAATATCTTCTTTAGAAGCAGTTATAAATTCTTTTACTGCAGTGTTTTTTTCGAATTGGGTTTCCTCCCTATGTTTCTGTGGTTGCTTTTTTACTTCACATGCTATCAGTTCTGAGAGTTTCCTTTTTATTTCAGAAAAGAATTTCGCTCTGATTTCCTCTATATCTTTCTGCTGTTGCTTATTTACTATCGACGCTATTAATTCATGCATTTGAGCTGTGCTAGTGTCCTCCGCACTTGTTCTGGGTGGGCACTCAGTTTCCTCCATATGTTTCTGCATTGATTCTTTACTGAAGATGTTATCAATTCAGGGATTTCTTTTTTTATTTCCAATCTGAGTTCCTCTATACCTTTCTGCAGCTGTTTGCTTATTTCAGAAGCTGTTGATTCATTGCTTTCAGATGTGTGATTCCCAATTTGTTCTGTGTTAGTATCCCCTGCACTTGTTATGGGTGGGCTTGGGTTCTGAGGTTGCATTTTGTTCCTTCTCATCATTTTGTGTAGCACTGTCTTCTGACCTTTTCTGTAGATCTTTGTTGTAGTTATAACCATCGCACGTACTGATGTTCAGGTGCAGCTCTACAATGTTTGGATTTATTCAGTTGTGCCTGGCTTGGATATAGCTGCTGTGCTCAGCTCCTTCCTCCTGCTGCCCTTGAGGGTGAACCTGTTGTGCCCCTGTGGCAAGATGTTCTGCTCCTGGACTAGCTGGGTGGTTCTATCCTCTACACTCTCTACAAGGAATGCATCTGCAGGGTTACACCCCAGGCATGTATGCCAGGCCTGAGCTGTGCCTGGAGGGGGCAAGGTGGAGTAGGGTGGAGAGGAAGCTCTCCCACACACTCACTGTGTCTGGGCTAGGACTGGGTCTGGGGGTTCCCGGAACGTGGCAGAAATTCCTACTCCGCAGGAGGGTTGGAGGACTTGCCGCGGAGTGTTGGGGGACTTCCCAAGGGGGTGGGAGAGGGTCTGGCCCATGCTGCGCCTGGGCTGGGACTGGTATTTGGTCCCGCTGGTGCAGAGCAGGAAGCTCTCCCACACACTCCAATACTGATCTTTTATTGATAATGAGATATTTATGTGGAATTCAATATGCCAGGCATTTGTATAATGCCAGTGCCCGTGGATTATAAATGAAAATGAAGAGATTTAGGAGAAACTAAAGAGAATACAATAATCAAAACATAATTGTGTTTGGAGAAAATTAGACTTGATTTTCAGATCTAATACTTAGCAGCTGTTTGGCTCTGAGACTTGAACCTTTGTTGCTTAGCGTGTAAAGTAATGATAGTGTATCAAGGTCATTTTCAGCAAGCAGATCTTGTAGAACCACTATGAAAACAGTCAGGCATGCAGACATGGGGAAAGGGTCAAAATCCAACGTTCTGTTTTGTCTCAACACTTTTGGAAGTTTGCAGGGCTATTGCATCAATTTTTTTTTCCATTCTGTTTTCCATTTCTTGCCTTCAACTGTTTTTTATGATATGCCTGATAAAAACTAGCATGGATTGCTTGTGAAAGAGCTAGACTCTAGAAGCTTATATAATGAGTACTAGTGATGGGGCAAAATTTTGGGGCCAAGTTTATCTCACTGAAAAGCCTTTTCAAATACATAATCTCCCCACTATGACCTTGAATCAATAGAAAATGTCCCTTTTGACATCAAACATCTCCTAAATATTAGTTCGCATTGGAAGAGCCACAAATTTGTTGTGATGGAAACACTTTATAAGCATAGACTGTAGCTATCCTTTAATATATCCTCTATCCTCTAATATTCTGTAAAAGGCAGATACATGAAGATAACTTCATAATTAATGACAAAATGACACAAATGCACCAGGAAGAAGGAATAATAATTTGCCTTTTGCCTCATGGGTTCCATATCCTTAGATTGAACTAACTACAGTGTATTATTAATTGCATCTATACTGAAGATTTACTTTTATCTTCTACATGATTCCCCAAACAAAGCAGTAGAACAGTGTTATTAATGTATCACTTGCATTGGAATAAGTACTCTAAATAATCTACAGGTGGATTAAGCAATACTCAAGGGTGTGTGTAGGTTACATACAGTACTCTATCTAACGATCTTTGTATCCACTGTGTTTCCTGCCCCATGGATAATAGGGAACAACAACAATTCTAGGAAGATGCTGGAAGATCTTATGGAAGCAAAGACTTGACAGCTGAGAATTCAGTAAAATCCTACGGTGGAGACACACATATGGCTCAAAAACATCCTGGTTTATCTTCAGATTGAATAAATATTTTGCCTTTTACTAAAGATTTCCATATAGAGGAACAATTCTGAGTTTTTGAACCAGTTTTCTGAGACCTTGTCTTTTGCGAGACTAAAAAATAAAAATCAAATCCTGTGAGCTGAACATTCGCAAAGTAATGCAGTCTCAGCTGTGTGCATCAGAGTCTCCTTTCAAGGTTTATCACAATTCTTTAGCTCAGGTTCCACCTTTGGTGCTAAGCAGTGGTTGTCCACTCATGACACTCAGAAGGACATGCAGTCTCTTGTTCCCCTCTGTCCCTGTGCAATCTGTCCAGCTTGTTAGTCAGGGCAGGACCAAGCTGGCTCTGGTTCACAGAACAATCTGTGCAGTCTTTTCACAAACACTACCAGCCAGTTGTTAAAACTGCTCAGCACATCTCAGCTAATTCACAACTATAGCTCTAACACTTTATCTGGATCTTTCCCTGGATCTTGTAGTACTTTCCCTGGATCTTGTATATGAAATCCTTAAGAGGTTTAGGAACAGGAAGAAGTGATAGAAGAGAATCAATGATTTGTTTTCAAATTGAACAATTGTTTTTAGTTATTTTAGAGAGGAAATGCACAAAAAAAAACCTGTTACAATCTTCCATGATTTTTAATTAATATGAGCCTTATAGCTAAAGCTGCAGAGACATGAGTTCACATTTACAAGTAATATAAATTTTGATCTCAGGTTGTGTTCCCCCTGAATCAGTGCCTTCTTTATATACTTATTTTGTTCTGTAATGCTTCCACTTATTGGGAAGAAGCTGATGACTAAACAAATAAAACGTGGTTATTATCTACACTTTATTATCTAACCAATACATGATTTGTTTTGTTTTGAGAGTGAGAGAAAATGAAGAGTGAACTTTAAATAAGGAATAACCTTTTATATTTTCAGCATTACGCCAAGTGAAAATTTTTTAACCAAGTACAGAATAAAATGTAGTTGGGAGCAGTAGACTTGTGAACTCAGAATCCTGGTACATATCATTTTAAGGAAAAAGACCAAATAGCAGACACACATTCTTTCAAACCTGAGTAAAGTACTTGAAATTCTCACTGGGCATGACAGATCAAAATAGACAGACAATAAATCTAAAAGCAGGTTCACCACTGGAACTACTTGACAATATGCAATGATTAGGATTGGGGCAAATTCTGTTCATGTAATTTTCAACTCTGTGCAGTATTTCTGACAATTCTCCCAACAGTAAACAAGATATTACATACAGAATAAAGAAACTTTCTGCACTGACTTATGACTTCCACCAGTACTTTGGCAACTTTGAGCCGCTCGTCTCTGGATCTCATTCACTTGGCCCTGAAGGATCTCCCACACCTCTGACTGCTCTGTGATCAATTGGTCTGGAAAAACTGCAGGAAGCATCTCCTTATACTTTCACTAGGGTAAGTAATGAAGATAATTAAAATATTTTATATTGTAGACCATTAACGAACTCCTCTACGTCAATTTCTTTTCAGGGCAGGGGGAAGAAGCATGACTGTGATCAAGTTGCTAACAAAGAGAGTGAGTCCTAAATTTCCAGACAGACAGGAAGGCAGGAACATGATATCTGTGTGTGTGCACAGTGAGGTTAGGGTCATAGGAGTGTAATGTTAAGAGCAGGGCTTCATATAGAGTTAATGGGCCTCAACTCAACGGGGCATTCTCCATGCAGATGAGAGGGATGTGGCACATAAGCACAAATATAAGTAAGTTCAGGGAAAAGAATGTCTCTGCCTTGCAATAGTCTGCTGTGCCCTATTGTGTTCTGGACCACAAATGTAAAACTATTTTCTCCATGTATTGGAGGAGGGATGGAAAAGACACTCTGTGTCCAAGAAAATATCCTTATTATTTTGCAATATCAAGCAGGGTGCCCACATTTTCGTGAGAACTGTTACTGCAACATTGGTTGTTATTGAGTTTCTAGTCTCACATGCTAATCAGCCAATAAATATTTTAAAAGAATTATTTTCTTTATGCAGACTCAGGACACAAATTATTTTTAACTGATGACATATTTTGCAACATTTTTATTCCAGTGCTTGGATTCTGCTCTCTGTATTTTTTTAAAATTATTTTTGCTAGTAGACTTTGTTTTTAAGTTGATTTTAGACTCACAAGTAAACTGAGACAAAAGTCCACCCAGTTACCTCAATCTGCCATGTGGAACCCTAGCACAGTTTTCTGTATTACTAACATCTCTTTTTGGTACAATTCCTAGAATTTATGAACCTGTATTTATTCATAAATATTGAGTAGAATCCACAGTTCACAACGGATTTTACACTGCAGTTATAATACTATGCTGCTATGATTTGTATCGAGTTATCCTGCCCAAAGTCTCATGCAGTCATTGTGGTCAAGTCATGATCCAATGCTTAGATATGGGCATGAGTGCTACGCCCAGGGATGATAGCCTGAATGCTAAGGAGAGGAGAGAGGCTTGCTCTCTGTAGCCACTGCCATTGCACCTGCTCTTTTGCTCTTGCTGTTTTCTGCCACCATGAACTTCTGCCTTCTTCCATATGCCTTGAAACCAGCCAAGCATGGACTGAAACCTGCACAAACTTTGTGCTAAATAAATCTTTCTGTCCTTATTTTTGGATGTTGGGTATTTTGTGCCAGCAATGAGAGAAAAGTAACCAAGTCATATGGGTTGTGACAAATATATAATGTCACATATGCACTGTCTCATTATATAATACTCTTACTTACTGCTCACTTGTTGTTGAGACAAAACACCTGATGCCCTAAATTAAGGAAGTAAAGGTTTATTTTAGCTCACAGTTTTTGGAGGATTTAGTTTGCAATCAGCTGGATCCAAAGCAGGGTAACATGGCACTGGGGTAATAGTTCAAAGAGTCAGAAGACAGCAAAAGCAGCAAGAGCAAAAGGGAGGGGATGAAATTCTCTTTTCCTCCCTTACATTGCAGGCTACTCCCACCCCCAGAAAGTATGTAGCACCTGTACCATCCCTCTTGAACAGGCTGAGGACGCTTAAAAAGTGAGGACCCTCTTTGCCTGCTGAGTGGAGCTGGAAATGCTGTAACTGTTTCCTGAGGTAAGGCTATGAAAATGAGATCCAGGTTCAACAAGTTGTCTTAAGCACCCCCATGGCCACACGCAGCTCTGTGGGGACATCAAGACATAATCCGTAATAAATGGTAAACAGTTCATTCTCAAAGTCCTAACTTTTAGTTTTCTCTCTTTTCCTCTCACAAAGCCCCTAAAAAGTACTAATAGTTTTGTGATTCCTTTAACTCATTATGTAAGCTTGGGGGCAGAAGGCCTATGCTCAGGGCCCTTAGCTGGGTGACAAAGGCGGGAAACCTTCAGGTATTCTCAATAATAGGCACTCCGCAGTAATTGTCACTATCATGCTTCTCTACATGCAAATAATGTCACATAAACATGTACGGTGTTTCTTTAAAAGTACGTAATACCACTGTGAATGGGAAGAAAAGATGGAGAAGAACAGGAGGAGGAAAAAGGGAGAGGAGAAGGGAGAGGAAGCTCATTCAAAGCCTAACTCTCACATTCTGTGGGACAAACAAAGTATTTTATAAGCCTTGCCAAGGGCTTTCTTTATTCATTTTTGCTATGACTCAGAACGCCCCATTCTCTTCGGTGGTAAATGTGTTACAAGGTTTTGTAATTTTTGACAGATGCATACTAACTGAAGACATTTATGAGGTTCAGTATACTGTTTCAATTGGTGTGCACTGTGTAGTTATCAAGTCAGGAGAGTTAGCATATCCCTCACTTTAAGCATTTTAGAAGTTTCTCTGAGATGGAAATATTCAACAGCATCTCTTCTGGTTCTTTTAAATTCTAAAATATGTTACTATTAATTGCATTCTCCCTATTTTGCAAAAGAAAGCCAGATTGTAATTTTTGGACTCTGCCCACTCACACACCTTGCCAGAACCCCCAGAAACTGCTCACCTACTCTCAAGTTCTATGCGATCAAATTTTTAGATACAAAACTTTTTGCTTCTTTCAACTGAGAAATTTTGAGACTCTTGTGAAGTGGACAAGAAGCTCACCAGCAAACAGAAACATTAAAACAACACCTAGGGTTAAAGGTAGATTTATTTAAGATGGGATGGGCACTGACAAGAATCAATTGTCCTTTATGCCATGCTGGCCCCACCCCCAGGACTTTCTGAGACAGCAGTTGAGACTGGGTGTGGTGGCACAAGCCTGTAATACCAGCACTTGGGAGGCTGAATACAGGAGAATCACTATGAATATGATCTGCCTAGTGAGACCCTGTAGACCTTGCCCTAAATACAGAAGAGATAAAATTGTCCCTCAAAATCTCTAGCCTTGAAGGGCCAGGGAGAGAGCTTTTTGTGGGGCTGCAAAAAGGAAGGGATATAGCGGTAGAGTATGTGGCTATCTTTGATTGATTATTATGGTATGCATCATAGTGACAAGCTATGCATTACAGTGGCAGTCCTTTCTATGAGACACAAACAACTGGAAATGTAACTGGAAGTATTACCTGAGCAACTAAGAAGCTGAAGACACTGGCTGGTGCTAGAGTATCTTCTATATTTGTCCCTTTTTAGTTCCCATAGAAAATCTTTGCGGAACATGTTATAAGGGCTCTTCTGAGACAAAGTCCAACTAGAAGCAGTAGCATGGGACTGTCAGTAGTCTTAGGACAGGCTGTAACCAAGATACCTAAGCTGAAAAATTCCCACCTAGAGTTTGTGGTTTGTTTCCTTTATTGTAAATTTTCTCTATAAATTGACTCTAACAAGGGAGGGAAGGAGTTAATTGGATCTAGGAAAGTGTCCAATGTGCCTTGGACAGTCATTAAACCATTATCATTTGTAAATGCCTTACTGATTACTTTCTATATCCTTGGGGCAACCATCCATAGAGCTAAAGCAAAGAATGGGCTAAGTAGCCTGAAATGGAATAAAAATCAAGGGAGTAGCAACCCTGTGAATGCTGTTCTCAGACTTCCAATGTGTGTAGAACGGTCAGCATCTGGAGTGACTAGAACAGGGTTTTGACCATGTTTTCATGTCAGACAGAGCCCTGGAGGAGCTACATAATGCAGGTGAATTCTCCAGAACTTTGATATGGTGGATCTAAAGGTGGATTTCAGAAACTCTTAGAGGTAGTTAATATGCATCTAGATTATATGTGTGGAAAGCAGTACCTACAGGTATAGCTGATTTTAGCTAAACTTTTGTGAAGCCAGTTACAAGCTGTTTCTGTAGGGTTGTTTTATTTTATCAACTCTTTGCTGTTTCTGGTGTGCATATTGTATGCTCTTTTTATTTAGTTAACTTTGTTACAAATGGGGGCCTATGATTGCTGCCAGTGATCTAGGTAGGCCATACCAAGGGATGATTTTTTCCAGGAGAACACTACAAAATTTCATTTCCCTTATAGCTTGGATAGGGAATGCCTCAGACCAGCCTGAATAGGTGAACGTAAGCACCAGAAGATACCTGTCAGCCATTATAAGGCTGTACTGTAATGAAAGTTATCTATAGTTTAGGTGCAATTCAGGGTTGGTGACACAATGTGGCTATGTGGCTTGAGCTTGTAGAACATATGGTAGAGGTAGGTCTGGCTTTGAATAAGATGAATCCTTTGGGAGTACTGGGTAAAGCTTTGCTTGTTAGGGTTGATGTTTCAGTCAACTGCATCCCTAGAGAGGGGCGTAGGCCTCTAGAATGGATTATTTTGAGTGACAGGTTGGTAATGTTGGTGGCAGGTTTCCAAACAGCTGTACAGATCATCCTTACAGGAAAGCTTTGGCTAACATGGCTTCGTCCAAGTTGGTTGAAGCATATACAGAATGTTGGACTTCATTCCTAACAGAGCTACTTCTATCCATAGAAACGGTATACTCAGTATCTGCAGTGGTCTACAGTTATTTGGGAAGTCCAGCACAGCAGGTGGTATCAAGAGAGTTAAGTCTTGGCCTAAGGTGAGCTTGTCAGTTTTCTTGACCAGGAGGACAGAGGATGACAGAGCATGAAGACAAAGAGGGGAGGTAGGCCTCAACGTCCAGACCTAGCATTTTCAAAGGTAGGCCAGTGGGTACTCCCAGGAGCTGACAGCATGAGTAAGTTCTGCTGTTTATGTGAACTCAAGGATCCAGATTCTATATAGGCTAGTAGCTCCAAGAGATTTGCAGTTCCTTTCTCATGATCAGTTTCTTTCAGATAAAACTGCAGAGTTTTTAAAGCCTTTCCCAGGAAGAGGCACGGGTATCATTAATCACAAGTACTTTTTCAAAGAGGAAACAAGGAATGGTGGAAGAAGGCAATATTTAGGTCAAGAAAAAAAAAAAAAAAAAAAGGAGGTGTACCAGCAGGCTGTGAGTGGCAGAAGACTGAGGCAATGTACATGGAGGGCAATTGCAGCAGTGTTAGCAGCTGAGAAGTCTTGAACTGGCTTTCCAGGCAGGAGAGGTATATTCGAGCAGTTTAAGAGTCCATTATTTTTTCCTGGAGAACCATGATGTCAATCAACAGGGGACAGAGAAACAGGCTGTCTTTGAGAAAAGGTGCTGTTGGCTTGAACAAATCTGTTGTTGGAGCCTCTACAAAAATAGTGAGAGATGGGCCAGTGAGATAGCTCAGCAGACTAAGAGCCTGCTTAGGCAAGCACAGGGACCAGGGTTTGATCCTCAGCATCACATGCTGCTCTGACCCCACCCTCGGGGCACACTGAGCCAGGACTGAGACCTGGCATGGCGGCACACTCCTATAATGCCAGGGCTGGGAGGCTGAAAACAGGAGGATCACTACAAGTCTGAGCTGTGTAATGAGACCCTGTACCAAATAAATTTAAAAAATAAATAAATAAACGGTAGCAAGGTTTTTAACCCATTGTGGCAATTGAATTCAAAGGAATTGTATATTGTCTCAGGATTTTTCCAGTTGAAGGGCTAATGGAAGCAACTATCAAGCAGAGAAAGGCATATTTTAAATTATGACATGTAAATCGGATGGTGTCTATAGGTGATAGCCCAGGAAGAGTTTGTGCTTCAGGCACCACAGAGTGAAGGTAATAGTCCATCAGGATCTTGAACTGCTGTGTGGTTGAATGACTGTGCTTTCCTTGACATCTGACAGCAATGGGCATTGCAGTGAGGTGGCCTCATTGATGACCAGACTTGGAGGGAGTGTTTGGTTTATATCTCTGGGAGCAGTGTTCAGAATTTCAGGATTTTTTAAAAATCCATCTCAGTCTGTTTCAGGTTGCATTTTCCTTTCAGGGAAGTGCAGGGTTAAATGAGATGGAGGCTGACTGGCTTGGTGACAGGAATTTATGTTTGGTGATATGTCCTCCTAGGCTGCAAGTTCAGGCCTGCCAAGAGGCAAAAGAGAAGAGTCCCATGCCCTGATGATGGTAACTCTTTGACAAGGGCCACTTTTGAAGGCAAAGTGTTCTTATATATGGTCTACCAGCAAATTCACAGGCTTGTCTCCAAATGTTGAAATGATCATAGGCTCTGAGAAGCCCATTTTTATAGTGGTCTGTCTTCTCTATCCAGGCCTGATAAGGTGAGGAGAGGTTCAGGTTGAAGTGGGTCTGGATAGTCAGGATTTTTACTTCACACATTGGAGAGAAATTTATCTTTGTGTCTATATCCCTTATAACATAGCCAGAGGGCACAACCCTTTGATTTTTTAAGAAAAATGGGCTTCTAATTTTTTTTTCTTTTAAAAAACAGGTAGTAGTTTGGTTTCTGTCAGACTGTATTTTCTTGTGGACATCAGGTGCTTTTCTTTTATCAGATTTCTGGGACATAGTAGTTGATGGGTTTTGACCTATTTTTTAGACATCTTTGAGAAACACTTGACTGATTTTATGCTACTGGGAAAGATACCCTTTGGGAAAGCCCATGGCAACTCATTCATCAGGCTTGACAGTCCAATTTTTCCTCAGTTATAGTATGGAACTCAGAAGGAATTGCTGACAGATGTCTTGGGTGGACATTAGATAATACCATCTGACCTGGATAGGCATGTCTGCAGGGTGGACTCTGGGGCTGTATGAGTATGACTTATTGAATTGGAACTGGTGCAATTGGCTGGTAGTATACCAGTTGTAGCATGGAGGAAACAGTTGGCAGCAACTGGGGCAGCAGACGAGAGGGCCATGGCAGAATTCTAAGGAAAAATGAGTCTCTTTCTTTCTTTCTTTCTTTCTTTCTTTCTTTCTTTCTTTCTTTCTTTCTTCTTTCTTTCTTTTTCCCTTGAAACACAGGTAGTAGTGTGGTTTCATTTTAATTCTGTAATCTCAGAAAAGCTCATTTTCCTGAAATCATGGACTATAGTATTGACTAATTAGTTCCTATCTCTGACTTCTTAGTGTATGTTGTGAACCCTTGACCTACAGCACAACAAACAAAGGGTGAGTGCCCCTCAGAGAGAGACCATTCAGATGCCCACACAGCCATGCTCGTCAGGGGGATTTAGGCAAGACCTAGCTAGGCAGGGTGTGCACCTTCTGCAATGCCACATGCTGATTGCTATGGGCTCAGAGGTGGGAGCCCAATCAGCCACCATGGTCAGTGCTTCCTGTCTTGGTGCACAGATGGAATAGCCTATTGCTTATGCTGTCCAGGACACTCAGTCAGATATTAATTCAATGGACACAAAGAGCTTAATCATTCTAACTCCCTTCCCTTGAGATGGTTCTGACTAATGAGAGCTAGCTGATCAGAAACCCCTTCTGCTCTAGATGAACAGGACTGACAAACTAACTTAAATACCCCTGGGAGTCTTTCCTGAATCAGACAAGCAGGGAGATAGACCGGTGGTATCCTCTTCCTTTTGTGTACTGTTCAGTGTGGACTGTTCAAATGGGAAGTCAGGAATTCTCCTCCAGGCCTCTGAGGGGACTTGTGAAATCTTGAGGTTGTGCCTCCCTGTTGGGACCTGAAGAGGTCCTGGCTACATCTACAAGGGCCACAAACAATGGCCACAGAGGTCAGCACAGTTGGTCTTCCTGGCTGAATCATCAGCTGCAACAGCAAGCAGGATCACTGAAAAAGCACCCAGGATTTGGAGGCACATTTATGTAATCTTGGATGGGCACTGACTAGGACTCAATTGTTCCTCAGAATGTCAGACCTTGAGGGTTCAGGGAGGGAGATTTTCATGGGGTTGCAAAAATAGGGGTTTCAGGGGTAGAATATTTGGCTGTCTTTGATTTTTTCTTATAATATACATCATAGTGTTTAGCTGTACATCACAGTGACCAGTTTCTAGGAGATAGAAACAACTGGAAGTGAAACAGAAACTATTGCCAGGGCAACTAAGAAAATAAGTTTATTGGGGGAGGGAGTAGGCATTTTTTCTACAGAAGCATTAAATAGTTTTCTCCTGTAGAGCTTATCCTGTCTCTCAAACTTTTAAGTAGACCTCTATATTTTTAAATGATAGATTTCTGATTTAGGTTTAGTATGATCAGGGAAAAAAATGTAAGCGGAAGATATCAGCATTCTTTTTTTTAAATTGAAAGATGTCTGGGGCCAGCGAGATAGCTAAATGGACAAAGTGCCTGCTTCGGCAAGTGCAGGGACTGGATTCCATCACGGTCCCACACACTATGCCAGCCCCACATCCAGGGCATACTGAGCCTGCGACAGAGTCTGGGAGTGATGGCACATGTCTGTAATCCCAGCGTTGGGGAGGCTGAAAGCAGGAGGATTACTGTGGATCCATTCTGTGCAGTGAGACCCTGTACGAAAACACACAAATGAAACAGGAAAAAAAAGGGCAGCTAATAAACTGAAAGGTGTCTGATAATCGGGCTAATGGGATCACTTATCTGACTAAGTACCTGCTTAGGCAAGCACAGGGACCGAGGTTTGATCCTGGGCACTATATGCCATGCTAGAACTTCCCACAAGCACTCTGAGCTGTTGTCAGAATCTGGGAGTGGTGGTACATGTCTGTAATCCCAGTGCTGGGGAGGCTGAAATCAGAAGGCTCACTACAAGTCTGAGCTGCATAGTGAGACCCTGTACCAAATATATTTTTTTAAAAAATGAAAAATAACATTCACTTACCTGAAACAAAGAAGTAAATGATATTTCCATCAGTTTTTACTATGTATATGTCTTGCAGACTAAGATTTTTTTTCATGTTAATAGCAAAACTTGTCAGAGCGTAGACACAATTTGGTACAGACAATGATAGATATTAGAGAAGTTTTTAATCTCTTTGTGCAGATTCAAGCCTTGATTCTTAAAGAAAAAAATGAAAAAGATCCTTTGTAGATTCCTTGTAGTGCAGGGAAGCAGGACCATTTATTTTATTCTGGGCATTCTGTGGAACTGTCCATGTCTTTGTCTTACCTAGGCACAGGTGAGTTTTTTCTAGCAATGAAGTAACTCAAGCGAAGACAAGCTGTAAGGAACCCCTATTGTTCATTGAATTCAGCACCACAATTCTACACTTCCTGGGCCTAGGATAAGAATGCTATCATTGGCTCATGGAAAGATAAGCTTCCCAGGTTCGTGACTTTGGTCTTGGCTGAGAAATTTTCCTTGATCTGTGTGATGTCCTGGTGCATATGAAGCAGAAGCTTGACACTTGATTGCACACGTGGGCTTGCTGCCTTGAGTTCCAGGGACCAGTTATGAGAACTTTTCCCAGATAGTAGTGACTCCCTTCACCTGGGATCAGCATCCATGCAAATTAAATTCATGTAAGTCAGAACTTGGATCCCAGTGAATGGAAGCTTTGATTTTGAAACTGCAATTCATAGGTCAGAATAGGTGAGGCAGTCCACAGGAGAACTGCTAGATCTCAAGCATAAAAATAGCTTACATTTTTTTCCACTAATGTTTGCGTTTCTTTGTCATTCAGGAAATGGTTAAAATTAGGGTCTTCTATTAAAGGAAAAATACAGAAATAATGATTATAAAACTAATACATACATATATGTGTATTTCCACATATGTAATAGTTGCCCAGAAATCACACTTTAAAACCATAATAAAGTACCGTTTATTCCTTTTAGAATGTTTATTCTGAAAAAGGATAAAGTAAGGATGTGGACAAAAAGGCTCCTTGTGTACATTGATAGGAATGTTAATTAGTACAGACATTATGGAAACTCCTCAAAATAATATAGAACAGCCACATCATTATATTACCCTTTGTATTAGTCATATATATCCCAAAGAAAAGAAATGAGTATGTCAAAGTGATATCTGCAAATCATGTATTTCCTGGTACTGCTCACAATAGCCAAAATAACATAAGCATCTATCAGTAAACTAGTAAAAGAAATATGGTTCAAATCTGGATGTGAAAAAAAAAAAAGATCATCTTTCAAAAGGGCTGGGGAGATGACTCAGTTGAATAAGCACTTCCCTGGCAAGCACAAGGGCCTGAGTTCAATTCCCGGTTCCACAAAAAAAAAAAAAAAAAAAAAAAAATCTGGATGTGATGGTGTATGCCTGCAACCCTAGCAAGCTGTGAAGCTGAGACAGGAAGACTGTAAGTTTGAGTCCAGATGGGGAAAATTAGCAACTTAGCCAAACATTGTTGCAAAATAAAATAAAAGGCTGGGGATGTGGTTGTATGAATTGCTTTGATTACATCTCAGTCATTGGAAAAAAAAAATTGGCAAGAAAAAGAAAAATCCAGAGTGTGACCAGGCTGCTTGGGCGGAGCAGGACTTTCCTTACCAGGGGAACACACGGCCAGTCGGGCTCTTATCTTCTGCTCACCACGGCTTCTTCTGATGTTCAGGTGAAAGAACTGGAGAAGCGTGCTTCAGGCCAGCCTTTTGGGCTGATTCTCAGTCCACAGTCAAAAGAATCTGTCCCAGATTTCCCCCTTTCCTCTCCAAAGAAGAAGGATCTTTCCCTGGAGAAAATTCAAAAAAAATTAGAAGCTGCAGAAGAAGCAAGTCCCATGAAGCTGAAGTCTTCAAGCAGCTTGCTGAGAAATGGGAGTGTGAGAAGGAGTGTGAAAAAGCAATAGAAGAGAACAACTTTAGTAAAATGGAGGATGAGAGACTGACCCACAAGCTGGAAGCTGACAAAGAGAACCGACAGGCGCGAATGGCTGCCAAACTGGAGCATTTGCAAGAGAAGGACAAGCACACTGAAGAAGTCCGGAAGAACAGAGATCCTGCTGATGTAACTGAAGCTGACTGTTTTGTTCTGAGAACTGACTTTCTCCCCCTGCCTTCCCTAAATGTGCAAAGACTGGACTGGCTGGTGTCATTTTATTTTTTCCCTCCTGACAGATATTCTAGAAGCTAACGTAGGACTGTATAAGTAGATCCAAATTGTAAGATGTTGTTTTAGGGGCTAAAGGGGAGAAACTGAAAGTGTTTCACTCTTTTTCTAAAGTGTTGGTCTTTCTAATGTAATTATTTTTCTTGTTGCATCTCTTCTACTTCAGGACATGGTGTACTGAGTTAATGGTTAGCACTGTATTGGCTCTGTGAAAACACGTTTTTGAAAAAGTATGTAGTGGCTTCTTTCAAATTGTTAGATCCTGAATATCTGTTCATTTTTCAGTCCCAATTCTGTCCCAATTTTACCATATGCTACTGTACTTGAATGTTTAATAAAACTGCACAGTGCTAAAAGAGAGAAAAAGTCTGCATACCTTATGCAATGCTACTTAGCTATAAAGTATATGCTGTCATTTATTATGCATATGAACCTAGAGGATGTAATGTTAAATGAAATCTGCCAGGGAAAGAAAGAAAAATATTCTATGACCCCACTTATAGATGGAACATGTAAACATTCGTCTACTAAGAACAGGGAAAAGAAAGGAGTGAATGAGATGAGAAGACAGTTGTGGAAAGATTAGTCAAAGCATACAGAACTACATTTAGAAGGAAAAAAATCCAGCAGAATTCTGTATAGCATAGTGACAGAGTAAATGGTGACAGTGCATTCTTGAAAATTGTGAGTGGGTGCTAAATAGCCCGATCCTAACAGCTCTAACTTTATGAAGTAATGCATCTTTTAATCATCTAGATTTCACCACTGAAACATGTGTCTATACTTCAAAGCTCCATGCACATAATAAACGCATACCATAGTATTGTCCATTATAGTAAATAAGAAAGTAAGTATTAATAGTTAAAGGCAATGTTGAGGAACTTTCACTGGGAGAGTAGACTTCAGATGTTAGTATCAAGAAAACATAACTATAGAAAGTTATGTTAATAATAAGTTAGTAAGACAGGCTAATGCAAGTTACTTGACATATTAATGTTGATTACATACACTCATATTGTCATGGGTTAATTTCCTTGATTTTGGCAATCATTTCACTATGATTGCCTATCAAACCTTCCCATTGTGCATGTGCAAGAAAGAAAAACGAGCATGAGTCATTTTGCAGGGAAAAATGGGGAGACACATCCAGTAAGACAGGAAGTAAATTCAGACTCTCTGTGTACTGCTCTCTTCTGACCTTTGTTGTAGAGCTTTGGTGCAGTTATAACCTTAGCACCTACTGAAGTTCAGGTGCAGATCTGCAAAGTTTGGATTTATCCAGCTGTGCCTGGCTTGGGTCTGGCTGCTGTGCTCAGCTCCTTCCTGCTGCTGCCCTTGGGGGTGAACCTGTTGTGCTCTTCTGGCAAGATGTTCTGCTCCTGGACTAGCTGGGTGATTCTGTCCCCTACACTCTCTGCAGGAATTGCAGCTACAATGTTTCACCCCAAGTCTGTATGCCAGGCCTGAGCTGAGTCTGGGGGGGACAAGGTGGAGTAGGGGGAGAGGCAGCTCTTCCACACACTCACTGGGCCTGGACTAGG
>NW_004524727.1:3898487-3943758 GCF_000260255.1 Octodon degus
AGAGCTTTGGTGCAGTTATAACCTTAGCACCTACTGAAGTTCAGGTGCAGATCTGCAAAGTTTGGATTTATCCAGCTGTGCCTGGCTTGGGTCTGACTGCTGTGCTCAGTTCCTTTCCGCTGCTGCCCTTGAGGGTGAACCTGTTGTGCCCCTCTGGCAAGATGTTCTGCTCCTGGCCTAGCTAGGTGGTTCTGTCCCCTACTCTCTCTGCAGGGATTGCAGCTGCAGGGTTTCACCCCAGGCCTGTATGCCAGGCCTGAGCTGAGTCTGGAGGGGACAAATAGGGAGGAGAGGAAGCTCTCCCACATATTCACCTGGCCCTGGCCATACTCGCCCAGAATGCCGCAGAAATTCTCACTGAGTGGGAGGGGTGGAGGGGGGTGCTGCGGAGTGGTGGGGGGCTCCCAAGGGGGTGGAAGTGGGTCTCACCCACATTGCGCCTGGGCTCGGACCTGCAGGTCCAGCCGGGGCAGGGTAGCCAGAAGCTCTCCTACACACTCACCAGGCCTGGGCTAGGACTGGATGTGGGGTTCCCCCGAAAGCGGCACAATTCAGAATCTCTGAGCACCTACTCTATGTTCAACATTGTGATGTCTCTGCATTTTGAACAGTTTTCATGGCCGAAGTTTTTCACAGCGACACAGGTTTTTAAGAGTGACACAATTTGAGGCCGGTCAAATTGGGATTTACAGCAGGCTTTCCTGACTTCCAAAAACACATTTCCTCTGCACTAGTCCATGTTAGGGTGTTGCAAAGTCAAAATTCTCATTTCATTTAAAAAAATCTGTACTCATTTTTTCACTATTGAATTGGATAAAACATGTGTGATTATATATACTAGTCTCCTACCTTTTCTACAAAGTATAAATTATTTCCCGCTGGGGCCCCAAAAGAAATGGAAAAACAACTCAATCATCTCCCTTATAGACTTGGTAATGATTAAAAGCACCATGCCAATTCAGGTTTACTTCTCAAGAGGAACTAATAATTTGAGCCTGATAAAAAGCCAGAGCCTCTCCTCTCTCTCTTTTTCTCATTTCTATCCTCAGGTTTATAAAACCAGATAATGCAGGTGCCTCGGCATTTTAAAGAACAGAGTTCTCTGCTCAACAATGAGGCAGAGAACCTTTTAAAAGATGCATGTAATGGGGGTCACAGCCTGCATCCTTCCTTTCGCCAACAAAGTGAATGTCAATGTGTTTTAGGCCTCTGGTTAGGCTTTCAAACACCGAGATCTCTCATTCCTCTTATTTATTTACTTATTTTTAAATTCCTCACTAAAGCTATTCATTCCCCAAGCTTAATACATTTATGTGAGTAATAATAAGAACGTGGAAGTAACTTTAAAAAGGAGCTATGGCTTACCATTTCTTGCAAAATTAGGCCTAAATTCTTAGCATGGAATGCAGAGCTCTTAGCATATTGGAGTTTTGGTTTCTATGAGAGCTTCCACCCACTTTGCACAGGAGGTGCTTATGTCTGTACTTCTGCTAGTTCCCTGCCTGTGCCATGCCTGCCTCATTGCTCTAGTTTCAGCTTCTACACTTTTTAGTTCTTGTAAATACTTTAATGTTCTATATTCAGCACTGATCACACCAGGGATGGATTTTTCACCTCCCTACACCTCCTCCCCGGCCAGGGGTATTATGGTCTTTTTGCATTATTTTAGTATCACTTGAATGGTTCCAAAAACAAACAGACCAATCAGAAAAGTCAGTTAGCAGAAGAAGTACTTCATGTTTTATCAGTTTACCAAAACTATGTTTTTTAGAAATAATAGTTTATACTGAATACAAACAACAGGAATGCAGTCTTCCGTATATTTATGCATAGAATAAATTATTATTAATACTATATCGTTTTAACAAAATGTCACCTTATACCTTTAGCTGTTGTCATGTGATTTTTATTCAACTACACACTGTTAATTGTGAAGAGAACCACAGAGATTTGGATAGCTCATCTTCACCATTATCACATAACCAATTTCTGTGAAAGAAAATTGAAGTCAGAGAAAACAACTTGTATTGAATTGCCTTCTGGTGAATTATACAGAAGACTCTGAGCCCTTCTGATCTACTAGTATGGATCTATTTACTATATAAATGGGTATATGTGCAAAAATAGAAGGGTATGCCTCCCACCTTACATAAGGTTAGCTGACCTCGAGGTCAGAGGCATGGTCTACCTTACAGCCAGATAGGCCCGGGACTGCTCACATCAACTGAAAGTAATGGGAATTTTCCCAATCTTCCATGCTGAGGCTGGACCTCAGTGTGGAAAATAAATTCCTTCCTCAACATAAAGATGAGCTATAGAGTATCCATGTATCTATAATATGAATACATCATTCATATGGTGTATTAATCATGGGACCTTGATTATAATTCAAAAGCTTATGAATTCAAACTATGTGTATTTGTGAAAACATTCTATCATAGAAATTTTCTGTAGACATCAACAGGATTTCTTAGTGAAAATAATGGTGAAGAAGACTTGAGTTCCACATGTTGGGTCTCCTTGTAGAAATCCTTCCACTGAAGTGATTATTCAGGGCTCCCCCACATTTAATTCTGTGCTCCCAGGTGAGCCGGAGGACTGATTGATCAGCAAACCTGCTGAAGGTTGTGGAGATGGAGGGCTCAGACCCTGAAGAGTTCATTCTTGGTTTCTGTAGAACCCTGAAGCATGAAATCTCGGCTCTTCCCCAAACAGGCTGCCATAAGTAAAGCACTTCTACATTCTACTGTGTCCATAAAAACCCAAAATTCTTCATCACATGGAGAAAAACTTGTTCAATCCCCAATTTATTCTGGACTTTTTCCCAAAGATATTTTAATAGTTGTGTGAAAATAAAGCAGTATATGTTTGCAGGCTTTACGTGTCTTTGTTTTCTATCTGTCATCATCTTACCTAGAATTGTAGGAGTCAAAAACAAAGTACCCATTTAACATATGAATTAATCAGAAAGATTAAAAAAGGTTAGTAGGAGTCATTCCAGCATTTCTAGATATAATTATGACCTCCCTTTAAAGTGTAGTGTGGAGCCTGGTGGAGCGACTTGCCTTGCATGGGCTAAGAGGCCCTGGGTTTGATAACCTGCACCAAAATGAATTACAAATTTAGCCTGAAGGAATGTTCAAAAAAATACAACCAGAGATCACCAACTTGTAGTCTTCAACCGATAGTAAAAGAGATAATAAGTATTCATGTCTTCCCAAGCTACTTATGTTGCCAGCCTTAAGTATAAAGTGTATTACTGCAGCCAGGTCAATGCTGGGATAGTTCAATGAAAAGTATTGGAAAATGTAGGATAGATGTATTATTTGTCAAAAGTGTAAAAAAGGAGTGTGATCTTGGTCAGAGAGAAGATGTATTGATCTTTCTATAGAAGTAAATGGCAGTTATCCATTTTATTCTCTTACTGTACTTTATTATGCATTCTATAACATTAATGATATTTGAAAATGTATACTCAATGAAAATGGACCAAAAGCCCATTTGGAATGCTGATGATGACCGAAGTTGAGGTTATTATCTTTCAGGTCTCACTTGAATTTCTTCTCTTTTTTTATTTTTCTTTTCTGTTATTTATTGAATAATTTTTTTTTCTTTAAATCTTTCTCACTCATTTCCTTTTATTTTTTTTTTAGATTACAAATTTTATCTTTTAATTATTTTTGAGAAACAAATAGCAATGAGATATTTTAAAACCGATTGGTAGGACAGTTTCAATAATTAATATATTGCACATTGTTGTCTTCATAGTACTATGAATAATCACTTGAGCTTCTGTACCTTGCTGCAGGGCGCCAGGCCTGAGATCTGTGAGCTGTGTATTTCCTCTGTCTGTCAACTAGCAGGACACCAACAAGCAAGAGAAGGAGACAGGAAATGCTTCTTTCTTTTTCACATTGTTTGTGCTGAGAAGCAGTTCACCATGCACCCTGAGGCAACCCAGCACCAGCTCCCTTGCAAGTTTACCCTCTAAAGAAATACTTTAATAGTTGCTCACCCTCAGTAGCAGAGGTGGCTGGGCCCAGTTTCTCTCCTCTGTGCAGCCCTCCCTAGCACATAATGCACCTGTATCCTCTCTCCCTCCACATTTCAAGGATGACACCTATTTCTTCATATAAACACACACAAGATTTTAAGCATGTCTTCTGTCTGTTCTCCTGCTCTGCACTTCCATTGTCTGCAACCTGAGTCTCCAGCGGGGCACGGTAACACACACCTGCAATCTCAGCACTCTGGAAGTCTGAAGCAGGAAAATTGCAAGTTTCAGCCCAGCTTGGGCAGTAATAAGAGACCTTGTCTCAAATATAAATAAGTAAACACAAAAATAAATAAATAAATAGTCAAGGATGTGTAGAGCAGATCAGTGCAAAGAGGTCTTGGGTTCAACCTCCAGCATCAACAAAATGAAGAAACAAACAAACCAGCAAACAAGGAGCCACACTACCCAACTGACTGTGGAATTTCTCTGTTACACTACTATTTCTCCTGCCCCGCTGATTGAAGCTTGAATAATTGGGCAATTGTTAAAACTCACTTAGGTCATTTAACAACTTGATTGGTCAACAAAACATATAAATATGTTACCAATGATGACAACTACTGATAATATGAGGGGAAGGAGGCTGTCAGATGCATTTGCTTAAAGGACATTTATGTTGTTTCAAGTTAACTTTCAATTCTACATTTTCTGCATGTATGAAGTGCTCGCATATAGCTATTTATATTTTGGTTCCATTAGCAGGAAAAATCTTCACAAACAAGTCATACTTCATGTCATCTCATCAATGATTATGATGTACTATCAAGGGAATTTCAACATTGATTCAACTTTTTATACATTCATGAACTCAAAATATTTGACAATTTGAATAAGCTGAAAATTGACATATTATTGTGACCCCTATAACAAATCTAGTTTAAAATATGAAATTAAATGTATTTCTGAGTGCTTTGAATAATTTGCATATGTACTAGGAGACAAAAGGGGCCATAGCCAAAGCAATATTCCCTTCTTATTCAATTAAAAGTCTTGTGAGTAAATATGTGCTTGGATTTTTTTATGTGGGATGCATATAAAATGCAAAATTTTGTCCAAGGAAGATGTGTTTTGCTACCAGTGAAAGCATGCATAGTAATGTAAAAGTTGCATGCACGGACTGTGACGATGCAGGTTCCCACACCAACTGGCTGTCTGAGGAGCTCTTGGAATGGTGGCTGGATTGTGCATGCGCTGTCCTCCTCCTGATTCATCCACTGATGTTCACAGCTGCATGTGCTAGCAGGGTGGCACCCAGCTGGAGCAGTGGATCAGCAGGGCGAGCCTCAGAGGCTCTCTGGTGGATGCTCTTCTCCTGGGCTCTGCTTGACTCCACCAAGGACTCCTGCCTGTTTCCTGTTTGCTACCAATCAAGCATGGACTGAACATATGAAACCTTGAGCAGCAGTAAATCCTGACTCATTAAAGTTGTATATCTATCAAGACATCAACAATAGATGCTAGGGAAAAAATGGATCATTCTGCATGATTGGTGGGAATGTGAACTAGTGCTGCAAATATGGAAATCAGTGTGGCAACTCCAGAAGCTAAAAGTAGGCCCAACATTCCAATTCCTGGTAACTTTCTAAAATAATCAATGACATAATATCACAGAGATTTGTGCATCTTCATGTCTAAACCAGCACAATTCATAATAGCTGAATCTTGGAAGTGATCTACATACCTATTAACAGATGAATAAATAAAGAAAATAGAGTACTTATACACCATGGAGAACTACAATGCCACAAAGGAGGATAAACTTGAGTCATCTGTAGGAGAATTAAATCCATCTTGAGATCATAATGTCAAGTGAAGTGGATCAGACACTTAAACATGAAAATCACATTGATTTCTTATATGAGAAACCCAGAGTAAAGCTAAAGAGCAAAATTAAAAATAAATAATAGGAAATATGGAAATGGATTGTTCTCTGAGGAAACAAGAGAGAGGGATGGGGAGGGATTCTAAAAAAGAAATTGAGATGTGTAGTGTACGCACATCATCCCTGTGCAAGGAATGTAAACATTATGTGTAGCAAACACATGCAATAAACAAGAAAGGATCCAGAAATGATGGGGGAGAGAGAGGGAGGGGAAGGGGATTGAAAGGAATGGAGTTGTGCTGTGTTTGTGTGTCAAATGCACACATGGGGTGTAGACACTATATATCACACCCATGTACTGATAAACTAAAAGAATAAAAGTTTTTACAGCTGTGTATGTTCAGTATTAGGTCCCAGTCAGAAAAGGCTGAGGAGAGAGAGAGAGAGAGAGAGAGAGAGAGAGAGAGAGAGAGAGAGAGAGAGAGAGACTGAGACACAGCCAGAGAAGGGAGGAGAGGGGAGGGAGGGGAGAGAGTCCTGCACACAGAGACACACATGCATGTATAAAGCTATAGTAACTGAGCAATAAATTACTATGACAAAGAGATGTTAAGGAGCAACCCCCACAGATTACAAACACAATTTTCAGTATGAAAGGGTACATTTTTTCCCCCACTGCAATCGCAATCAATTAAATTTTAGGAAAGCTTACACCTTTGAAAAATTGCTTTTTAAATTCATCTAAGTGTTCTGTAATTGCTAACATTTTTCTAAACAGGTCTTGCTAATTCTACATACACTTTCTTCCATATCAGTAGGAAATCTTGAAAGATTTAATTAATGTAATATAATCACACACAAGATTTTAAACTATGATGCATTTAGCAAATTTCAAAACTGGGAACAAAGCTTACAATCTTGAAGACACTGAGACTTTCATTAAAAAAGCAAGGGTAGAAATGAACAAATTAAATGGCAAAATATTGTTGGTAAAAAGCAGAATTCAATTAGCGTACACAATTTAATCATTTTGAACTTCTATGCTGAAGATTTGAAAACTTTCAAGTCAGAGAGGAGACATGAGAATGAATTCTTATTTTTAATTGCACAAATGTATGTTGTATATAAATAGTGAGATGAAATTAAGAAGGCTTACAACTTGCAGTATATAAATTTAATCATGAATTAGAAGAAGAAGGTACAACTACAGCTGGGTTGATGTGTTTGGTGAGAAGTCCACGACAGCAGCTGTGCCTCAGTTTGCTCACATTCTTAGTCACCTTGTGGCCCTTATTGAGGCCCATGGCCATGGGATAGTGGAGGGCCATGGCTACTCTTCTTCCATGGTTGCTGTGGCTGTCTGCCTATTTATAAAAAAGAGCATATGCTAGTGTCTTGTAGACATATACACCTATATACATTGAACATTATTTGTAATAGCAAAACTAAGGAAGCAAATTAAATGTTTCAGGATAGATAAATAAAACATGCATGTATATATGTAAATGAAAATATATGTATATATGTAAATGTATATATAATATATATGCATATATACATATACAACAAAATATTATTGAACTATATAAAAGAATATCCCATTATCTAACTCTATAGAAATGAACTTCATATTATTTCAATTGTAATACTCCAGTAACTAAAAGTTATGATTTTATTTCCATGACGTAGGGGAAGAAAAGATTTTTTTCATTTGGCATAAAATTTCAGTTGTTGGCCGGTCAAATAGCTCAGCAGATTAAAGAGCCTGCAATCAGGCGCAGTGACCACAGCGGCCGGGGGTTTGCTCCTGGGGCCTGCTGTGCCAGCCCAGCCCCTGGGGCACGCTAAGAGGGCAATTGAGACTGGGCGTGGTGGCACACACCTGTAATCCCAGCACTTGGGAGGATGTAAACAGGAGATTCACTAGAGTCCGATCTAGTAGTGGAGACCCTGAACACTTTGTAGATTCTTCCCTAAAAATACAGACAAAATAAATAAATAAATAAATAAAATTTCAGTTGTGCTAGATGAAAAGGTGTTAGAGAATTACTGAGCAACAGATTTATTTATGTAGTTATCACTGCACTGCTGTGCTTTTATAAATGCTTAAGAAGGCAAATGTTTGTATCTCTATCACAATCATAATAAAACTGAACTTACTTTGAGGAATACTTTTGCTGATTTCTTCAGGGATATTTTCTGGGCCACAGAACATGCTCTTATTAATTCCTAAAAGAAAATTACAGAAGTGAACAGGGAAGCCACACCTCGGACTCTAAGGCCAAGTCACAGGCAGTATTTAGAACATGCCTCCAAGAAGCCTTTGATGAGCTTTGTGATCTCTAAACACTGCCTGTGTGTACCTGATTTTAATCAGCCACATTATTTTCTCATACAATAGAGTTGAGAATGGTTGAGAGACATTAATATCAATAAGAACAGTGACTGGTTAAGTAATTAAGAACCAAGTTCCTGAGGCTGTGAAGGAGGTAGAACAAAAATAAAGGTGGTCACATCTTAACACAAACACATTATAGGACAAATGTTTCCTGACTGACACACTAATGATTGTGCTCTATAACAGAAGTAAAAGGTAAGCTTTAAAACCATGATAGTTATGGAACTTTACAATTCTATGTTAACTATTTGTTACAGAATTGAAAACATCATAAACATTGTTTGGAAATAGCTACTTATCTCAAAAATAAGTAAACCAATGTGTTTCATTATAAAATATTAGAGTTTAAAAATGTCAAATAAATACACACCGCCTTTTGGGAAATCACAATGGAGCCTGAGATAAATTTGAAATTCTTGTATTTATGTAAGCACGAACTATGGTTCAAAAGGATAATTACTTAGTATAAAGTGGACAAGCTAGGCTGGCAGCTAGTGCTCTTAATCTTGAGGCAGTTGATGTAATCATTTGATCTAAAGCATGTACTGACTCTTTGGAAGGTTTGAATCTAACATGGTAAAGCATCGTGATGGGGATATCGGAGATGTTCTCCTTAAACTACCAGCAAGAGGGATCACTTTCTTAGAACTTTTTGCAGAGATCAATGGGTACCTCAGGTGTTGGAATTGCAGTCTATTATGATCATGATTATTGCCTTCAGAAAAGATTTTTTCACCACTTGCTCCTAGTAGAAACGAAGGCTACAAAAATGTCATAGCAGACTATAATATCTTCAATATCAATTTTTTGCTCTACACAGTCATTCCATCTTCCCATCTATTAAGGAGGGAATCTATTCGGCCAAGTACATAAATCACTAACAGAGAGCCACCAAGTCCTACTACATGGTCAGTAAAGTTCCATTTGTCCTCTCTGTGGACTTCAGGCATTTCTCAACAGACAGTGGGGAGCGTCAGATAGGATAATTTAGGCAGCAAATAAAAGACAAACCCAACGCAAAAATGGCTTATTTTTTTAAAATAGCAATGTAACACATGTCATTCCAACCATTTCAGAAGTTGAATAGTTCCTGGACTGGTTAATTGACTGGTTCATGAAATAATGAGTACCTAGAATTCTTAATCATGTTTTTTTACAGTGAATAAAAAATAGTCAAAAAAATTCAAAATGATATAAAATTTCACTTAAAAATGTTAGGAATTCAAAATAGCTGTTATACTGAACATTGCTGTCCTTAAATTTTGTATTCAATTTTTTTTTCTGCTGTATGATTTTTATTTGTTCTCAGATTCTCTGATGTCATGGGAGAAAGAAGTCTATCACAATTTTAGGTGTCATCAAAGGAAGTTACAAACCAGCAGGAACCAGGGAAGGCCAGAGCAGGGCGGGGGAGGAGCCATCAGTAGCAAGGGGAATGAGCCCTTTTACAACCCAGGTCCCCTCCCATTTACTGTGGCTATGACAGAGTCTTTCTAATGAAACCAGCTCATATTTTATGATAATGAGGTTATAAGCAATCATTGCATATATTGTCTTCTCTAAATGTTATCATTTGGTAACATTTGTTGTTTGTCTTTATATTTGCTTATTCATTCTGACTTGTATTACTACATTTCGGCAGTATTGATTGCATTCATTGCAGGGAATTGGTACATAGACATAACATTAAAGATGAAAGTTAAGCAAACATCAAGCCATACTTATTTTTTTTAGATTTTTGATAGATATAATTGGAGGATTTCTTTGAAAAATATGCACAGAAAAAGACCCAATTAAATGCTTTAATCATAGAAGAACAGAATTATTAAAATGTATCCTATCAAAACTTAAAATTAACTAAAAAATGTTCCTTTAATGTGGGCTGGCTCCCATCATAGGATGAAAAGTGCAGTGAAAAACTGATGTGAGGAGTGATGAGTGCTTTTACCTCCATAAATTCTCCTGATTGTAGTTACAATGTTTCAATGAAAACATACTTATATAAGAATCTACTGGGGTATCACTAACCAAGAACTAATGGGAAAGATAGCCAACTATATGGAATATCTTCTCTCTTCATTATCCACTCCTTTACTCCAATATTAAAGCAGAAGCTCCTGCCCCAAACTCTTAATGGACTTAAGGAACTCCAGTACACCACAAAACCACAGATAGTTATTCTGAAAAAGGAACATAACTTTACTTATGAGCTCAGCAATCTCATCTCTGTGTTCACAAATCTGTTGTCATGCAGCAATACCCTCTTCTTTAAAGACAGTCAAGGTACTAGATCTAGGTATCCAGAGATGTGCATGTATTTCGCCAGGTATTGTAACACCTATTGGTGGATAAATAAAGCCATCCTCTCTCAATATTTGACTCCAAAATTACCAGTTGAATAGTATTCAGAGGAGCAAACTGCTTGATAGAAATAAAAGACCACAGTACCAGGAATTTACACTTACCGTCTTTTTAAATTTTAGCAAGTATCATAACCAAATTATCATGATAGAGTCCCAAAAGTTATACAAGTATGAGACGTGATCAGAATATATTGTGTGAATGATTAATTTTTAAAAATTATTACAGTAGAAAACACATTATTAAAAATCATCCTCCAAATATTCTTCTTGATTTTGAATACATTTATTCCATGTTTCTTGCTGCTTTCTGAAGTAGTTCTCAAAGTCCTCTTTCCTGAGTGTGTGCAGAACATTCTGCTAAGTATCAATATGTAAAACTATGAGCACAGAATGTACTGAACACCTGTTAAAAGTATAGGTTCTCTCCTCCCAGGAATATTCTCTCTAGTGTAGACTGTACCATTGCGAAGCACTTCATATTTATTTCTTTTGATAAAATCGGACCAAATGAAATTTATCACGCTTCTTGCGTTGGTAAGAAACATGCTGATACTAGTGCTATAAGTTAACTGTGTGAAAAAATTCATGATTTATACATTCTAATGAGCCTTAGCATGATACTACTGATAAAAAAGTAGCCAGAAAAGCACTTTCTAAATTTTTAGAAAAAGATGCAATTGTGCTAGAAGAAATGATGGATTTATACTTCTCATGATATATAAAACAATTTAAAACTCTTGTTTCTTATGTAGATGCAGTAAAGGAATATGTGAGCAAAATGTGTTTAAAATAGTATAAAGAATAAACAGATAAAGAGATATTAATTGTCTTATCAAAAAATCATGTACTTTTACAAGCAAAAGTGCACTTTTTCTTTTTCTTCTTCTTTTTCGCCCCAAGAATCAAATTCAGGACTTGTGCTTGCCAGAAAGGTTCTTGTGCCAATGAGCTATAGCCCCATAAAAAGCCCAATTTTCACTGAAATCGTTGTCCAATTAGACAAAAGCCCAGTATATTTGCATTCACATCCAAACTTTCAATTGCTGGTCAGATTATAAGATGAATCAGAGAATATCTGCTTATTTCTAACTTACTCAAAAAAAATAAATCATATTTTATGTTTCTCTTACAGATTTTCCAAAGGATGTAAATTATTAGATGTAGAGTTTCTATTAGCAATGATTTGAAAACAAGCACAGACTTCTTGGGTAGATAACTATAGAAATAAATCCATAACTCTCTTAAGTAATATGGATATATATATATATATATATATATATATATATATATATTCAAAGGTCTTGCTGAGATTAGTCTCTCTGGAAGTGAGCCCAGAGCCACAGAAGCATCTCACATTTATTGAGGGCTAAAGGCAGGCCAAAGAATGTGCATAATTACTTTGGTGAACACAAACTACTTTCTCTATTGACTTCTGTTATTTGCCTAACACTAAGCTTACACGATGCCATTCCAAGCAATGGATGAAAGAACAGACAGGGAGCCATCAGGAGCTGCTATCTACATCCTTGAATCCCAGCTTGCCAGAATATACAACAGCTCTCCTTGGGCTCCACTTATTACTCCCTTCTCCCCTTGGGCATTAGGCTTTTGTCTCATATCTATATTTCTATAATTGCCCATTTTTGTTTTTAGGCTGAAAGTTTTTAAAGCATCAGGGTGAGGACTGCAGATGTTTGATCCAAGCCTTAATGCTGAACTTGTTCTCTTCACCAGGCTAAGCAGGACATGTAAACATAGACAAATCACTACCACACTTCCACTAAACCATGGAATAACATGAAAAGGATTGAGGTTTTCAATGTCATTAAGAGATGCTCTGTAACCGCTCAGTATCAGACAATTCTAACAATTGTTTTTCAAAAGTACTATCAATATGTTGCTGAAGAGACAAAATTTCAGTGGTAACATTACCATGATACAATGAAAGTCTTTTTACATTTTCTCATGGGACATGAGTTTGATTCCATGGAATTGGAATTATACAGAATGAAAAGGTGTTCCAATCACATATAAATGAAGTTGATGTTGTAGATTAACAATTTGATCTCCTAGCATAACAACAGCTTGCTCTAAATCATTTATCTTAGTATTTAACTCTGAATCTATGTGTCCTTGTTCTTATGTGTCACTCAGAATAGGAACCAGCCCAGCCAGATTGGAATTTAAAAAGCCGTTTATTACTGAGCTCAGGGCCTGTGTCAGCTCTCATGCAGGAGAAGACCAAAAAGGCGGCTAGCCCAGGGAGAAGGGAGGCTTTAAAATGTCACTTTAAAACATTTAGTTTGGTAAACAAATCCTTTATCTGATAAGAGAACCTGTACTATAACATCCTGTAATTCAGTGATGTCCCAAATTTTCCCATATCAGGGAGAATATGGGGCCACAGAGGAAAGTGATGGATGATGTAGAGTGTGCCTAATGGGAGTCACATGGAGAGAAAACATTCTCTCAGGCTTTCACAGAGAGCACATTGGTCAAGCAATGGCCATGACTCATCCACACGGCTGACACTGACAAAGGATCTACAAACTGTGGCACAGGGTTTCAGGGTAAATCCTGAAGGAATTTGACTGAACTTGTCAGATACAAAAGCTACATTTCTTTGTTATATAGGTCTTGTATTATCTTAGTCTTAACCATCCAGCAGAAAAGTATAATAATGAGATATAAAACATAAAGCCATATTAATATGCTGAGCTGTAAAGTCAACAACTTTTGACATTGCCAGTCCAATGGATAATCCACTACTATTATGGACTACTGGACTATATTGGATTATTTTGGTGAATTCATGCACTTACAATATTTAAATGGCAATGGAATACCCATCTCTGACAAAACCAAACCAAAAAAAGGGATACAAATGAAGGATCATTTTGTATCTGTATATACAAAATAGTTAGGATAGATATACAGGCTACTTTCTCTTAATTCAATGAGAAGAAAGATTTGTACTAATAGTGTTTGGACAGGATATTATGTCTGTAGCTTTTACTATGAATAACCACTGTGAGGACAACAATGTACAATGTATTCATTATTGAAACTGTCCCATTAATTGGCTTTGAAACTGTCTCATTGCAATTTGTTTCTCAATAAAATTAATAAAAAATAAATTTTAAAAAATCCATTGTCTGACACAAAATAAGGCATTTAGTGACCACTACTCAAACTAAATTTCTTGGGGCTTTGTTTTAGTTTACGGTTATCTTGCACTTCAGTTTATAGGAAGTTAAAGCCCATTTAGTTTCCTTTTGAAGTCATTTCTGTAAGCTAACTTTGTTTACAAGAATTAGTGAGGAAGGAATTTTATCTAAGCAAACAGCAAGAAACAGCCACTAGTTACTAAACAACTTAGAACAGTGATGATTATACATTTTTTACACAACAGAAAACACAAGATTTACATTTATAGCCTAAAATATGAGTTGACCCCTTACACGTGTGAAGTCCATAATTGTTGAGTCTTTGTGCCACTGCTGAACAAAGTGAACAATTTGTACACCTTGGCTCAATGCTACTCCAACTGTAGCAGCTGGGGCTGTGACAATTATTCCTGTAAAGCTTTGGCTATCACAAGCTCAGTCATTCTATCTGTTCTCTTCTTTAGTGCCTCCAGCAAATGTTGGAAGAGCATCAGGAAAGGCGAGTCTTGCTACAGGTTTTGTAGTGGTACAGGAAGCCAAATTCCAGTCCTTGACTTGAGAATACAGATGCTATCTCTAGAAAAGTTAAGACTAATAGAAGAATTTAGGCATGCATATAAAAAACAGTTGTGATTTATAATGGTACAGTTAAAAGGGTTCCAATAACTAGGTCCTGCAAGCAAGAAGTAAGGGAGGTGAATGCATGCCTATGCAAAATGCATTGTGTTCCTTTTAAATTTCAGATATAAGTTGTTGGAGAATCAATTCCTCCATACATAGCCTTTCCATGCTGACATATCATTTAATGAGGTAACTAACTTTCAAAGATGATTTTGAATTGGCCCTCCAGAAACATGAGGGATACTAGGGGACAATCCTCCTCCATGTCACATTATTGTATCATTGGCATTTTTAGTGCCAGTATAAGTCTCATCACTGCCATTCTGTTTCCATCTTAACTGCTTCCCTTGTGTAGTCTGGGCAGAGCCATAAGGGCTCCAATATCTGACACTTCCATTAGAAGTGTTAACCAATACCTGGGCTGCTTCTCCTGTACAGACTTTCCAATATACCCAATCACTGAGATAAGCAACATTGGTATTCTGGCAGGGTGGCAGATATGGTGGTAGAAACGTTCCATCAGCAGCTATACCTTTGAACTTTTTTCACTGGGGAAGAAAAAGCCCCCTGTTTTTCTCCCTTGCCCACAGTGTTATTATTTACTATAGATAACGAGGCTCATATGCTTGCTTTTAAGCAATGAGCTCCATTCCCACTACAAACAGGCCAGCCTTCTACTCTGATCTCATACAATGGAATTTTGGTTCCTTTTCCTGTAGGCACTGCTAGTCCCTGGACACAATAGGGACCAGGTAACTAAGAACTTTAATTCACTTATATGGGTATAGTAGCATTCTACCAGTTAACTCCTCTATTGAGTGGAGGATTTGGAATGTAAGCCAAATAACTAAAATTACCTTTAACACTTAACCGGAATTGACAATAAAGCCACCACAGCAAGAAACAAGTTGGCACTATTTGTCTTTCAAAATATTTGCATTTGCTCATTTTTTAGATTTGGTCAAGTTGGCACACAAATCATTTCTTCAGTATTTCTGTTTTTCAATGTCAGACTGCAATGGATCTGTCTGGCAGTTATTATTTTTTTAATTTAATGTAAATAGAGCTTTTTGAATAATTACTCTAGGTGTGCTCATGTGTGTTCCACACTATTTCTCCCTTTTTGTTTACTGAGCATTTCTTTTAAGCTTCTATCAGCTCATTGTATAATTCTCCATAGATATTTTAATATTTAAGTCCCCATAGAATGTTAACAGACAAAAATTAAATACTTTTACAAAGAAATTTAGAAATCAAAACCATATATACACCATTGTAGTAAGACAATCCTGATGACTTTTTTTTTTTATTTTAAGGAAGGTCTACAGGGTTTTCAGGCTCTTACTACTAGATCCAACTCGTAGTGATCTGCCTTTTTACAGCCTCCTGCACTACCACATCCAGTCTCAATCACCAGCTCAGTGCGCCCTTGGGTTTGGGGATTGAAGCCCTGGACCCTGTGCCTGCTTGCAGGCGCACTTTAATCTGCTGATCTATTTGTCCAGCCCTCTGATCACATTTTGTGATATACTTCAAATATTTTTTGTTAATAAAACAAAAGTTGTTAAACTTTTAACCAATAATCTCTATTTAATACACAAAATTTTTTTCCACCTAGTTAGTCATTCTTAAATTAGACATAACAAGTTTTTTTTATAAAGGCAGAAGTTTGAATTTGATAAGTCTTATTCCAATAGTAATCTTTGTTTTACATTTTGAAAGACTTGTATACTTGGAATCATAAATACACTTCATATGCCATGAGATTAACAATAGTGAACTGCCATACTCATATAAAAACTTTATTTCTTAATTTAGTTTTATATCAAACCATCTTTAAAGAGAAAACTTTATTGTAACATTTTGAAAAACTTTATCTTTTAACCAATGACCTATTTATTGAGGATGCCTCCTAAGAGACTGTTGAGATTCTTGGGAGCTCCTCATTAACAAATTAAAAGATTGGTCACACCTCTTGTTCATCAATTGGACTTCTTTTTAGTATTTTATTTTTATTCTAGGGAATTTTGGTTTAAAAATAATGTATTGTGTATAAATAAAGTTTAATATCACTTTGACTATCTGAGTGCTTTTTTTTTTTTTTCTTTCTTTTTTTGCCAGAAGCAGGGATTGCACTCATGTACTTGCACTTGCCAGGCAAGTGCTTATTCTGCTAAGCCATCTCTCTGGCCCCCTTTAACTATCTGGTAATTTAGGAAAAGGGCATGCTTTTAAGTCTATGTATCAAATTATAGTTATAAAAAATAAAAAAGAAGAAAGAAAAAGGAGAAACAGCTATTCATTGAAACACTCCCAAACACATAAGCACACAAATACATAAACCCTTATAAAATCAAGAGCATACTCAAATAAATCTTTGGCCAAATTAAATTATAGTAACTCTATTACAATTTTTAGAAATTTTATACATAGGCTAGTCAGATTTTGTTATTTGTCAATTAGCAGAGATTGCTTATCAGAAAAATTTAGAAGAAATGAAATCTTATCTATAATTAATATGCATATATATAATTTTTTTCACTTATTTAGACTTAGATTTTCATTTGGTCAGTTCCTTGAAGAGGCCACAGGCTGGATCTAGCCTTATTGCTGTTAGCTTCTTTGGATCTACTTTCATAGTATAGCCTGACAGTGCACTCTGGTCCCCCAAATAGGTGGTTTAATTTTCTCTAGAAAAACACAAGCATACCCTTTGTCCTAGGTTAGTAATGGACTGAGTCCCTTCCATTGTTCAGTATGGAGATCTTTCCAAAGGACCCTTTTTAGCCTTTTTTCTCTTACCCAGTTTGTCTTTGTGTTATTGTAAAAGTTTAAAAATTTAATAGCATGTATTGGCAAGTGAAATTGGCAGGGTTGATTCCCCTTCTGTTTTAATAGAAGTTTGACCATACTGTAAGTAATCTGTATATTGTATTTTGGAAGAGGAAGCCATACATTTTCTCATTTAACCTATCTCTAAAAAGAAATCAAATTAATTTAATTATCTAAAAGATAATGGCAGTCAATAATAGAGAAATTAGTCCAAAATCCTGATAAAGCCAATTAATATTATCAAATAAAGTCTGAAAATCATGAATAGTTGATCTGAGCAGTTTGGAACACAGTATATCTTTATTGTATAAGTTGGCCCAAATATGAAGTTATCATAGCTTATACCTTTTGGAGGCCACCACTAGGACTCTTATGATTTAAATTTGATGTCAAAATCAAGTGACTGATTAAACTCCATGGCTTTACACATTATTTTAAAGTTTTATATTTGTTTGTAAAATATCAAAGCTCTATTTTTATGCCACTTTTAATTTAGGACAGTAAACAAGCCATCAAACATACTAGGAATTAAAAGAATTTAAAGTAATATTTTAGAATATCCTGGGGCATTGGCCTTTCACCTTTGTAGTGGCCCTACCTGGAGGCTACCCACATTTGCATTTGGAACACCTTTAAAATGTTTTTCCTTTAATTAATTTTTATGTTCTAACCCAATATTTCTTATAATAATTTTAAATTTTTATAAAAAATATGACTAACTGAGCAATATAAGAACCTGGCGTGGTTTAAACAATGGTTGCATGGATAGAATTATAAGTTTGATTTCCCTGTATAAACAGTATTGATTACACCAAACAAAACCTGCAGACCATTTTAATAGGCAGTTAAGTTTTAATTTGAAAAGGTTTAGTGGTAGACAACATAAGTAATATTTCTCCTTCATAGTCACTATCAATAATTACCAATGTACAAATACACCTTCTCTAGTAATATTACTCCTTTCTACAATCAGACCTACAATCTTTTGGAACAGGGCTGAAAACTCCATTTTAATTTTGCAAACTCCACAAGCTTGGAGCAAAAGCTGATTTTTTTGTAGCCATAATACCAAAGATTCACTTCTGCTTGGGGGATTGAATGGAAAAGATCTGCTACCCTGTGTTTGATTGAAATTTGGGCTCCCCAATGGAAACTGTGGGTATTCCATACTGTTTATCTCTAGACCCCGGATGATAGGCCCATTCTCCACTTTCCCTGAGATTATAAGAGTTGGCCATTCTTATCAAGTCTGAAGCAGCATTCATTAGCCAAATATTTACCTTTTCCACATCGGACAAGGTCCATGAACAGTCTTGCTATTCTTATCTCCTTTTTCTTTTTATCTTGTCCTTTTGTTGTGGGCAGCCCTGGTCGTCTTCCACGCCCCAGGTTGTACACCACTTGTTGTATGTTGTGAGTCCGTGCTGAAGGAAATGACAAGAAGGCCCAATGAATATAGCTTCAGACATCTCACTGAGATTAGTCCCTTTCCAAGTGAGAGAGTATTAATTCTTAACTCTTAAATTCTCCATTGTAAAATAAATATGAGGATATTTTTCTAAGAGATTCTAAATTTCATAAAATGTCTAATACAGATTAATATCAAGTGCTACTCCTGCTAAAGAAACTTTTTTCTGAAGGTGGCAGTCAATGACTTTCAATAAAGTTAATAGAAGTATGAAAACACTTTCTACATACTTGCAAGACTTATGTTTCATTAAGCATTAATCTCAAGTACATTGCTGTTCCTCAAATGCCACTGACATGAAGTGTTTCTATTCCAGATTCAGTGTGTTATAACTCTGCATGACCAAAGGATGAGATAAAGTCATCGCCAATAAGGTCACCTAAGCAAAGAGAAAAAGGAAAAAAGAAAAACAAACTACATTTATCCCCCATTTTCTCTTCAGGAGACATAATTCCAACCTGTGATGCCCTATGTTAATATGAAGCATTGGATGAATTATTTTTCACTCAGTGCTAGGGAAACAGCCAGTCTTTTCTTTGTTGCCCTTGACATCATCCCTAAAAATCATCAGCACTAGAATTTCAAAACACATATTACATTCACTGATCTTTCTCTGAGTACATCTTTGTGACGTCATTGTCTTTCCAAACATTCTGATTCTTCACTGTAGGTGAGACTTTTCTAGACCTGTAACTAGTTCTCTGCTTTTTAGAGAACTGGAATATGAACCCAAAGACCTGCAAAACATCAGTTTAGGAAAATCGGAATGTTTACTTTGGTTGTAAACTTGCCCAAGTGTCTTTTTTTAAAAATAAGGTTTTTGTCATTGTACTATATACAGTTTAGTTGATTTCTTTGCCACACCATAGTTCATTGCATAATTATCAATTACATAATCTATTTAGTGACTCTTTGTTCATGCTTTGCAGTGAGATTAGTGTCTCATTAACCAATGCTGAGGTCAGGTGACTTTTTCAGAGAAAGGAAGCCAACAAGCTCAATATAAATATTTTCTTTTCCTAGAAAATAAATGACTTCATGCACCAATCAAAATTAAAATAAAGATTGTTCTTTATTAGTAGGCTGTATTATGACCCACAGTGAAACACACTTGAAAAAAAAGGGGGGGGAAGTTTTATCAATCACGCCCATCAGAAAAGCTTGAACTAATTAAAAACAAACCTTAGGCCATCCTGTTTGTCACCCCCTTTATGCTGTTCCACTAGAGCACGTTGTCTTTATGCACACACATGGCTTCGAGTGATCCCTGGAAGAGGTGACAACCTGTGGAGGATTGAAGAGCATGTCTGTGGGGTGGGCATCGCCTGTCTGGAGTTCACAGCACACTGAGAAACTACAGTGCAGTTTGGAGAGGGCACATGTGCAGACTATGGACAGAAGTGACTCATCTGACAGGGAAACTCTATTTTTATTTTATTTTCCTTTCTTTTTTTTTTTTTTTTTTTTTTTTTGATAACAGGATTGAACTGAGGTGTTCATGCCTGCCAGGTAGACTCCGCTGAGCTATATCACAGCTCTCTCTTTTTAAATGATGACAGATCAAATAATCTGTAAATACTTTAAGAGAAATAGATTTGAAAAGCTAAATAAAATGTAAAACATTCTCTACATTTCATGATTCAGCAATTAAGAAAAGGAATCCCTGATCTATAAAGCATTACAGAATTCATGAGATTCATAGGGTGCTAGTTGTATGCATGAATTTTTATCTTTGAAACTAAAATACCTAAGCTTTCTAGGGTCTACAGATGGAAATGTATGAGCTTAGGCTCCCCTGAGGACAGAGTGACACTGAGACCCTTACCTATCTGACTCTGGACACTTGTACTTCCTTTTAGCTACTTTTGTTTTGTTTTCGCAATTAATGGTGGGAAGAAAGAAAATTTATAAAAATGACATCATTTAAAATATAAAAGTGGGGGCTGGGGGGATAGCTCAGTAGAATAAACACTTGCCTGGCAAGTGCAAGGTCCTGAGTTCAATCCCCAGTTCTGCCAAAAAAAAAAGAAATAATTAAAATATAAAAGAAAATAAATAGATGTTTACTGTGAAATATAGTGAAATTGTTGGCTGGAAAATTATAAATAGCTCATAAATTCTACTTAGAAATTAAATTCATCCACATATATTTTGGATGAGAATTGATAATTGCATGCCAGTTATTAATATATTCTATCAAAACTGAAAGTATAAAATATTCACATCTACAAAAATGTTACAGTTTTCAAGGAGAAACAACTCCTAAAGCCTAATTGAAAAAGGATATGGGGCCAAAGAGGAAAGTGATAAATGATGGAGAGTGTGCCTAAGGAGAGTCACATGGAGAGAAAACATTCTCTTAGGCTTTCACAGAGAGCACATTGGCCAAGCAATGGCCGTGACTCATCCACATGGCTGACACTGACAAAGGTTCTAAAATCTGAGGTACAGGATCTCAGGATAAATCCTGAGGGGATTTCACTGAATCTTTTTGTAGATTCAAAACCTACAACTCTTGTTGCGTAGGTCCTGCTTTACCTTGGTCTTAACCATCCAGAAGAAAATTATAAAAACGAAATATAAGAAATAAAGCCATGCTGTTATGTTGAGCTGTGGGGGACTCAAGCCAACAATTTCTGACATTGCCAGTCAAGCGGAAGACCCAATACTATTATGGACTACTGGACTTTTTTAGAATATTTTGTTGAGTTTACACACCTATAATATTCAAATAACAGAACTTAACAAAAAAGGGTATACAGATGAATGTCCATTTTGTATCTGTGTATTCAAGGTGGTTAGGATAGATATATAGTTACATTCTCTTAATGAATAGAGGGATTTGTTCTAATGGTGTTTTTAAATAGGCTAACAAGTCTGCATCTTGTAGAGCAATTAACCACTAAGAAGAATGTATGCAGTGTGTTAATTATTGAAACTGTCCCACCGAAAACAAACAAACAAAAAAAACCCAAAAAACAAAAAACAAAAAAAAGAAAGAAAGAAAAAGGATAACTTTGTTCCAGAAATATCTTAACTTGAACACAGTTTCTTAAATTATATACCTGAAAACAAATGCATTGTGAATTCTGCTAGCAACACCATCCTGGGGAACTGTGACACGAGGGACTGTAGAGTTAGCATATATTATCTGCTGTCTCTGATGGGGTCATACAGGGAAACATCTATGTGCGTAAATTACAGCTTGTCTGAGGATACTAAAAGGTACCCTCAATAATCAGTATCCTAAATTCACTGAGATGTCAGTATTTATTTTCTGCTTCTCTTTCTGCGTAACTTAATAATCTGTTGATTAGATGTTCAATTTAATCACTGGAGATTGTTAAGTGGAATTAATCCAGGCATGGTTTTTTGATGTTAGACAGACCTAGTCTTCAGGAGAAAGGACAAGTGCTTACCCTCTAGGACACCACACATTTTCCCATTTTGAATAAAGATAAAAGTGCCTATCTTACAAGGTGAATGCAAGCATATTAATAATAAATGCAAAGCCTGCAGCATAAAGTAGGATTTCAAAAATTGTAGATGTTATTATAACCATACATCAGAATCAGCTGTGGGATACTTCAACATTAGGAACAGCACAGAGAACTTCTACTGTCAGGGGACATAGCTTGTTCTCAGGACTACAGATATTTCAGACAGCAAAAAGGACATTTTCATCAGTAAAGGGATCTGGGCATCCTTTTACTGAGAGACAAGAGGGAGAGAAAAGGAAGGGTAATCAAACAAGATCAAGATGTGAGAGGTGCAAATCCCAGTTCCTCACAATGAATCCATAAAATATCTATCACAAACACATACTAATAAATATAATAAAACAGAACTATGATGCACTTTTTCTTAGTCTTCTGTACGATGCCTAAGCTGCATACTTTTCAAAAGCTTCCATTTCCTTTATTTAAGTAACTCTGGTTAATCTGTATTACTTGGTGATTCTATTATATGAAAAGGTTTCATATTTATTGGAGAAACTATTCAAAATAGTTCTGATTGAATTTCAACAATGTGCAGCTGCTATTGGAAGGTGTGCTACCCATCTGCCCTTTCAAGGTTTTTGCTGTCCTGTTGAAACTGTTGGGTGGGACGATTGATGAACATAGAAATAAATTGTATATTTAAGGTGAAAAATAAGAAATGTAAAAGATGCAAAACAAAGACAAATACTCAAGAAGAAGAGGTGGACACAAACCAGCCCCTGCAAGCTTGACAGTCAGTGGCTGCCATCTTTTTCACCCTCTTCTGATGTCATATCTGTGCCACAGGAAGTGGCTCTGTTCATCGCCCAGCAGTGACTAGATAGCTTTTGATGTCTGACACACCACACCACATTGTCCAGTTTCTTGTCCGTGCCCAAGTCTCCTTACTTATAGAAAGTGTTAGAGTGAGATTCAAAGCACTTTTCTAGGGAGACAAGTAGGAAGTACAAAAGCAAGAATCACATTCAGATCCCTGGAATTCAGAATCTGTTTTAATACCAAGCATAAATGTCTTTCAGCAAGTAGATTTCTGGCTTCTGGTTTCAGCTGTCTTACGTATGTCCACCATCACATATATTTCAAACTTCTCTTTCCATTTTAAATATTTTCCTAATTTACTGCTTGTTAGGTACTGAGAGGAGCAGACTCTATTACTCTGTTATTCGTTTTAGTGTAGCTACATATTATTTCTGATACCATTAAGCTGTGCATTATATTTTACTTATTTTTGTTGTACTCTGTTTCCCCATTCCAGTTTTTCTTTCAGTTTCGGGACCTAGAAATCTTTGAAGAGTACATAGTACATACTAAATATTTTGAAGAATGACTCCTATTTTAACTACGTTGATGTCTCTTGATGGTGACATTCAAGTTAGGCTAGCTCTGCAGGAGCATTGGATAGGGTTAAGAGTCACTGAAATAAGGCCAGGTCCATGAATGAAAGCACCAGGATCTGACTGGAACTTGCTAATTCCAAAGTTCATATCCTTAGTGGAGTTAAACTATTGAACCTATCATTCAACATTTTATCTTTATCATTTTTACATTGCTTAGTGAACAGCTTCCGCATGTCTCAATATTGATGGCGTATTGAGACTAGATTGTGGTATTAGGGTTTTCTAGAGAAATTAAACCAATAGCACACAGGAGTATCATATACAGCAAGACACTTATTTTATTTTTGGTGGAACCAGGGATTGAACTCAGACCCTTGAAATTGCCAGGGAAGTGTTTATTCTACTAAGCCATCTCCCTGGCATCAAGACATTTATTTTAAAGAGTTCCTTCATGGAATTATTGATGCTTGATCATCCAAAATCTGACAGTGAAGCCTGAAAAACTCAAGAATGGTCAATGTTATACATAAAATCCACATCTGTTTGCTAGCAGAAGTTTCATTTGTTGAGAGTACAAGCTTATCTTCTAAATGCCAGCACATATTATGGTGGCCAATCTGCTTCAATTAAACACTGTTCATTTAGAGGTGGACCTCAGGCAGAAGTCTCTGTGGTGAGCTAGACTCCAGCAAAGGCAGAGCCCCATATGACTGAGAGCACAGCAGTTGAGGACAGTCCTTTCATAGGAGCAAAATTGTTCCTCAGCCATGAGGATTCTGAAGCTGTGACACCAGAGCTGGGATAAAAATTGCCCGACACCAGTTCACCAGCCGATCCCAAAAGCTGGCCTCCTGCCTTTATGTGTGGGCAGTCCGAATGACTTGATCAGAGTGCGCTCCTCCAGCTACCTGAGCTGGAGTACTTTTCCTATTTTCCAGTGTTCTAATTGAAGGTTTTTACATGCTTAATAAAGATGAATCACATTCTAAGGCATCTTACAAGAACACTTCCAATATTTTATCAAATATGTATGTATCATCTGGTTAATCAACATGAAATATAAAATTAAACAGGAGCTATTTTTGCATCAGGTACTATGTAGGTATTCAAGCCCCTTTGTTTTTCCTGGTGGGTGTTTTTGTTCCAAGGTTTCATCACAATAGAACTAGAGCCATATACAGCCAGAGCTGAGACTGTACTGAAGAGTATTACAAACCTCTGCTGCATCTCAGTAAAGGCTATGAGACCCGGTTAGGAATTATGCTCCCTGATACCCTTGACAGTCCCATCATCTCTAAAATATTGCATTTATACAAAAATCACTAAAAAAATAAAAAATAAATGTAACTGCTAGAGCCCTAAGAGACATATACACAATAGTTTACAACACAAATTACATTGTTTTATATTTATATGAAAAATCCATGTAAAATTTTAACTTGACTATAATATATTGCATTTTTACTCAAAATTTTTACAATGCTATTTTTATATATTCACTAAGTCCACAGATCCTTTCTGCCACTACTGCCATTTTCTCTTCTCTCCTTTCTCTCTGTGCATGCACATGTGCATTTGTGTGTACGTATACACACATTATCGCTCTTGTTTTCCTAAAGAACCTTGACTAATAAAATGTCTTACAGTAAACATTCTTCCTAACCTGAAAAATAATAATGATTTATAAGAATTTGACTTGCTGCACAGTCTTTCTTTAAAAAAATAATAAGCTTTTGTTATCTGCCAAGAATATTTTCCTTATCCTCCTTCTCTTGCCAGACACACTCATAGGAACCTTCTTCCCACAGAGCAGCACTTCCCAAAGCCCAGACTGAGGCAGGTCCTCAACAGAACTAAAAAGGACTGATCTGTCACTGGACTTGTAGGAACCAATTCCAAGCAGCTACAATGCACTGAGCACTGAGCAGAGCCAGCACCAGTGGCAGAACTCAATGAAAACTCAAACATGAAACAAGAAGGAGAAAGAAGGTTTGGAAAATTATCACAAAAGGCCATCTGAGTCCATCTTCAGAAATGGCAAAATCATCTGTCTACAGGGGTCTAGCTGCAGATCTTTGTGTGGTTTTCAGAATAAACGTGATCAGTTATCAACTCCTGAGAAAATTTCAGCAGATTTTTTTTATTAAACATTGAAGGACATTATCTCACTCCAACTACAGAAGAGAGAAGAGGATGGGGTGAGAAAAGTGTAGAAAGAAATAAATCAGTAATGGAACAGATTACAATGTGCAGACCAGAGCTGGGGGAACTCTGGGACTCAAAGGCCAGCAGCAGCAGAACTGTTCCTGCCCTCAGGAAATGAAATAACAGGTATCTGAGCTTATGGGCTTCTGTTAGCGCTCCAAATGAGTGATTTTGCTTCCCAAAGACCAAGGTGTAGTGTTTCCAATAATGTATGGAGATGTGAAATTTTATTTTTCTGGATGATCACATGCACACACACACACACACACACACACATGCACACACACCCCAACACATGTGCATGTATACGTAAATGGATGAATCACTTTATATTTTCTCATTGACCATGTGGTTATGTTCATAACCAAACTGGTATATATATATATATATATATATATATATATATATATATATATATTAGCGCAGAGTAATTCTCCTGCTACTGGTGTGTTATAGATAAATAGATAAAAGAATTATGATACTGTGGTGTCATGGTCCAAGAACTTAAATTTTTCCACATTTCTGAGGAAGATGGCTGTGGTCGTGGTTGTGTTTGTTGCCCAGTTCAGAGTTCATGAACAAAGGCAAAATTTTACAGAATGTTTGTATTCACAAACTGAATTGTGTCCAAACAGAATCATTGGTGAATTTACATATTACTGTACTGTGAATATGACTGACTATTCCAGAAAGATTTTTTAAAAGTACCATTTCCTATTTTATCTTAATCATTTAATTGACTTATCATATAGTTGGAACGAAACCTTTGATTTCTGAAAATCATGGTAATTAGTTAAACTCATGGCTCCAGTAGAATTAATCCAAAAATTGTAATTTTTAGCATTATTCAAACATCTTTAGGTTTCAGTGAAATTACTGTGCATGCCTTTTCAATGTGGGTGTATGTAGCCATTGGAAGCCTATTTGTTGTCCTAGAAAGTCTCAAATTGTGGTTTTAAAACACATTCATGCCCTTTAATGATTTTAGGGAGCTCAGCCTGCTCACAAAGGGATACACACAGGATAATAATAATAAATGAATTAAGATTTTTCCTGTTTTACCAAACATACTTTAATGCATCAAAAGAACATTTGACAAATGTCCCACAGAGACTCATGCATGTGTTTCCTCAAATATATTCAAATAATTCCTGAACAATGGATGAAGTACTTAGCGTCATGCATATAGCATTGTATTGAGTCTTTGTACTTTGGATAAAGTGAGAGAATAATGCCTTTTTATGGAAGTTACAAATAAAGTAATTTGTGCAATTATTCTGTAATAATGCAATTGTTGCCATGTAGAATGCAAGCCATAAAAAAAGCATTAAGTAATTGTAGGGTTATTTATGGCCTGAAAATTGTCTGGCAATTATATGAGAGGTAATAGTTGCATGAAATTTACAGCTTAATTGTTACTTGATTTTAAAATGTAAAATATGGGTATCTTTTTATTATAGACCTACGTACCTTAGCACAAAATTATATCACATGCTCCAAACAGAGTGGAACACTGGGCTCAATCCAATAAAGGAACTCTTTGTCCTATTTAATTTTAAGTTCTTGAAAAACTACCTTTTAAAAAATTTGGTTTTGTCATTCAACCTCAATTTCCACATTTTAAAATTACAACATGAATGTATGGATTAGGGAGTTACACAATATTACTCTCTGTCATACTTTGATTGTGGGTCTGTGTGTATACACACATATGTGTGTGTGTGATTTTATTGGCTAGAACCTCCTCTGTCTTTAAAATCATCATGAAATAGGAAGCCGGCACTGTTTCTGATGACATTATTCATAATCACTTTGTACACCTCAAACATGCAATTCATTTTATCCGTGGGAGGTTTCACCTTCTCATCATGAAGCACACACCTTGGGGAGGACGTATTTTAAAAGTGAAGTCACTGTTGCTGTCAGGGGCTTACAAGGGGAAACAATACAATACAGGACACATATTTTATAACATTGCTTTGTAAAGGTCACCCAAAGAATAATACAGAAAGTAAATGCAAGAAATCTGTCCACTCAACATCAAAGAATCCAGCAGAGGGCCTGGATCCCAGGGCAACATTCTACATGAATCTAGCTGAAATCCTAGAGCTCATAATAAGGCCTCCCACTAGTCCAACCAGAGGCCTAGAGCCCAACATGTCTCATGCAAATTTGTTTCACAGATCTGCACTGGGAAGGCCCCAAGGTCAGCAGTGGAAGCTAGAAAGTCTGTGCCAAGGGGATGAATGATCTGTGTGGGCAGATTGAGGGACCTACACTAGAGCCAGGAAGCAACGTTTAAGAACTAGAGCTTTCCCCCAAAATACCACAGCCATCCTCAACAACAGTGAGGTCCTGAGGTCCTCCTGTGATGAGGAAAACTGAGTTCCTATCAGGAAAGCTAGTGTGACAAGCTTCTCTAGGAGACTGGACAGTGCATGGTCTTCCTCTCAGGAACCAGGAAGTGATCCTCAAATTGAGGACCAGAGCTCACCCCAAAGTGAACTGTAGCCATGCTCAACAACAATAAGGTCCTGAGTCCTTTTGACAATGAGAGTGACTGAGTTCCTAAGGAAATCCAGTATGACAAGCTCCTCCAAGAAAACCAACAGCTTCCCTAACAACATCCCAAAGCTTCTTTTTTTCTTCTGCAGTTCCACCTCTCATGTTGCTGGCAAAGGTCCTCAGGTAGGTCCCCATACTAAGCACCACACTGGTTCAGTTCAGCTGGGTGTCACAAATTGACCACCAGTTGTCAACCCAGCACAGTCACAGTTCATGTCATCACAGATAAAGACTGAAATGAAGGCACCTACCCCATCCTACACCCTCTCTGTGTCACTGCCTCTCTCTGCCTGCCTGTCCCTCTGTGCTGGGTTCCACCAGTGCACCTCTTACATTGCCCCAAACTTCACAATCCTTTCCTGGCAAGGCTCTGTGTGTATGGAGGTCATCCCATTTTACTTCTTCTGAAGTTCACAACCCATTGTCCAAAAAAGTTTGATTGCCTTACAAGAAAAATAAAACTTTCACCTCCAAACATCTCAAGAATATTCTCTGGTATTTTACATTTTGGTAAAGCTCACTATCCCGGAGAACACTGGCTGCTGCCAAGTTCTGAAGCAGTGGTAACTTCCTTCCCCTTCACCTCCATACTTCTCACTCTGCAAGGTGTTTACCATAATTTGTGACTGTTTACAGATGCCTGCCTCTTCCCTTGTTTCTGTCCTCATCCCAAAACTTTGAAATCAATAGCTGTTAACTCCACAATTCTCCAGTGCTGAGTCATACAAAGCCCTGAAATGATTTTACCCACTGAATCATCATCACTCTTTTAAGACTACTCTTTTATTAGTTATAGACTTCAGTATGTTAAAAACTTCAGGCAAATTAAATGCACCAGAGTTTACTTTAGCAAAGAATGATTCATAAATGGGCAGTACTCAAAACAGGGAGATGTCCAGAGAGATCCAGATAGTGTCACAGGCAAGCAGTACTGAGAGACAAGAGACAAGGGAGAGAGGCACAGGGCCACAGTGCTCTGGCTGGTCTGGGCACTTGCCATTGCAAGACAGGGAATATGTGACCTTTGTCTTGCTGGAGATGTATAGCTGCACACCTGGCACCTGTCATGGGCTGGATCTTGGCTGCTCTACTTGGGAGAAACAGAGCTATGCCCTAGGAGAACTTAAGTTTTGGAGTTTGCAGCTTGTTTGTATGCTAAATTATGTCACACTTTGCAAAGCAGGAGTTCAAAGAAACAGATTTGGGCTAAATTTAATTTAATTTAACAGATAAATACATATGCAATGCCTCCTGAATTTTGGCCTCTTGAATCTTGAGCATTATTCCTCAAGAAATCTGTCTTCTACTTTACATGAGCCATTCATTTCCAGGTGTGGATTTTTTAAATTAAAAAAAAATTATTTTATACTCATATGTCTAATGATGCTAAATTTATCAAAATAAGAATAAGGCCTTGTTATTTTCTGTAGTTGTTTAAGAGTATAATAAAAGTACTATTTTTAAAATCATAAATATTATATCTGTCGTAGAATGAGTATTAATTTTTGTTTTTATAAATGAATAACCTACTGAATAAGTATAAATGAAATAATGGTTGTATATACTTCCAGAAGAGAAAAATATCACTGATGTTTAATTATGTGCACATGTGCTCAAGTGTGTGTGTATGTGTATGTACACATCTCAAAAATGTGCATGCCGCTAACATTTTGGCTTATCTATTATTGATCTTATATTTTGTAGGAACATTAGAAATGAGACTTTCAAATCAAAAAGTCATTCATTATCCCAACCATTGACAATTGTTATTAACATTTTAATTTTACCTTCCTAATGCAAAGATAATTATTTAAGATACATTATATATACATTACATATTCATCTGTTTACCCACGCACTTATAACCTTTCTGTATGAATTACATTGCTTTTATAGTATATTTTCTATGATATTGTGCTATTCTTTTTTTTTTTTTTTTGTGGAACCGGGGATTGAACTCAGGCCCTTGCACTTGCCAGGGAAGTGCTTACTCCACTGAGCCATCTCCCCAGCCCCATATTGTGTTATTCTTAATGGAACCACGGTATTCATAACCATTCTTCTAATGGCTCTATCTAGTGTTTGTGCCCAAATCTGTTTCTCATATAAATTTCTCTTTGGTTTATGTGGAAGCTTTTGAAATTTTACTCCACTTTCAATTAATGTATTTTTACAGTTTATAGCACTGAGTACATTCTTTTGTTTCTGATGAGGAGGTACACAAGTCTGAAAAGGAAAATGCAAATACAGAGACGCCAGGCAGAACCTGTCCACTAATTAGTAGAGACAGAATCGTTGTGGTTAGATTTCCATCTCCCCCGAGTTGAGCACAATTCAGCTTGCTATGCATTGCTAAAGGGTGATTTGCAGGCTTAGGTCACCACAAGATCACCCATTCAGGTTCTAATCTCTATTATATTTGCTGTAATTGTTTGTTCTGTATTTACTAATCTTCAAGGGGAAGCTCCAATACTATAATTATTTTCTTTCCCTCTCTATTTATATCTCTGTCTACATCTCTACAACTTCTCTTTCCCCGGCCCCTCTTTACCCTGAGTCCTCTACAACAATATGTTTTAATTTTAGGAAGAAAAGCATTAATATTTCTATTCTGACAAGTCCTTATACAATTGACCAGGAGAATAGAGAGTTAAATTTCTACTTCTAAGGCGCTATGCCTGCCTGTGAAGAATGACTCCCCTAGACAGATTTGCGCATATTTCTCTTAACTAACTCACCCCACCCTCAACCCCTTTGTTACCTCAACTAAATGTTCCCCATAGCTCTGAGCTTACCTGGAGTTTGAGCTTGCCTTGCATGCAATGTGTATGGTATACCTTGTCCCTAGACCAATCAGTCATATGAGACAAGATGTAACCATTCAATAACTGCCAAATACTCCGGGTCCATAGTTCCCACTTTTAAATCCCATTTAAGTCCTAGATCACCAGAGACCAGAGCCTGACACTTTGGGAGTGATTTCCAGTCAGGTCCATTGACATTAATAAACCTGCCTCCACATCAGGGTGACATCTCGGTGTTTCTTCTTGCTGCTGCACAATGATCTAGGAAAAATTCATAAAACAGAGATTAAAAAGAATGTGATCAGTATAGGAATAATATGCTTTAGTAAGTTCTCCTCAAACTTCTAATATGATAACAAAAAATAAGGACTGAAACACTTGTATACAGTTAATTTAACAGTTTGGCTTTTTATTTTTCCTTTCTTTCGGAGCCAGGGATTGAACTCAGGCCCTTGTCCTTGCCAGGGAAGCACTTATTCCACTGAGCCATCTCCCCGGCTTGGCTTTTTTACACACTGTACTATCTCCATATGTAAGCTAGAAACAGCACGAGTGAAAGCACTGGTTGATTCCTTGATAAAGTCCAAGTGGAAAATGATAGGTTTTTGATGGTGTCGCAGCAGAGAAACAGGCAGAAGGAAAAAAGAGAAATGGGCTTTATTATAAAGAGGAAGGGGCTTTATTATCTTGGAGAACACAGAGAGAATTTGGGGAGGATAAGGAATTCGCTGGACTGGAACAAAGCAAGACTGAGGCTTCCATGGCCTTTTTTGCCAGGGTGGAGTTTGAAGGCAATGTTTAGATATACCTTAGGGAGCTGATTGGGGCCTTCCCTGAGGTGGCAGGAAAGGTGAGATAAAATTGCACCCTGGCTGAGTTGGAGAAGACGGGAGGAGGTGGTCTCTGGGAAGATAAGCTGTTGTTTTAAGGGCTTCAGCCATATTAGATGGCCACTGTAATAATTCAGCAATTGACATAGGGCCAGAACCTATCAAAAACTACGCCTGTTAGAGAACAAACCCTACAGCAACATGATGCTGTCAGAATTGAAATTATTCACTTTTTAGGAATGTGATCTCACAGTACATTTGAAATTCAAGTCTAACGACTGTGGGACAATTGTCGTTCTCTTTTAAGTGGTGCATTTCTTCATGAGTTTGGGTTATTAATTTTTTACAGTTTATCATGAAAGTTGATCATACTACATACTAACTTTTATATTTTCTTTTTCCTTAATATTCCTATAAAAATTCTTTTAAGCCAAAATCTTCTTTCTTCTCTGTCTCCATCCTTCTTTTCTCCTTCTTTTTTCCTTCTTTTCCCCCTTCCTTCTTTCCATCCTTCCCTGTTCTCTCCCTCCTTTTCTTTCATTATTCTTTTTCATACTAGGATTCAAATCCAGGGCCTTCTGCCTGGCCATAGTAAGCAAACTGTCCACCATTAAGCTACTACTCCTACATCCCAATGTTTTCTTTTTTAAAATTATAATTGTTAGTATATGTTGATTATATAAATTGACAGGTGTTCTGTAAAATCCCCGTATGTTCATATTGCATACTTTACGTAAATCTTATTATAAAGTAATACTTTGGTTTAGCGTGCTTCACTTCTTAAACAATTCATCTTCCAAACAGAAGCATTCCACAAACTGCTGCTTCATTTCATCAACACCACAGTTGGCAACCAACAGGGGCAAGGCCATCTTCCCCAGAGTTGTGGAACAATTTAAGACTGGGAGCCAAGGTATCACTGCACATAATTTATGAAAATAAATCAATTTTTCTTGATGCTTTACATGATAAAATAAAATCTCTGGTCAGATAGATTCTTAGTCTCTGACTCTTTCTCTCCTTGTACATGAACATTTGTACATATATTGAATTTTTTTTTTTTTTTTTTTGCTACCAGGCACTGAACTCGGGACCTTGCACTTGCCAGACAGGCGTTTATACCACTAAGCTATGTCCTCAGCTCTATATATGCAAATTCTGAGGGCTCTAGAATCTGAAATGTACATTTATTACTAATCTAGGTTCACTTTAGAGTACTAGGACACCAAATCATGTGTAAAACAGGCGTCATTCTTCAGGATGTCTGAGTACTTCTAGCTTCTGTTTCCTGGAATATTTCACACATCTGTCTTTCTTGCAAGGTTACTGTAGTCTCTCCTTTCCTGGGAAGGTGCACATTTTGTTTTACTTTTCTCCTGCATCTTTTTCTTCTTCAGGATTCTGTTTTTGTCTTTGTTTCTTTACAATTTCAGTATGTTCTTTCTACTGGTAGTTTTGGTTCCATAGTTTTTTTGTTTTTTTTTTTTTTTTTGTTCCAGGCTCTGTGTGGTTTCACCTGCTATATTTTATCTTAAAAAGAAGAAAAAATAAATAAAATGAAATTTGAAAACAAAATATTAGGAGAATGATAGTAAATGATACATTGCCTATTTTTATCTTCAGAATATTTAGCATATACTATAAAAACATGAAATATTGTCCAAACAATATTAGCACAAACCATTCTTTTTAATGAACCAGTAAGACAAATAAATTAACATATATATATATATATATATATATATATATAGACATATAGACATATATCTATATCTCTATCATCTATCTATCTATCTATCTATCTATCTATCTATCTATCATCTATCTATATTCTTTTGCTTTCCCTCCCTTCTTTTATACTCTTTCATCATTACAAGTCTTCCATCCCTGATTTTCCTGGTTTTCTGTCTTTCCTTTTTCTGAATTGTCAACCAGTGTTTCTTCAAAATATTCTCTCCTCTGTCCTTTCTCTTTTTGTTTTGCTATTTCAGCTACAAAGTACTAAAAATTGTGGCTTTTTCTAATATCTATATTTAATTTTTAGGTTCCCTTTCTTCTCTCTTCATTTGGGATAGACTTATCTCCATCTTTTTAAGCTAACCTATTATTTCTTCTTTTGTGTTCCCTTAATACACTTTCAAAGATATTCTTCACTTTGTTAGAATTATTTTCATGATGCTTTTTTCTTTCTTAAGGTTTCCATTGCTCTGCTTATACTATGTAGTATTAATCCAGAGTATCTACACTTTTCTTTAAAGTACTAAATATCTTAATTACATTTGTTTTAAATTCATTGCCTAATAACTTCAAATATGTGCCATATTTTGAACCTGCTTAGAGGTTTCCAACAGGATGACTTATTGCCTTTTGTTGAAACCTAAGCATAATGCATCAGATGACATGGCCAATGATTAATAGACTTGCACTGTGCAATTTATGTATTTGGTTCTGAATTTGGACTGTGTTGCATGGTCCTTGCAGTGGTAGGTATCAAGGGCTTTTAATCTCTCTGGTGCCTTTGTTTAAGGCCTCCTCATTTTATTTGATTTAGAAAAACAAAACAACCTCATTGCTAACTGGAGTCCAGACCTTTCTTCCCTTCCCATCACCATACTGTAGCCCTGTGCTCTGGAGTGGGAGAGGGGAAACAAGCCACGACCTGGTGTTAACCTCTATCTCAATGGGTCTGCACTCAGGGTTTGTCACTTTAAAAGTGTTGAAGTCCATTTTTATTCTCCCTTATTTTAGGCATTAGGAGAGGTGTTTAGGTTTTCTTTTTAATATATATTAATTTTATTGAGAAAAAAGTAGCAACGAGACAGTTTCAAAACAGATTAGCTTGGCAGTTAAATTAATACATTGCATATTGGAGTCTTCATAGTAGTTATTCATAGTAGAAGATGCAGACCTGATATCTTGTCTAAACACTATTAGTTCTTCTCACTGAACAAAGAGAAAGTAGCTGTATATCTATCCTAACGATTTTGTATATACAGATACACATGTATTTTGTTTCACTACAAAATGGACCTTCATTTATATCCCCTTTTTTGTTTACTTTTGTCAGAGATGGGTATTCCATTGCCATTCATATACTGTAGGTGCATGAATTCAGCAAAGTAATCTAGTATAGTCCAGTGGTCTATAATAGTGGTGGGTTATCCACATGACTGGCAGTGTCAGAAGTTGTTGACTTGAGCCTTTTTACAGCTCAGCATTTTAATATGGCTTTACTTTTTATACCTCGTTTTTATAGTCTTCTGCTGGATGGCTAAGACCAAGACAAAGCAAGACCAATATAGCAAAAAATGTAACTTTTGTATCTAACAAGGTCAGTCAAATCCCCTCAAGATTTACCCTGAAACCCTGTACCTCAGTTTGTAGATCTTTTGTCAGTGTCAGCCATGTGGATAAGTCATGGCCATTGCTTGGTCAATTTGCTCTCTGTGAAAGCCTGAAAGAATGTTTTCTCACCAGGTGACTCTAGGAGAAGTGTTTCTGGTCAACTCCTTTTCTCTACAGAGGAGGTTTTTGGTAGAATAATGCACTGGGAAGATGTAAAACAATCCTCAATGCCCCCTCCCAAGACATGTGCCTCAGTAAGAGAACCTGTCAAAGCCCTGAAATAAAAGACTATGAAAATACAGGAGGCCCAAGGGTAGCAGTCACAGAAGTTTGAGGCAGGAAGACTGTAAATTTGATCATAGCTTGGGCAAGTTATCAACTTCAGGAGACTCTGTCAAAATGCAAGGAAGGAAGGAAGGAAGGAAGGAAGGAAGGAAGGAAGGAAGGAAGGAAGGCAGGCAGGCAGGCAGCCAACCTGGAGATGTAGCTTAATGTGAAGTCTGGAGTCAATTGCCCAGTATGGAAAATTAAAATGTATAATGAACCCTTAAGGCTAAAGCATCCAAAATTTTCTGTCATGATTGTTTGTACTCCCCAAATCACTGTTTGAAAATCCCTGCCAGTGTGTGGTTCTGGTGGATTCTGTCCCATTCAATCTGACATTGGCAGAGGTTCTCTGTATGTCCTGTCTCTCCAAACTATGTGGCAGTTTCCTTTGAGGATTTTATTTTTTGATTCGCCCAGGAAAGTTTACTGACTTTTGTCCTGCTCTGCTCTATTCTGACTCTGAGGAGGCTCCAAGCACAACCTCTCCATGTGCTGAGTTACTGCACTACATAACATGTCACTTGGCATGGTGTGTACCTTCCTTGCTGGCTTTGGCTGCAAGGATCTTGAGGTGGATATTATTTTGTTTTGAACGTTACTGATTAACTTATTTTTTCTAAAACAACTGTTTCTGAAAGCCTCAGGGAATGCCTGGCTTGGCTGCAGGTCATGGGTGATTGAAAACCAAGGTCACTCAGCATCAATGCTGTTATGACCCCTTCAGGAATTTCACAAGATTTCAACCAGTGAGACGAGAGAAAGCATCAGGCATCTAGTCGAACGGTGGTACAAATATATTATTTAGTTATGATGAGTACTGTCCGAGCCCTGTTGTATTTTTATTTTTCCTGGAGCTGGTTATTTACGTATACACACATGCACACACACACACACACACACACACACACACACGGACACACACACCACACACCACATGCGCGCACACACACACACACACACACACACACACACACACACGAACACATGCAGAGTCCAGTGCCTGAAATATAATGATTAAAATATGACACTAACGTTCCATCAAGAAAAATGGATTTATCCAGAGAGAAACATAAATCCACAGATACAGTTTTCCTTCTGTTGGTGCCTTGTTTGTATACCTCATTTAGACAATTCATCCATTAATGACAGGCTATGTGGCAAAAAGAAAAGAAAAAAAAAAAGAAAGAGATAGTGAAAACTGCTTAGAGCCAAGTTAAATTGTTTTATTTATTACATGTTTTCATTTTAAAGATACGCTAATTAGACCAATGACATAGCTCAGCAGATTAAGTGCCTGCTTCAGCAAGCACAGGGACCAGAATTCCATCCTGGGTCCTCCATGGAGTGCCAGCCCTACCCCCAGGGCACTGTGAGCCAGAGACTGAGTTCAGGTGTGGTGGCACATGCCTGTAATCGCAGTGTAGGGGAAGCTAAAAACAGGAGGATCAGCGCAAGTCCAAGCTGGGTAGTAAGACCCTCTACCAATACATAAATGGAAAGAAAGAAAGAAAGAAAGAAAGAAAGAAAGAAAGAAAGAAAGAAAGGAAGGAAGGAAGGAAGGAAGGAAGGAAGGAAGGAAGGAAGGAAGGAAAAAAAGGAGGAAGGAAGGAAGGGAAGGAAAATTACAATAAAAATGTTTGGTGACTTTAAATTATAAAATTTAGCACATTAAACCTATTTTACAAAAAAAATAACTTATTTCAAGAATAATGGAATGCCTTTATTTGACGCCAGAAAAATACTTTGGGAGTATTTGGAGGAGGGTGAATGACGATAAGTCTTGCTGTATTTTTCTATTAATTTAGGCAGTCTATATATTTTGTCATTGGTCCATAGTGATCAACTGTTTACTGAAATTTTTGTCAAATAGGAACATAATACCATGTCTTCATCCATTTTCTTTACTTCATCTGGCTCTGTGCAATTTTTCTTTCCAAAAGTCAAAAGAAAAATGTTTGGAATCCATTCAAGACATTGAGACAGTCAAACAACGAAACTATAGATGCTCAGGAAAGAGGACTCTAGAGCTGCTGCAGAAAGTGGTAAGAATATTGAAATAAAAAAGTTAGGGAAGGATTTTATGAGAATTAATGGTAATGTATTTTAATGATAACTCATTAGATTTATATATCCTGTCTGTATTTTGTGTTCAACTCCTACATAGTAATTGAATACGTTTAATCATCAGCCCTTTGATGTCTTTGATTAAATGAATGATTCAAAACCAGGGGTGATTACTCCTCACAGTGTGGGTATCTGACAGGATCTGTAGGAATTCCACCATAACACCTGGGAAGCTGCTCTGGTATTAAGTGGTAATTGGGCAGGATGTTGCCGAAAGTCCCACAGTGCACAGAAGAGCCACACAAGACAAAGCTCCTGTCTTGGCAAACACATCAATAGAACCACATGAGAGACTCCCTAACGTGACTTCCCTTAGTACCTGTGTCCTAAGGATTCTCCTACTTCTTTCCTGTTTTTATTGTCCCTCACTGCACACATGCTACAGCTCTTGTCAGGACAGCACAGGGCCTATTGGAAGATGACTGTCCTTTCCAAAGAGATCTTCAATGGAAGAGTTACCATGGGATAAATCTGATTGTACAAATCAAATATTCAGAGACTGGGTTCATGGTAGAGGATTTTCCTTTGTTTGAAAGTTGCACTGGGTGACTGGGGAGAACATCTTCGTGACAGTGCTTATGGCCTCTTGAATTCTCTTTATGGGCTTTTGCTCTGTTTCCCCTATGCTTTGGGTAAGGATATGAATTCTGTCTTTGTACTGAGTTATGTGAACACCAGCAAAAGCATGAGCCACTGTTTAACAGACAACACTGACAATCCCACTTGTCTACAAAGCTCTGTGGTTGAAAACCAGATCAACGTGGGCTAAGATACTTAATTTCCTTCAGTGAAGATTAAGAGTTGACTATAATCACTTATTTATCCTCCAGCTTTTTTTTTTTTTTTTTTTTTTTTTTGTTACATAGCATTACAGCTTGAAGAAACACAAACTTTATTTTCATTAAAAGAAAAATAGCTTATAGAGCTTGGAGAGAAATCCTTTATTACTGGTTTTCCAATTTTGTTTTGGTTTTTGCTTTTTGAGAAGAGATCTCCCTTTGTTATTAAGTTTCCCAGGCCGGGCTGGAGTGTGTGCCTGCCTGTGTGCTGGAACTGAGCTGTGCTCCGCCACACCCAGCTCAGTGTCACTCTTCAAGAAGCCTTCCCTCCACGGAAAGTATCTTTTCTTGTGAGCAGAACGAAAAATAAGATTGCATTCTTTGGTAAAGGCCCAAAAGTCCTCTTTCCTGGGGATCATTACTTGTGCCACCCTAGGTGACTTGATGTCCTGAATGGATCCCAAATGTCTTCTTTTCCTGGTCATTTTTACTTTGGGAGAAGCCAGAAGTCACACTGAAGTGCCAGATCCAGTGACTATGGTGGATGAAGACATAAGCTTCATTTTCCATTAGATAACAGTCATGGATAAATCTTGGAAACTGTCTAAACGCCCAGCAGTTGAGGAATGGATAAAAAAAGATATGTTAGTTTTATACAATGGAATAATATTCAGCTATAAAGAAAGATAAAATTGAGGCTTTTATAGGTAAATGGATGCAACTAGAGTTATACTCCTAAGTGAAGTAAATTAGACCTACAAGTATAAATATAATATTGTCTCCCTAGTGTAAGAACCTGAGAGAATAAGTGAAACCTGACAGATACACTAGATACAGTAAAAATGAAAGAAACTGCTCAACAGTAGTGAACAACTGGGATGAGGGAAAGGAGACAAGAAAGGCAAAAAAGGAAAGAAAAACAGCATGTATGCATAGACACAGGATAGGTAAGATGATTGTGCTACTAATTTCTATTCATTTTTTGAAAGTAGCAGTTAATGTTTAGAATTTTTACTTTGACCAGTTTTATATGCTTATATCTCATAAGCTGAGCAACTGCATTGAAGACAACAGTGTGTAATATAACAGCCACTGTTGAATAACTTTCATTTTTTAAAAAAAAAAAATTGGCCTTATTTCTAGTGTCTTACCTATTTTTTTATCATTTTCTGTTCTCTTTAAAATAAAAAAATAAGGGTGAGATCTTGAGGCGCATACACACTGATGTGTCTTTTATAGTAATGCAATTTTAAAAATTGAACACATTATGTTTTTATCACATCTCATATATTTGTCAAAACTCCTGAACCATGCTCTTCAAGGGTTTATTTTTGTGTATGTAAACAATATCATAAAGCAATAAGAAAAATGTATTTAATACTAAAAATGTTTAATCTCTTTTCATTTTGAACACAGTAATAGTTTCTACTATAAAAAGGTCCTAGTTTATTCAGTATTATTAAACACATTCTTAAGAATACCTGTTATAAGAGTTCTCTGGTATAGTTGTACTTAAATACAGGACCTCAACTACCTAATGTTTCTATGGATGACTTTGATATCAAGCACAACAAATTAGTGTATATTACTATCCCTCAAACCATGTAGTTATTAATCTAAAAAAGTACCCACATTGAGTGTTAAAATTCTTTTATCTTGAAAAATTTGATAAAGTAAACCTGCAAAGCACTCATTGTTTAATTTCTAAACTGCATTGCCATAGTATTATAAGCTTACATCTGTTTTAAAAAGGATTAATTGGATACTACATGATGCAGTATTTGATAAATTTCTAAGTATCTATATTAATTTGTATGAAATAAGCATACTCTCTAGGCATAATTTGTATTTTATAACAAGAAAAGTTACTTTTTCCATTTCAATTTAATTTAGAAATTGTAGGATAATAAATAATGACTCCTACTCAGCAGTTTTCAATGCCTAACAGTAATTTTACTACAAGCAAAGATAATTTATTTCAATTTTATGACAAATATTTAGGAGTACGATTGTAAAATTTGTAAACCTGATATATGTACAAAATAATTCTTTTTTAAATTTTCGACGTTTAAGATGTCAGCCATCATTTAAGACGTCTTGTCTTCCAATGTAGGCTGCCTCTAGTACAATTTATTCCCATTGAATGTTTTGTTTAATTCATTTTATACTTAATTTTACTCACTCCTCCCTGAGATAAGAATTTATTAAACAAAGAAAGAAAAATTGTAGTCTCTCCATTTCTTCCCCGTGAAAAACAAACAAACAAACAAACAAACAAACTTGTACAACTTCACCAGCACGAGCACCTCGCCAGCTTGATGAACCCACGAAATAGAGCACTTTACTAAGTAACACTATCACTGGCCTAAAATGAGGGGCCCGATTTATGCGTTGTTACCGTTCAGTTCTAAACTGTCGCCCAGATCCCCCTTGAGGCGCGCTTGGAAGGCGGTGGATCAGCGCGGAGCGCGCTCAGCAGCGCGCGCAGCACCGGGGAGGTCAGGGCTGACTGCGCTGCGGGAGGCGCGGCGGGCAGGCGGACACCCGGGGGGCGCGCCTTTTCCTCTGCCGCCCTGGTCCTGCTGCGGAGCCGGCCAACCCTGGAGTAAAGCTGAGAGCCCAAGCAGGCTGCCTCTCCTTCAATTTGTGGGTGTTTAATTTGTAGGCACTTGGCCCTGGTAATGCAAAAGCGAGGCCGTCTTCGCGAGGAGTCCAGCGGCCTCGGCCCTTCGCTCCCGCGGTCATTCCTGCTGTCTGCGGCTCTTCCTACCGTGGTGCCATCACTGTGCCTCTGATCATGCTCGCGAACACACGAAGGAGGACTCCAGAGCTGCTGCAAAAAGTGGCAGGGACGGTGGGAAGTGCATGCTCAGAGTGAGGCGCTCATGCCAAGGTATCTTTTACAGTAGTAATTATTTTTACTTTAAAAATCCACCAGATCTTTGACCAGCCTTTGCGAGATCTCCCTGGTCTCCATGAAACCAGCAGTTTCCAGACCTCACGCCTCAGGTTACAGCAAGGACACCTTCTGCTTGCAGATGGACCCTGCCCCTGTCTTTGTCAGGTCCCCCTGGGGAGCAGCTGCCATTCCAGACACCCACCACAGAACCTGTCGCGCACATGTGCCAAGAAGGCATGTGCCCTGGAGGGTCTCACTGCCAGACACGAAAACACCCAGGATAATGAGCGTTTCATGAAAGCCACGGGGAGTGGGGAGCTGGGAGCGTGGCGCATGTTTGATTTTCTAGCACTCTGAGAGGCCCAGGCAGGAGGGTGCAAGTGCCAGCCCAGCCTCAGAAGTCTAAGAGCTTAATGAGCCCCTCCTTCAACGGGAGATGGCTCAGTGGAATAAGCGCTTCCCTGGCCAGCGCAAGGGCTTGAGTTCAATCCCCAGTTCTGCTAAATAAATAAATAAATAAATAAATAAATAAATAATAGATGCAAAGGGCTGAAGACAGAGCTCATGGTGAAAGCCCTGGGTTCAATCCCCAGTGCCTTCCAGAGAAAAGAAGGGAACCATGTTCTTTTATTCTCCCCCTCCCCCAGGGTCTCACTATGCAACTTGGACTCATTTAGCCTCATAGTGATCTTCCTGTCTTCAGCCTCTCCAGCTCTGGGATTACAGGCGTGCGCCACCATGCCGGGATTCGGTCGCTGGCTCAGCGCACCTGGGGGCGGGGCGGGCGGGGCATGTGGGCCCAGGAATCGAACCCTGGTCCCTGCACTTGCCAAAGCAGGAGCTTAGTCTGCTGAACTATCTTGCCAGCCCTGGGAACCATTTCCTCAAACAACTAATGATTAAAGTTATATTCGCTGTGGGCAAGTATTTTGCAATACCAGAAGCTAAAAGGTGATAGAATGACATCAAAAGAAAATAACTGAGATAGTAAATGTCATCCAGGGAAGCCATCAGGATCTTTCAAAGGAAAGAAGGACCACCACGGAGAATTGCGGGTTTATCTTCCATAAATCCGATCTAAGAAAATGTTTGATAGTTGTTTTTAACCAAAAATGTGTTCTAATCCCTAAAGCAAGGAAACATTCTTACAGAAGAAAATTGTGACTAGTAAAAATACACTTAGAAATATGTGGTTGGCATGAATATGTAAGAATATATATCTTGTAATATATATTTAGGCAGTAAACATTACAGATATATCTTTAGATTGATAAGATATTACAAAACTAAATTCTAATTATAGAATAAGAAAAATATTATGTAGTCCTATGAGAAAAAATAAAAGGAAAAAAATCTCTTTATTGTCCTTATATTGAGTAATGGGAAATGATAGAGGTAAAGCATGTTTGCGGTGAAATATTTAGTAGTTTGTTTTTATTTAAATAAAAATAGGGTATTTCATTATTACCATAAAATTTCTGAGATAATTTTTCCAAAATAATTAGAATACCTCATCCATTGAAAACCCATTATCTGGATGCATATTAATTTTTTTGCATTCATTATTTAAAATTGCACAGTATCTTCATTTACTTCTTTGCCAGTATCTGTTTTGTAGACCATAGTTAATAAAATATAAATTGATATGTGGCAAACAAGTTTTCCTCCTTGGTTATTGTTTTATTGTCATGTCAGGACAGAGCGATGAGTAATGGATGATCAAAAAAGAATCACTGAATAAATTCATGAATTCCTAACTTTAAAAACTAACAGGAACCGGGAAGATAGCTCAGAAGAATAAGCACTTGCTTGACAAGCACAAGGGCCTAAGTTCAATCCCCAGTTCCACCAAAAATAAATAAATACTCATTGAATTGTTTAGATTCACAAAAAGAAATATAGAATCAATAGTGATCTCACCAAAACAAAAGAAAACATCAATATGCCATATTTAAATACTAAGTAATCACAGAAACAACAGAAATCAGATAATATCTGTAGAAAAAAACAAGGGTCTTGCTTGTTAGCTCAGTTGTTTAAACCCCTGCCTGGGCAAACCCAGTCAGGCTTGTGGGACTGTGATTCTATCCCTAGCTCCACAAGCCACACCATGCTTTCCATTAAAGCAGCCTAAACCAGGCCAAAAAAAAGGAGCCATCTTTGATTTGGAAGATGTTAAGAGCTTAGAAGAATAACAGGGCCAGGGACATAGCTCAGTGGTCTAAGTGCCTTCCTGGCAAGTGCGAGGACCCAATCCCTGGCACCACAGATACTGGCAAAGTGGCTTACCCTTGTAGTCCCAGTGATGACGAGGCTAGCACAGGAGGATCACTATGAGTCTGAGTGGTATATCAAGACCTTGTACCAAATAAGTAAATCTTTAAAATAAGAAGCATAACATATCTCATTCATCCTTAAAATAAGATGTAAACTGTAAGACCTAAATGCCAACTGTGTTTGAATATGTATATACAGATTTTAATAATATTCCTAAATATTGCCATCTATAATTACCTTTAGCTAAACCAGCATTCATAGTCATTTTTTCATCAACTGATGAATGGATAAAGAAATGATTGTACAATAAACAATGGTGTATCATTGTGCCACAAAAATAATGTTAAATATAGGAAAAAGGATGAATATTGATACCATAATGGTATGGAAAACACATCTATTGGACACAAGGTGAATACTTTCTCTACTTGAGGAACGCAAAATAAAATTGAAAGAGTAAATAACAGAGGGATATGGAGAACAAGGAAGTGGACTTCATAGAGATGGGCTGGAGATCTGGGAGAAAAGGGGAGATTGGGAGAAAAAAGAACCAAGAAATGCCATGCCTACTGACAAACTCCCTAGCAAGTGTGCTGATTACATATCACCAACTTCCACTGACAATCAAAAAGGCAAACATACAAGCTTAGCTTAATGTAATTAAAAGTGGCAACACCCAGAAGAATTTATGAAACCATGTGTATCTGTATTCCTGTTTTACAAAATGCACAGACCGTTCTACTGGGAAGAACCTGAGTAGTGTCAGAGTTTGTGTCTTCTAAATCCATTTGTGATGTACATCAACAAGGGTGATGACATGGGAGAGGGAAACTGGAGAGATTTTGAATCTGAAGAATTGTATGCTCAAACATGGTATTGTCTCCCTAATGTGAGACCCCGGACGAGTAAATAAAAGGGACAATAGGTACTGAAAAAGGTAAAATATTGTACTGAAAGGTACAGTGTTGTGCTGAAAGGTGGAATAGGTACTGTGAAAGGAAAATAATTTTTTCAGTGGGAAGGAAAACCTGGGATGAGGAAAGGGACACAGGAAAGAAGAGAAAAAGATATATGTATGTATAGATGCAAGATAGTTTGGATAATTGTACTGCTGATTTCTGCTGGTCTTTTGAAAGAAGCAGTTAATCATTAATTTTTTCTTTTTATTGTTTTAATTTTAATTTTTAATTTCTTGTAACTTTTTTGTTGTTGTTTTGTTTTTTTTAAACTAATTTTTCAGGTTCATTTCTGGTAACCTAAATAACTAATTTGAAGAAAACATGCAATACAGCAACCATTGTTGAATTCCTATTACTTAGTTGAATAAAATTTTGCATCATTTCTAATGCTTTTTCCCACCATTTTGTATTCTTTAAAAAGAAAGACAAGGGCTAGGGAGATAGCTCGGAAGAATAAGCATCTGACTGACAAGCACAGGGTTCTGAGTTCAATCCCTGATACCACAAAGAAGAAAGAAGAAAGGAAGAGAAAGGAAGGAAGGAAGGAAGGAAGGAAGGAAGGAAGGAAGGAAGGAAGGAAGGAAGGAGGGAA
>NW_004524727.1:3943858-3955281 GCF_000260255.1 Octodon degus
GGAGGGAGGGAGGGAGGGAGGGAGGAAAAGAATGCTTAAGTGAAAGAAACAGTCACACCAGGGTGATTACAGAGATATTCCTGACCCAGGCTCAGCTGTCCTCACAACTTGCAGCACATTTTCTCTGCCCCATCACACTTCAGAGCACATGACAGAGTAGGAACATAGTAATTAATTCTTCCCTAAGTGCTCCAAGTAAAACAATGCATCAATCTTCCAAAGTCCAGAAAGAAGACTATAAGAAGGAAAAGCAAAACTAAAGCAAAATACTCATCAATACTCCATCACTACCATAGCATAATTCTCTTTATCTCCTCTTCATTTGACTCATCTTGCACACAGCCAGAATATTCATAGCCTGCTGAGATTTTCTTTGCATTTAATTTTTTGGGCAATAAAATAAATGGAAAAATTTTATGACCAGTTGTCTAAGAGAAATTGAACTACAAATGATTAATAAATAACAGGATAAGGTGTTTATACTCTCTTATAATAAAGTAAATCAAAATTAAAAGTGAAGCAAGGTGTTTTAGTGCTCATAATGTTGGTGTTTCAGAGTATGACAATATCAAGTTAGGCAGGATGGAAGGAAATAAGAAGTCTCATATATTGCCACAAAGAGTATAAATTGCTATAATAACTTTAGAAAATACTGCTACAGTTTTATTATGCTTGACCTATAGTCTTTGATACTATATTTCAGCAAGTACCTTACAGCTAGGTAGAAGTCACACAGAATTATTGTCTGATATAAGAAACATTCAAAACAATCTAAACCCATGCTATCCAATAAAGTCTCCTTCCACTCAATAATGTATATTATTTAATGGAAATATGAAAAAATAGTATTTAATGCAAGAAAATATGGAGAAATATTTAAACTTTGTAGTAATGATTAAGAAAAAGTGAATATGATAGAGAAAAAAGCTAGGCTATTATAAAAGTTCTATACTTTAAGCTAGTTGATGAGCACAGGTATCACATGTTACATTTTTCCATATCTTTGAAACACATGAAATGCTTCATTAATGCAAAATTGTGAGAATATGTTCATAACATGATATTAAACCATGAGTTTTAAAAATCAGATACATGACATTGCCAGTTAAACAGAAGACCCAATGCTATTTTGGGCTTCTGTACTCTTTTAGAATATTTTGCTGAGTTTACACACCTATAATATTCAAAAACGGAACTTAAAAAAATTGGGGTATAACTATGAATGTCCATTTTGTATCTGTGTATTCAAAGTGGTTGGGATGGATATATAGTTGCATTCTCTTAATGAATAGAATGATTTTTTCTAATGGTGTTTGTAAGTAGGATCACAAGTCTGCATCTTGTACAGCAATTAACCACTGAGAAGAATGTATGCAGTGTATTATTTGTTGAAACTGTACTTTCGATTTGATTTGAAACTGTCTCATTGCTATATGCGTATCAATAAAACTTTGAAAAGAAAAAAAAATAAATAAATAATAAAAAAAATAAATAAAAATCAGATACAGATAGAGACTCTTTAAAAAGAGCCTCTCAGGGGCCAGGGAGATGGCTCAGTGGAATAAGTGCTTCCCTGGCAAGTGCAAGGGGCTGAGTTCAATCCCTGTTCTGAAAAAAAAAAAGAGCCTCTCAGGGCCAGACAGATAGCTCAGCAGACCAAAGCACCTTTCAGGCAGATGTAGAGACCAGGTTCAATTCCCAACATGCCATTCTGGCCCCACCCTGGGGTGCCCTGAAATGGCAATTGAGACTGGGTGTAGTGGTGCATATCTGTAATCCCAGCACTTGGGAGACTGAAAACAGGAGGATAGCTATGAGTCCTATCTGTGTAGTGATACCCTGTAGACCCTGTACTAATTACAAAGAGAGAGAGAGAGAGAGAGAGAGAGAGAGAGAGAGAGAGAGAGAGACAGACAGAGACAGAGACAGAGACAGACAGAGAGAAAGTAATAGAATTTCAGAGCAACGAGGATATTTTACTAAAGTATGGATTTTAGAGAGTAATAACGCAGAGATGTTGATTAATTAACTATTTCATCATGCTATTACCTGCAATAATGAAAGAAATAGAAGGTCAGTACATAGAAACCATAAATCTCCACTATTATAAGCATTCTAAAACAGCTCATTTTATTATTTATTTATTTATTTATTTATTTATTTATTTATTTATTTATTTTTTGGAACCGGGGATTGAACTCAGGCCCTTGCACTTGCCAGGGAAGTGCTTATTCCACTGAGCCATCTCCCCAGCACCAACAGCTCATTTTAAAAGAATACAATTAATATCAAGTTCAAATTACCTTAAGAGGCCATACTTAAAATAAGAGAACTGCAGAAAGATGTGAAAGAGCATCCATGAACATTTTCCAGTAGCCATGACCCTTAGGTGAGCCTCTGAGGTGGAAGGCAAGTTAACCTAGGATAATGTTGGTTTTGTGAGGAGGTGGGACAGTACATAGTATATGCGTACCATTTGAGACTCAAAGAGCCATCCAAATCTCTATAGATGACAGAAGAAAAATAGCAGGGAGAAAGGCATATTTGAGGACAGGTTCTTGAAAGGGAAGAGAGCCACACCGAGAAGAGGAAAGAGCCTGGTGCTCCTTCTGGAGCCTGGAGAGCCGTCCACTGGAGCAGCTGACAAGGCCATTCTACGAGAGGGACCCTTGAAGAAGCTAACATGGAAGCGTGGGAGAATATAAAATAGCCTCTGAAGCCATTCAAGGCATGCAAGCAGGGTAGCATGTTGCAAGAAAATGACATTTCTCACTGGCAGATGTAGCTGGGCTAATAACCTATTAATGGCTTCATGTTTTTGTACATCTGCAGAAGCTTGTTAAAGGTCAAAGCAAGAAGTCTATAATTGAATTCAGAACAACAAGGATAGTTGCAATAGTTTGAAAAACCCAAATCAGTCCCAACATGAAGAAATAGATTTCACTAGATTAATTCAGAGAGTGAGTTCAGTACATCTCTGAACTTTCAGATTTCTGACATTTGGAAATTTATTGAGGCTTATTTTATGGCATAGCATACTAAGTATGAAAAAACTGCAGTGAATGGTCAGATTTTAAAAATGTATTACAATAAAAGACAGGATGCCATTGTTCTCACCATACTCTCTGTTCCCTCAGGACGCTCATCCCACCACCTTCTGAGGCAGCTCTGGAGGCCTCTTTCCTGAGGGTCTTTAGTTGCACCAACCCAGCTGCCCCAATGTCCTGAGTGGATTCAAAGTGTCTCCTGTTGATGGTCATTTTGTTTTGGAGGAAGACCTGGAAGTCACATGGTGACAGACCTGGTGACTATTAAGTATGCAGACCCAGTGTCCTGTTTTTGTGAGCCGCCTTCCTGTTGACTGGTGCTAGACAGCATCTTTCATGGTACTTTTTATCTCACCTGAGAAAGACCCTAGGGAAAGATTACTCCAGAGCATCAGCAGGAAGTGGCAAAGACGACAGGATGAGTGTATTTTGAGCGAGGAGGATTGTTGAGGAGGATTTGTGGTATCCTGGTTTTTACTGTGATGTCTTTTCTTTTTATTTAAACATACAATTAACATTGTATCACACCTCATGGACATTCCGGCTGGAATAGCAACTGCTACTGAGTAGGTGATGTGAACTCAGTATATCTCTTTCTGTAAAGGGACAAGTGAAGGGAGACAAGGTAAAATGTAAGTTTCAACTAAGTTTGTGAAGTAGATACTATGATATGTAAAATAGCAGGGTTTATAACCAAAATCAATTGTTATACTATCAGGTTACAATTCAGAGCTGAAATGTCCCTTCAAATTCTCACATGCAGAGGTGGGCATTTGGGATCAGTGGGTTAAACCAGTGATGAGCCACTCCCCGAGAGTCCGGCAGAGGCGTGGGCCTAGGTACGGGAGGTGGTCTCTGGGTGGGCACTCTGGGACGTCTGCCTCCTCATGTAGCTCCTCCCTTCTCTCTCTGTTTCCTGCTGCCAGGAGGTAAGCAGCTTTCTTCCTCTGGACCCTTCCACCGTGATGCTCCGCCCTTCAAGCAGCTGACCATGGGCTGCATTCTGAGCCAGTTAACCTCTCCTCTCTTAAGCTATGGATGTCAGGAATTTTGTCCCAAGTATGGGAAAGTGACCAAAACCACCAAGAAAAAGAGGCATTTCAGCTGGAAAGAAAAAAGCCAATGAATAGATTCTAATGTCAAGATGACTGATGGTAGAATTATTTGACAATGATGGTTTTGATTTTTTATTCCATGATGCTAGTGACTGAGTCCAGGGACTCTAGGCATGGACTCTACCACTAGTTGTATTCCCAAGACCACAGTTTTAAAGCAGCTACCATTCCAAATTTCACACCAAATATTTGCGTTTTAAAAGTTGAAAAAATAGTACTGAGAAAGAAACAAAATATTGAGCCATCACCTTTCTCTGAGTGGCAAGCCATTTTCCATGCTACGTGTCCTTCAAGGATGGCTTCAATTTCAGCATACACTTTATAGCTGGCTGAAGGGGATATATAGAAGGAAAGGACCAAGAGAGAGGAAATAGAGAGGTCTCTAAATAGCCAAGGACAAAGAAACTTCACACTGTCTCTTACAGTATTCCACTATCATATGTGCTACATGATTGTAGCAGGTTTGCTGCCCTGTATCATATGTTTATAAGAACAATAAGAATATACATAAGACTTTGGTTTCTAAGCATAATTCTTTTGGAAAACTTAATCATAATCCAAAGAACTTGTATATCAAAGCAAATTTCCCGCCAAGAAAGGATGAAAATTAGGATGATTTGTTCCACTCCCCAGAAATATTCATATGAATACATTAATATAATACAAAATAATAAAGAAAGTGCAAAATATAAAGAAAAATAAATTAACCTCTTCTTATCTTTGAAAATCTTCCTGGCTGGTATGAGGGACGTAAGAGAGAGGAGGGTTATTGAGCAGGACAAACTTCATGGTCATCAATGGAATCACTGCTACTGGATCAGTGCAATTCTTTTCTTTCTTTCCTTTCCTTTTCTTTTCTTTTCTTTTCTTTTCTTTTCTTTTCTTTTCTTTTCTTTTCTTTTCTTTTTTTGGTGTAATTGGGGATTGAACTCAGGCCCTTTGGTGCTTGCCAGGGAAGGGCTTATTGTACTAAGTCATCTCCCCGGCCCTGGAATTCTTTTCTTTTCCTGAATTTTTTTAAAATTAATTTTATTGACACAGAAATAGCAATGAGACAGTTTCAAAACAGGTTAGTAGGACAGTTACAATAATTAATATTGCATATACATATTGCATATTGTTGTCTTTGTAGTAGTTATTCAGAGTACAAGATGCAGACATGATATCTTGTCTAAGCTCTTTTAGTATAAATCTTTCTTCTCCTTGAACTAAGAGAAAGTAGATGCATATCTATCATTTTTTGTATATACCTGTCCAATGACACTTGCTTTTGTCTCATTTTGAAGATGTTGGTGAAATATGATACTGCACTGTCACTAAGAAGATCTGATGCTCACCCTGATGTGGCCTTTTTGAGGTCCTGATTTGCTAAAGAATGTTGCACTCTTTCACACATTTTGTACAGCTCCCTGGTCTCACTTGAAGTGAGGGATTTATTTATTTATTTATTTATTTGCTTTTTTTTTTCTCCTCTGCTCTTGCTCCTGGGAGATGGACACCCATAAACCCTCAGTGGATGATGGAGAGAGAGAGAGAGAGAGAGAGAGAGAGAGAGAGAGACTGAGAGAGAGAGAAACAGAGAGACAAACACAGAGACAGAGAGACAAAGACAGAGAGAGACAGAGCGAGAGACACAGACAGAGACAGACAGTCAGAGAGACAGAGACAGAGAGAGAGAACCATTTGCTTAGCTGTAGTCATGTGATATTTGGAAACACATAATACTCATGGGGAAAGACATTGTTTATCAACTTAAATTTTATTAGAAAATATGTGCTAGAAATGTTTGCTCATCTTGTGAAACACTCACAGACCAAGATACTCAGAAGCCAAGGTTTTACTCTATTTGACACTTTCATATAAGCAGTCTGGAGTATACATTTAAACAGAGTAGAGTGAAGATATGGAATACGACCTTATCTACCAAGCGAATGGTTTAGGTATAATATGCATGTGAAAATAAATATGAAATACAGGTATGACAGATGACAATAGAGGCCAGATTATATTGTCAAAAATGTAGATTCCTTTCATGATTAAATAAATAGTTAGAGGCAGAGAGAGCTAGAAGTATAAAGATAAGATAGGAAGGATAGGATTGGTGCTAGATAAATATAAAGGTAGAAACTGTGTTCCACATTTCACTTGGATTGTGATTCCCAATTGTTATCAAAAGCATTATTCTAGGGGCTGGGAAGATAGCTCAGTGGCATACGTGCCTTCCTGGCAAGCTCAAGGTTCTGAGTTCTTTCCCGGGTACCACACACACAAAGAAGCATTAGCCTAAATAAGTGCACTCATTGCAGTTATGGCCCTGTAGGTTCTTGGGATGTCTTGTACACACTGTTAGTTTTACTATTTTATTAGCTGAACATAGAGGAGTACTGGGAGCCCCTCTGATATGGGAAGAGAAAACCACAGTTAAGTTTCCTGAGAGACTACCTGGCCCCACCTGATGATGTAATTAGCTGTACTGATTTTGGTGAATGTAGATTAAATATCATAAAATGAATTAAAAGGCAAGTGGTCAATAAAATAAGTACAATAATAAATGAGAAGAAATGGAAATCTGAGAACTCAGTTGAAAAGACCTATGCACTCACTTCAATTTTCCTTTGAGGGTTGGACAGAGACTGCATAAATCCCTGACAAATGAGCTTTAACAAAGCCCGTAGGAAGCCACCCACATGAACTGCATGTGCTAGGTCCTTTCCAGAGTCTAGAGAAGGAAGGTTGAGATGAAGGCTGTAAGCAGACAGAATAAAAGAAAAACAGAAAAAAATCGGCAAAAGCTGTCCCATCATAGTGGCATTTTTAACACTGACTTATCTGGATTGATAGATAAGTAGTTAGAGGAGCCTGTTCAGACTTTACTTTTGTCTAGGAGCTATGTGTTTGTGTACATTAATCTTTTTACCTATGCTTCGTGAATTAGAAATACTGCACATTTTTTCATTTTAGTGGTGATTGATTGATTGATTGATTGATTGATTTTATGTGTGGTTGGTGCTAGGGGTCAAACCCAAAACCCTGAAAGTTCTCTAACACTCAGTGATAAGGAGAACTCCATGAATTGGGAAGTAAAATAAATTGGATGCATTTTCAATTCCTAAGCACTGTATATTGTATCTGGCATATGTAGCTATACAACCTATAAGCAAACACGTAAGGTTTTTCCTCTTGATATAATTATCTGGTCAGTTAATACTGTGGTCAACAGGAAAATGAAAAAAGATCCAGTTTAGAATCTTCTTTTTCTACTTTTCTCAAGAAGGATTCCATAAAAATCATAGCTACTGCTAATAAAAGTTGCTTCTCATTCTTTGATTTGCACAAGTTGAATGGTCATAACTGCATGGTGAACCGGCAGCATTCTTCCACAGCTCAGAGTTCCTTTAGCTGTATGCACCTTAGAGTCCTAGGACTACCCAACCCTTCACTTCTAATGTCCTTAATCCCCATGGTCATGGATGAGTGCTTTCTTTTATTTTTATGGAAATGCCTTGTAGCATTGACAGGAAATGAAAATCTATCTTGTTGTGAACAGAGATTGGGTAAAAAAGATAGAGTCTTAAGTGTATGCTAAAGACTACACTGAGAATAGAAATGAGCTTTGTGAAAAGACTTGTCTCATGAATGAGGCAAGTTTTCTCATTTAGAAAATCAAGTGCAGAATGCAGAGCTATTAAACACTTAATATAGGATTTCAGTGCAAGAAACATGTGCTGAGTACTTAATATGTACTAGATGATTTTATACTTGGTTTCATCTAATCATTTCTATAATCCAGTAAGTGAAATTTCAATGGCCTCATTTGGCAGATGAGGACACCGAAGTTTCCTGAAACCAGGTGGTTCACCGAGCCCACTGAGGTGGATGAGAGCTGAAACTGTACTTTTCCCTTTTATTCATACTCCTTTGCTTTTTTAGAGTGCAGTGTCTCCTTCAGTGGTCCTTTCCTAGATGTTAAGTCCTGTCTAACAGGATATTATATGTATTTTTGTGTAGGAAAAGGGGCTGCGTTCGGAAGCCCTGTTATTCCTGAATTGATCTGAGTGGTTCATGGCACAGATGGAGAACTGAGGCTTTGTAGAATGCCTGTGCAGGCTCTCTGCTGACTGGCCCCACCACAGCAATAATTTCCTTCTCGACTATACTACAGATGGACCATACCTGCTGCACAAACTATCCAGTGTTATGGAGGGTATATGTTAAAAGTTAGCAAGAACAAAACTTAAAGTTCTCACACTGAAAAGCACAATGATTACAAATGATAAAAGAAGTGACTTCTCTATGTATTTCAAGAAATCTTCTTCAAAAGTGTGACTGAGTCTGCAAATTGCTACTCCTAAACATCACATTGTAAATTGTTAATGTCTATCATTAAGAGCTTATAATTCCTTTTCAGAGTAAATATTACTTTCATTTTGTTTTGTTTTCTTTGTTTTGTGATATTGAGGTCTGAATAATTGAAAGATATGAAAACAGTATCTGTCATTGCTGTTACTTTCACACTTACTATAAAGAGGGCCAGGTACCAGCACACAAGTTCCAGATGAAGTCCCTGTTACCTAACAAGCTAATGGTGCATCGGGAAGGAGGGGTACTGTCCATTTTAATGTAAATGCAATTTTCTACTGGATACAAAATACTTACATATTTACATTTAACTGGATAATATTTTTGAAAATTGGTTTTAAAAATAATTGAAAGAATAATAATTAACCAAGCCTGACTCCTTACAGTTTATTTTGTTCAAGTGAATGAACTGATATGGAAGTGTCTGGGGAAGCAAAGACACCCAAAATAGTCATTGCATGATTCAATTAAAAATACTGTAGTGGTGGTGCATAACTGTAATCGCAGCATGCAGGAGGCTGAGGCAGGAGGATCCTTGCAAGTTTGAGATCAGCATGGACTACAAAGAGAGCTCAAAGACAGCATGAACTTCATAGTGAATCCCTGTTGCAAAAATGAATTAATGAATTAAATTAAAAATATTAAGGTGGGTTATGTGCCTGTACCAATTCCCACACATGAATGTAATTATTGTTTCACACACATAGTAATATGTAAGGACAAAGCAAAAAATGTAAAATTAGGACAATTAACACTACCCAAATTCAACTGTATGAAACAGCTACAATAATGAAGTATATAACAATGATAAAAGACTGGATAAAAGATTAATGCAATGGAACATATTTTCCATCAACAATCCTACACTGGGGCTGGCAAGATAGCTCTGTGGTCTAAAGTGCCTGCTTAGATAAACTTAGACAGCCTCAGGGGACCTCAGTTCAATCCCCGGCACCACATGCTGCACCAGGCCCACCCTCAAGGTGGGCTGAACCAGCCAAAAAAAATCAAACAAATCTACATTAGGATAATCAGTGGCTCAGTTCACAGGTATCAGCATATGTAGTTAGGCAGGGTGAGAATCCTACCAATTAACTACTAGTTTCAAAAACTGGGTAGAGATGCTCAGGATCATTGCCTTAACCATCTTGGGTATATAAATGTATGGTTTTGTCCCTGCCATGTTTCCTAGTTTTTCTCCTTTCCCTCTCTTCATTGTTTAATCCTTAATTTCTTGCTTTCCTTTTAATTGTGCTATACCTTTCAATTTTGATTTCTTCTTTTGAGGTCCTACACTAGGGAGACTATACAACATTTACACATGTCGGTCTGGTTTCTTTCACTTATATCTTTAAGTGGCATGCAGTTATATATGAAGGTTTATCATTCTTTATAGCTGATTAATACTCCATTCTATAGAAATACCACAACTTTTTCATCCATTCCTCAGGTGATGGGCATTATGGTTGCTTCCAAGATTTGGCTATCACAAATTGTGCTGCTATAAACATAGATACACATATATCACTATGATATGATATTTTCAGTTCCTCTGGGAAAATTCCCAATAGGGGGATAGCTGTTTGAATGGGATTTCCACTCCTAGTTTTTTAAGGAGTCTCCGCGCTGATTTCCATAATGGTTGCACCAGTCTACATTCACACTGGCAGTGGAGAAGGGTTAATTTTACCCACAGCCTCTCCAGCATTTGTTGCTGGTGAATTTCTTTATGACAGCCATTTGTTCTGGGGGTGAGATGGTATTTCAGTGTTTTTTTAATTTGCATTTCATGAATAGCTAGGGATGTGGAGCATATTTCATATATTTATTGTCTTCTAGAATTCCTTCTGCTGAGAAGTGTGTGTTCATCTTGTACATGCATTTCTGGATTGGATCTTTAAATTTGGGGACCCTAATGTTTTCGTACTGCTTCTAATGTCATATCAATTGCTGCTATACTCTCTCTCAAGTAAATGTTTGTTTAAAAAAAGGTAACAAATGCAAACAGGAGACATGAAAAAATTGCCATAGGACTGTCCTTTATTTTTTAATTTCTTTTACACTCTATACAGATTCAAAGTTTAGCATATCAAATACTGGTGGGAAATACCTGCTCCATGTTATGTTTAAGGCGTTCGATATTCAGACAGATACTGATGTTCAGCTCAACAGCTCATGTCTTAGGGTAATAATATCATTCATTGTCTCTTCTGGAGAGTTAAAAATGCAAGTTTTCAGACCAAAAAATTAGAGAAAGCAAAGAGCTACAAGGATAGTCAACATTTTAGCCCTAGCCCTAGAAGTTCATTAAGGACTCAGGACATAAAAGAATGTGTACTGTAACATTCTGTAACTCAACGGTGCCCCAAGTTTTCTGATGAAGGAAATTATGGGGCCACAGGAGAAAGGGATCAGTGATGTAGAATGTGCCTAAGGAGAGTTGTCTGAAGAGAAAAGAAGAGACGTTCTCTCAGGCTTTCACAGAGAGCAAATTGATCAAGCAATGGCCAGGACACACCCACATGGCTGACACTGACAAAAGATCTACAGAGTTTCAAGGTAAATCCTGAGGGAATTTGACTGACCTTATCGGATACAAAAGTTACATTTCTTGTTATATAGGTCTTGCTTTACCTTGGTCTTAGCCATCCAGCAAAAAAAGTATAAAAATGAGGTATAAAAAGTAAAGCCATATTAATATGCTGAGCTGCAAAAGGCTCAAGTCAACAACTTCTAACATTGCCCATCATGAGGATAAACCACTAGTATTATAGACTACTGGACTATTTGGATTACTTTGCTGAATTCATGTACCTACAATATATGAATGGCAATGGAATACTCATTTCTGACAAAAGTAAACAAAAAAGGGGTATATAGATGAAAGACAATTATATATATA
>NW_004524727.1:3955381-3958767 GCF_000260255.1 Octodon degus
TATATATGCTTTCCATGTGACTGTCCTTAGGCACACTGTACATCATTGATCACTTTCCTCTTTGGCCCCATAATCTCCTTGATTAGAAAATGTGGGACACTACTGAGTTACATGATGTTACAATACAAGTTCTCATATGTCCTGAGTCTTAATTGACCTTGGAAGGCTAGGGCCAAAATGTTGGCTTTGCTTGCAGCCCTGTTTTTTCTCTAATTTTGGTCTGCAAATCTAACCATATACAACCTTGAAGCAGTACAGTTTCACAACATTCCTTTTCCTGTCTCCTGCCTTCATTCATCGCCACCTTCTATTTGAACAATCATCTACCTGAGAGACAGCCCCTCAGCAACTGGCATGTCATGACAAGCAGCCCATATTCAGAAGACCGGATGACAGGAACTCCAAGCATGAACCTACTATTACAAATTGCCATCTGCACTGCAGTTGCTTAGTTCACAGGTGTCAGTATATATAGTTAGTCAGGGTGAGAACCTTTCCAATTAACTTCCAGATTCAAAAATCTTCTGAAGATTCTTGGTATCATTGCATTACCCATCTTCTACATATAACTGTATGGCTTGCCACTGTCATGTTTCCTAAATTGGCCAAGCAATGGCCCTGACTCATCCACATGGCTGACACTGATAAAGGATCTACAATCTGAGGTACAGGATCTCAGGATAAATTCTGAGGGGATTTCACTGACCTTATCAGACCCAAAAGCTACAACTTTTGTTGCATAGGTCTTGCTTAATCTTGGTCTTAACCATCCAGTAGAAAAGTATAAAAACGAAAATAAGAAGTAAAGCAATGTTGTTATGTTGAGATGTAGGGGACTCAGGTCAATAATTTCTGACACTGCCAGTCAAGCGGAAGTACCAATACTGTTATGGACTACTGGACACTTTGAGAATATTTTGCTGAGTTAACACACCTATAATATTCAAATGATGGAGCTAAACAAAAAAGGGAATACAGATGAATGTCTGTTTTGTATCTGTGTATTCAAAGTGGTTAGGACAGATATATAGTTACATTCTCTTAATGAATAAAGGGATTTGTTCTAATCGTGTTTGTAAATACGATATCATGTCAGCATCTTGTACAGCAAATAACCACTAGGAAGAATGTATGCAATGTATTAATTATTGAAACTGTCCTACCAATTTGTTTTGAAACTGTCTCATTGCTATTTGTTTCTCAATAAAATTATGGAAAAATATAGTATACTTATACAGCTACTTTTTCTTAGTTCAATGAGAAGAAAGTTTTGAACTAATAGTGTTTAGACAAGATATCATGTCTGCATCTTTTAATATAAATAGCTACTATGAAGATAACAATATGCATTGTATTAATTATAATAACTGTCCTACTAACCTGTTTTGAAACTGTCTCATTGGTACTCCTTTATCAATGAAACTAATATTAAAAATAATAATAATTAAAAAATAATTAGTGGCTCTTTAACAAAAAAGTCATGTGTTCTTAACAAATAACAACCATGCTCTGTTTGCCAGAAAACAATATAAACACTGACTTAATCATTTTGTAAAAATTAGCTCAAAATAAATGATACACCCAACCTTAAAACTCAAAATAATCTAGGTGGAAATTTAGGAAAACAAGTTTTGCAATGAGTTACTAGATACAAAAGTATGATCCATGAAAACAAAGTAAATGTGATTTTCTTTACATTAAAGTTTTCACTCTAGAGAGATCTTGTTGAGAACATAAGATAAGATACCGTAGATTTGGAAGAATAATTTACAGCTCACCTGTCCCAGGCATGACTAGCTTCCAAAAGACAGGACTTAAACTCATCAGGATGCAATATTTTATTGTCTCCTTAGTGTAAGAAGATGAAAGAGTAAATAAAATCTGAAGGGTACAACAGATACTGCGAAAAGGGAATGAAGCTGTTCAAAAGGAAGGAATTACTGAGATGAGGCCAGGAGAGGGAGTTGGGGAAAGAGAAATATCTATGTAAGTAAGCAACATGGCCTGCTTAAGTGTGATGAGGATTTCTGCTGGTCTGTAGAGAGGAGAACTTAATGCTTAATTTTTTGTTTATATTCTTGTCTTCTTTCTTCAGTTTTTTTCTTATTTCTTCTTTCTTAATTTCCTATAACTTTTTTCTAGTTTTTCTTTCTTTGTCCAATTTTTCATGCATGTATCTGGTAGTCTGAGCAACTAGTCTGAACACAACGATATGATATACAGGAAACATTGTCAAAATCCATATTATTTTGTTTGGTGAAATTTTATATCATTTCTAAGTTTTTTAGTATTACTATTCATATTTTCTTTAACAAATAAAAAAGTCAAAATTCAAAGAAAAAAAGAAATCTAACAGTGCAATGTGAAAATTAATTGGAAAGAGCATATGAACATGTGCCTCAATACAAAAAATATGCATATGGAAAATAAGCACATAAAATATGTACATCATGATGTGTCACTTGAGAAAAGCAGATTTGAACAACACTTAGATACCACACAACATTGTCATATCTGAAGTCTAAAATATTGAGAACTTCAATTTATGGAAAGGATGAGAACAACTTCAACTCTTATCCATTGAGGGAATGAGGTACTTCCTCCATTTCAGACAACTGTTCCACTGTTTCCTACACACCTACGCAGTACCTCATCTTACCAAATACTCCAGAAATTATATTCCTAGATGTTTACCCAAGTTAGTAAAAGAATATGTGCCTTTGGACGCTTATGTGGAGCATCATGGACTCTTATTCACTGATTGCAAAAGTGCAAAGTGGAGCAACCACTTGGAAGAGAGTTTCACAGCTCCCTATGCAGTTAGGCATCAGCCCACAAAACAGTCCAGGAAAGATACCAGCAAGTGTTTACCCAGATTAGTTAAAAGACTTATGTCTCCAATCATATTGGTCAAGCAATGGCCATGACTCATCCACATGGCTGACACTGACAAAAGATCTACAAGCTGCTCTACATAGTCTCATGGTAAATGCTGAGAAGACTTGACTAACCTTGTGAGATACAAAAGTTAGATTTTTAGTTATATAGGTCTTGCTTTAACTTGGTCTTAACCATCCAGCAGAAAAGTATAACCACAAAGTATAAAAGGTGAAGCGATATTAATATGCTGAGCTATAAAAGACTGAAGTCAATAACTTCTGACAATTGCCATCTCTGCTGATAACCAACAACTATTATGGATTGTTGGACTGTATTGGGTTATTTTGCTGAATTCAAGTAACTACAATATTTGAACTGGTGTCAAGTATGAGAAGGTCCTTTAAAGATTTCTCCAAGTACAGCTTCTCTAACAGCAATGGAACAAAAAACTTCTCTGACAAAACAAAGCAAAAAAGGGGGGATATAAATGAAAGACCATTTTGTAG
>NW_004524727.1:3958867-3962231 GCF_000260255.1 Octodon degus
TATATCTGTATATACAAAATAGTTAGGATAGATATACAGCTATTTTCTCTTAGTTCAATGAGAAGAAAGAATTGTACGAATATTGTTTAGACAAGAGATCATGTCTGCATTTTTTACTGTGAATAGCTACTATGAAGACAACAATATGCAAGTATTAGTTATTATAACTGTCCTACTAACCTGTTTTGAAACTGTCTCATTGCTATTTCTTCCTCATTAAAGTTAATAAAAAAATTTTCAAAAGACATGTCCCCATAAAAACTAGCGCACAATTTTTTTACGTGTACTTAGCACAGGGTTTCCAGGGCCTCACTACACATGTCAGACTCGTGATCCTCCGGCTTTCAGCCTCCTGAGCAATGGGATTACAGACGTGCACCACGATGCCCAGTTTCAATCACTGGCTTAGCACGCCCAAGGATCAGGGCCTGTGCAGCATGCCAGGGAAAGAATCCTGGTTCCTGCACCTACCTAATCAGGTTCTTTAGTCCGCTGAGCTATCTGGCTGGCCCTAGCACACAAACATTTGTGGAGACTTCATTTATAATCATAAAAATGTGGAAAACACAAAGATGTCCTTTAAAACATTTTTGAATAAATCAACTGTACCACAGCCATAAAATAGAATATTAGTGCCCAAAAATAAAGGGAGTAAGCCATGTAAAGACATTAAACAACATATATACATATGGCTAACTTAAACATCCCGGTCTTAAATGTTATCATATGATACCAAATGGCACAGGACCACTACACATTACAATTTTTGTCCAAATCTAAAACTGCTCCAAAAATAAAATTGATTAGTTTAAAATTTATGCAATCTTAATTTAATTTTTTACTTAGTAAGAAATAATGTGACTTACAGCAATTTTTGATAGCATCTTACCTGCAGGACATCATGAATTCTTAGTTGTATGTTAGTTAAAGCTAAGGTAACATTAACTCATTAAGGAATACTTCAGTATATACATGTTTTCATGTAGGTACTTTTATCGAAACATTTCAAACTTATATGCTCATAAGCATGAATACATTTTTGATCTGGTCTTTGGGAATAAATTGGCATTCCACATCAAATATTTTTACATCTGATACTATGATACTATAGAAGATTTTATTTTTATCAAAGAAATTTAATGCTTAAAAAATCTTGGTCATTGCAAAGTTAAATTTTAGTTACCTGATACTCAAATATGGTCTTTAATTTACAATTTTCTTTGTTTTCGTAACACAAACACCTACCCATGATGCCATATGAAGAGAATTATAAGGTCACATGCCCTTAAGTTTTGTATAAAGTTTTTGAATTTTGGTTTTGATTATTTTATATCATTAAATCAACAAAATATTTTTTCACATCTAGACATTTCATTACTTGGTAAAACTATCTACCATTTTTATTTTGTGTAGGAGGCCTTGAATAGTATATATACTTTTTTAACATATGACTTTTTTTGTGGTCCTGGGAATCAAACCCAGGGTCTGATGCATGCACTCTACCACTGAGCCACATCCCCAGCCCTTATTATTTCACCCTTAACCTTTTTTAAAAATTAATTAGCTTATTTATTTATTTGGTACTGGAAATCAAACTCAAGACCTTGTAGTTGCTTTCCAGGCAGGAGCTTAGGCCACTGAGCTATATCCCTGGCCCCTATATACTTTAAATGAATTACTGATCACCATTAAAATTCTGTGAAAATTCCTTTATGTATAGTATTTAAAAAACTGCTTGCTGTTTATATAAAAAATTCTGGCTCCATTGTTTCTACCTTGAGCCAAAGTTAATCACAATATAGAGAAACATGAAAACAAAGGCCATCACAGTTGTGTGAGAAACAGCTTAGCTATTGCTGAAATTTGGGCGTAAAACAGCAATATTTTGACACGTTGTCAGCAAAAGTTTTTACAATATTGGCAAAGAGAAAGAGTAGTGCAGAGATGTTTGTCTAAGTCACCAAGGGGCTGAGGGAATGATGGCAGCATCTCCCAGGTTTGTTGGTCAGGTGGCTGGAGGCGTGAAGCACATTTTCTCAGTTTATGCAGAAAAGCCCAGAGGCTTGGTTATAGCTTGATGGTGAGCTAAATAGGAATGAGCAATACCAAAAATAAAACAATCTGAGTGCAACAGAGTTTATTGACATGACTCAGTTTTTCAGAATCAACAAATCCAGAAAGAAAATGAATCATCCTAAATGAGGGTTTATGAGAATAGAATTAGAGCAAAGAGAGATAGAGAGTTTTAATAAAAATGGAAATAATAAGCTGTAGCTTTTGGTGACTGTGGGTAGCACTGCCTTTGCATGTATTGTTTCTTTCAATATTTAAAGTAATCTTGAGAACTAGACCTTGTATTTGTTGGTTTGAGTTTAAGGAATAGAGCCAATTTACTAATTTCTTTAAATCTAAAGACTCTGTGCTTTGAAATAATTACTTCATAACCCACAGCTTCCTATTTTACTTTCTTTATTTTAGGCACAGTGGCCAAATACAGTCCTCTGAGAGGGGGCAGATTTGAGCACACTATGACTACTGTGTTGTCGAAGAGATTCTGTGTTTAAAAACACAGCAATGGCCATGCGTGCTGGTGCACACTGGGGTCCATGCTCTCTCAGAGGCACAGGCACAGTTCCAAGTTCCAGGGTATTCTGGGCAGCTTAGTGACTTACTGAGAAATCTTCTCAAAACAACAAAAAATACAAATGTGTCTGAGATGGAGCATGGAGTGAAGTCCTTGAATTCAGCCCAGTGCAGGAAAAAGTAAAATAAAGAACGAAGCTATTGGTTAGTGGTAGAGGGTTTGTGTAGAATGCATGGTTTGTGCTCTAACATTACTGAAAGATAAAGCCTGTAAGCAATAAATAAATCCAGCATGACATTGCACACATATAATCTCAGCCTTCTGGAAGGCTGAAGCAGTGGGAGCCTCAAGCTGAGGCCAGCTGAGGTAACTTAGTAAGTTAGTGAACACCTGCTTATCATGTATGTTTTAAAGAGAATGCAAGATAGGAAAAAAAAAAGTTAGAAGTGATACAGAATTTCATTCAACAGACCCAGTCCTAGCCCAGGTCTGGTGAGTGTGTGGAGAGCTTCCTGCTGCCCTGCGCAGGCGGGACCAGTCCCAGCCCAGGCGCAGCATGGGCCAGACCCTCTCCCACACACTTGGGCCATCCCCCACCACTCCCCAGTACCTCCCAACCCCACCCGACGAGTAGGAATTTCTGCTGTGTCCGGGAACCCTCAGACCCAGTCCTAGCCCAGGTCTGGTGAGTGTGTGGGAGAGCTTCCTCTTCCCCCTACTTCACATTGTCCCATACAGGCACAGCTCAGGCCTGGCATACACGCCTGGGGTGTAATCCTG
>NW_004524727.1:3968906-3988050 GCF_000260255.1 Octodon degus
TATTATGGGCTACTGGACTCTTTTAGAATATTTTGCTGAGTTTACACACCTATAATATTCAATAACGGAACTTAGAAAAAATGGAGTAGACAGATAAATGTCCATTTTGTATCTGTGTATTCAAAGTGGTTGGGATAGATATATAGTTGCATTTTCTTAATGAACAGAATGATTTTTTCTAATGGTGTTTGTAAATAGGATCTCACGTCCGCATCTTGTACAGCAATTAACCACTAAGAAGAATATATGCAGTGTGTTATTTGTTGAAACTGTAGTTCCGATTTGATTTAAAACTGTCTCATTGCTATCTGTTTATCAATAAAACTTTGAAAAAGAAATAAATAGAATGGTTCTCTGGAAAGGAAAATAATTTCATTCAACAAAGTAATAGGAATTCAACAATAGTTGTTGTGTTGCATAGAGTTAATTTCAAATCAGTTGTTTAGATTACCAGATAGAAAAATGTAAAATTGGTTTTAAAAAGTTGTAAGAAATTAAAAAGTAGAAGAAAAGTTTAAGTATTAATTGCTTACAGTAGATGGGTAGAAATCTATAGTAGATGAGTAGAAATCAGAAACCAATGATATATTTATCCACATTATCCTGTATATATACATAAATGTATCTTTTTACCCTCTTTCTTTGCTTTTTTTCCCTCATCCTTGTTATTTCTTCCCTTTGAACACATTCTTTCCCTTTCACAGTATCAATTGTACTTTTCAGGTTTTATTTACTCTTTCAGGTTCTTACACTAGAGACAATGTGATGTTCACACATGCAGGCCTGATTTATTTCACTTATGAGTATAGTCTCTCGTTGCATCCTACTAATAAAAGTCTCAAGTTTATCCTTTGTATAGCTGAGAAATATTTCACTGTGTAAAAATATCACATCTTTTTTATCCATTCCTCATTTGATGGGCATTTAGGTTATTTTCAAAGTTTAGCTATGATAGATTGTGCTGCTATAAACATGAGTACACCTATGTCACTGTGGTATGGTGTTTTCAGTTTTTGGAAAAATACCCAGAAGGACAATGGCTGGGTTACATGTGACTTTTAATTCCAGGTTTTTGAGGAATCTTCACATTTATTTCCATAGTAACTGTGCCAGCCTGCACTCCAACCTACAGTGTGGAAAGGCCTCTTTTCCCCCACAGCCTCTATAGTATTTGCTATTGCTTGACTTTTTAATGACAGCCATTGTTTCTGGGGGTAAGATGGCATTTCAGTGTTACATTACTTTGCATTTTTGGAATGACTGATGATGTTGAACATTTTCTCATGTATTTATTGTGTTTCTTCATTTGTGAAGTGTATATTCATCTCAGATATCCATGTTTGGACTGGGTCTTTTAATTTGGGGGCCATATAGGCTTGAAAGCATTTACTTTAGTTCCCCTTTAGTAGGCAAGAGCAGGACAGTGAACATTAAAGGAGAAACAGCTAGTTTCAGCTCACAGTTTATAGAGACTTCAGTTTACAGTTGGCTGCCTCAAGTTGCGTGGCGTGACACAGTGGCATTCAGAAGAGGAACAGCTTACAGTGTGTCCTGGCAGACAGAAGGCGGAAGGCAGCATGCTTTCCCACTCTCCCTTTGTATCCCATCCAGGCCACAAAACTACTGACTGATGTCTCCCACACCCAAGGTGGGGCTTCCATTATCCACTCACTGAATCCCAGCATCACACTCTTAATCCATGTTCACAAACCCTAATCCAGTTGTTGAAACCTCCCCTCTATGACCTCATGAGGTTTGTGGGTGGATCTAGATAGGCAGCATTAAGTACAGTGGAACTGGAAACATGTGCCAAAATAAACCCCTCCTCCTTTAAGCTTAGGGTGTCAAAAATTCTGACCCAAAGATGAGAAAGCAGCTAAGACAGCAGCCTTCATGACAGATAACCAGAGAGCTGATTCTGTGAGAGTGGATACAGTGACTTATGGGGTAGAGAGAAGAGGTGAAGTAAAAGGAACGAAGTAGAGACTGCATCTGTGTTTCATTTCTGTCCGACAAAGTATGTTGACAAGATTGCTAATTGCGAGTCATTGTGGCTGTCAAAGATTATAAGCTGTTTCAAACATTATCAATTGCTATGTTCTCATTAGAAAGTGTCTCTTTCATCTTGTAATTATTTTATCCGTTACCTTTCAAGTAAGAGAAGGCTTTTTAGATTTAAAGAATAAATAGGTATGATACCTTAATAGAACTTTCCCTAGGGCATGCATATCTTTACAACTTTTTTTCTTTTTAAAAATTCTGGGATTGGAGTTAGTCTTGTTGATTAGTATAACCATATATATATATATATATATATATATATATATATATATATTCCAATGTTCATTGCAAGGAAGATAATTTCTTGGTGAGGAAACTCAGAAATATTCATCATGCAGAGTAGCAGAGTCGCTACCCACAGATAATAACCAATTCTGTGCATATTTTAAAAATACATTGAAGGGGCCAGGGAGAGAGCTCAGTAGAATAAGCGCTTGCCTGGCAAGCACAAGGGCCTGAGTTCAATCCCCAGATCTGCCAAAAAAAATAAAAAAAGAAAAGAAAAATAAAAAAATACATTGAACAAGGTCTCTTGCATATGAGATGCATAGAACAGACATTTACTGTTGGAGGCCATTAACCGGTATCCATTCTATTCCCCTGCTGAGTCAAGTTTATGGCCCTTCTCACCTTGCCCATTCCCTGGGAATCCCGTGCTATGCCCTAGGGGTTGCACCCTCCCCGTTGCCTAGATACCTGCTGACCCCCAAGAGCCGAGACTTCCTCATTCCATCACCCCCTATATATACCCAGAACCTCCCCTAAATAAACTAGGCTTGATCAGAAACTTTGTCTTGCCTCCATTTCTCGCGTCTCCTGACCTTTGTCCCCTCTTCAATTCCCCACTCCTCCCCCAGGTGACCTTCGTTGACTGACCTGCTGGTTCGGGACAATTTACTACCTAATTATCCTAAACTTTCCTTCCTCTGGTCACATTTCTGTCTCAAGAGAAAGAAAATGTCTTGGTTTCTAGTTCGTGTCTTGACTTGCCATTCCACTCAGGTGAGTTTTGTTTGACTTTTGTATCTTTCATTTTATCATCATGGTTTAATGTTTACTTAAAAACCACATTTAGATTTAAAAATATTCTAAGCTGAATTGATGTTAGATGCCTAATTGGTCATTGGCCAGGGGAAAAACAACGATTCGCGTGTGGAGCTAAGGATTCATGCGACAGTGATCTCTGTACACCCGTGTTTGCAGCAGCGTGACTCAGAAGAGCCAAATGCTGGGCGCAGCCAGTGTGTCCATCACCAAAGGAATGTTTAATGAAAACGTGGCATTTACACACCATGGAGAACTACTCTGCCAAAAGAAAAATACATTTGATTCATTTGTACAAAACTGAATGTACCTTGAGACCACAATATTCAGTGCAATAAATCAGGTACTTATGATGAAATATTGGATGGTTTCTCTCATATGAGTAACACGAATTATAAATAAAGAGAAATAAAATGACAAAAGTGGGAAAGCAGAGAGATAGTGTTTTCAAACAGGAAAGGAGAGCAACAGCAGAAGGGATCCTGCAGAAAGGGCAGGGGAGGGGATGAGGATGTGCTCTGTGCACCCACCAAGGCCACGCTGGGACTGTAAAGGCCATGTGCAGCAGAGGGGTAGTAAAAACAATAACAAATTCTCCTACCTCTTTGGTCTAATGTCATTCATACTAACAGAAATTCACTATTATTTCATAAATATACACTTTCCTTTACTGATATATTTTTTATTCTCAAGAATCAGAATACTACTTCTCCAAGTAAGTAGTTGTGGGTTTCACTTTCCACCAGCAAAGACTGAGACATCGAGATGTGCAATTATCCTGTTTCGTCTCCCCTGATTCCTAGAGAGGCTCATCTTATCATCACCGTGACCTCAGGTCCTTTTGGACGAGGGAGCCCTCACTGCTTTTCGTAGGGCTGATTTCACACAATGAGCTCTTCTCCCGTCAATTTTCGGAGCAGTGATTGGCTCTCTCTGGCAGACCTGACTTCTCTGTTTTCCTTGCTTTTTCCTCACCCTGAAAAATGCTCAAATACTTAAAACCATGTAAAGTGAAAACTATGCTGACTTTAAATCTACACTTGTAAACATACAGATAAGCTCAGAACTCTGGGCTTTGATTCAAGCCTTTTAAAGTGACCTTAAATCACAGCCTTTTGTAGATTATTTTGTTTTGCTATTTTGTTTTTCAGCACAGAGTCTGTTTCATCAATCCAATACAAATACTCACATGAGAAAACAGATAAAACTAACTGTACAGACTTTTATGACTTCCTGATTTTAAATTTACTGTAATATTCACTATTTAACAAAAGATTTCCTTTCCTGTTTCCTAAAACACAAATGCAAATTTTTCTTCTATTTGTCATATTGTTCTTCTTATTATCTTCTGTATTCATGTACAAAAGTCAGATCTCTTTACCCATATTACTTTTGGTTTATTCTTCATCTTTTCATAAGAGAATTCATTTTCTCTTCATGGAATATCAACAATTAAAAAAGTTGATCTCTATCCTTAGAGATATTTTTATTCTTGCTATTACATGCTAACTACTAAAAAAAGCTATATTTAAAAATGAACTCACTAACATTTCACCATCAAATTCATCTTCTATTAATGCCATTATTTGAAACACCATTAATAATGTGCTAGAATAGCCTTTATTTGAAAACAAATCTCACTGAAATTGTTTCTTTGTGTGGTGACATTAAGATAAGTGAATTTTGATCACATTTACTGTGACTCAATAGTGAATGTATAATTATGTTTGTCAACGAAATATCTCCTCCAGAGCTACGCTTCTTCCCAGTTAGAGTGTTTAGGCATTGTTTATTCATTTGTTGTAACCACATTCTCTAAATATCAAGAGCTCTTAAATGAAATTCACAGGACACCTTCATTTCCTATAACATCCTCTGTGAAGTGTCAGTATCTTTTCATTAGTTCACCTGCGGAGCAGGTGGAAGAGGGATTCTGGTTTTAGATCTGTTGCTTCCTGTCTGAACTCTGAGGCTCTGCACCTGTGTTCTCTTTTTCTACCCACATTTTCTTCTGTCAATATTATCATATTGCTCAAATTGTTGAAATAACAAGAAAATCATTAATAGCACCTGCTGAGAAGATTTACTTTTTCTGTTTTCTGAGCTGAAAATGTACTCATTGTGGAGCCTGATGACTGTGTGTACAAAATCCACAAATAAACTTGCACTGGCCTTTGCTTAGAGTCACCCTGTAGCATACTTCCTATTGTTCTGTCTGCAGGGACCTGCTAGGCTGAGACATGGAGACCTCTGATGAATGAACCTAATAAACTCTGTGGTCCTGGCTATGGATCAGCCTTCGGGTGTTTTCTTTATTCGTACCTCGAGCTGAAAGTCAACTCAATGATTTTACAGTTGCTTTCATCCCTGTAGTACAGCTGATGCTTCTTTCGTCTTATCATCTTGCCTTTTTATCTAGAATCTGAATGTGTTGCTGTCTTCCAAACACCAGGTAACTTTCCCAACCCTTCAAATCCTCTTGACGTCCCAAGATGAGACAGCGTGGAAAAGTTTTAGCTAAAGATACTTCCTATTTGCCACGGAGTCATCCCTCAGATTCAGTGCGCTGATGTGTACAGTGTCTATCTCAAGTCATCACCTGTACTTAATTGCTAAGATTTGTTCATTTATATCTCACTGCTCAGTCTGCTGTAGCATTCCAGCAATTTGTTAAAATTAATTACCAGTTTCTTTAACACACTGAATTAAATCCTTTGTTGCTGAGAAATTTACTTTTACTTAATATATATTAATTTTAAAACTACCTTAGGATTTCCTGTTAGATGCCTCTTGAAAATTTGAAAACATAGAGGTTCATTATTAAATAGGCTAAGTTTAAATATAAATGCTCAGTGTTACTCTCTGGATTTCTATCTTTCTGGATTTCTGATTATTGTACAATAAAGGTAAAGTATTTATTCACAGAGCTTGTAAATAAATGCTACCTTGTTTAAAATAGATAGATAGATAGATAGATAGATAGATAGATAACCTACTCCATGCTGGTTTGTTTTTGTTGTTGTTGTTGTTGTTAAAGAAGGGTCTACTACTAGATTAGACTCATAGTAATCCGCCTTTTTACAGCCTCCCAAGAGCTGGGATTAGAGGCACGCGCCACCACGCCCAGTCTCAATTGCCCTCTCAGTGCACCCCGGGGGTGGGGCTGGCACAGCAGGCCTGGGAATCGAAACCCTGATCCCTGTGCCTGCTTGCAGGCACTTTAATTCCCTGAATTATTTGGCTGGCCCTCCATGCTGTTTTTCAAAACACCTCTTACCAAATATAAAATTGATAAATTTCATCTAGTTTATAGGAATTGAAAAGATAAACACAAATCAAAACTTTGGAACCTAGACAGTGATGAAAATAGTTCCAACCTGAAAGTTAGAGCTGGTGTCACTTCTGTGTCTGCTACCAGCTGGACAAATAATGTACTTCCCTCTACGTTACTGTCTCCTGATAAAATAGCTTACTTACTGATAGGGTTGTCTTGATAAGAAAATTAGACCTAACAGCAATCAAAATGCCAAATGTAGCCCCAGACAGTTAATTGATAGATAAAGTATTTCCCATGTCTCTGAGGGCTTTTCTAATTTGATCTCTTGGCATTGTACAGAAGGAGGATTATATAACTTTGTAAGTTAGCGGTCCCATTACACTAACTCCCAATTCCAATCATCAATTTACACATCATTTTCACAAAAAATTTTTCCTTCTGCATGTGACTTCCAGTTTTGGTTTCCCATAAATGCATTTCATTGTATTAAAAACTGCTCACTTAATTTCTCCCCCTAGCAGCAGGTCTGCAGAAAGTTGCAAAATACTTTCATATTCACATGTAGCAAATGATGCCTTCTAACCTAATCCCTCAGTGTGTTCAAAAACTATGTCAAATAATTTGATTGTCTATGACAATTTCTTCACCTTGACTTTGGGAGAAAGATATTAAATCTTGCAAAAAGAAACAAAGCAAAGGACTCATCAGTGTTTGGGGGAGTCATTCAATAATTTTGTTTTTAAAAGCCATCTCTTCTATGCACTCAAAATTGAATAGTTTGGGTTTTTTCTTAAGATTTATTTATTTATTTATTTGGTACAGGGTCTTCCTACACAGCTCAGACTCAGTGATTCTCCTGTCCCAACCTCCCTAGTGCTGGGATTACAGGCAGGCACCAGCACTTCCAGTTTTGGTGGCTGGCTCTGCCTGGGACTGGCATGACATGCTGTACCGGGGAGCTTTTTAGACCTCCAAGCTACCTCCCCCATACCAAGAAATGAATAGTTCTAAGAGGACAAAGAAAAAAAGAGGTCACTGCTTACCTCCTCTTTAGCACCAATTCTCAGGAATTCTACAAAGTGCTTCGCAGTTGTGTACCTAGCTTCTGCAATTCAAATATCACTACAGAATTGACAACAGGAAAAGTCTGTTTGGTTCTTAGCTTATCCTCTACAATGCAGGGAAATTCTTCCAAGCAGCTGTTGGTGACGGCAAGTCAGCAATCACAGGGAACTGTGATTGACAGTCCATTAAAATTGATCTGTCAGGACTTGGTCCTGATGTAAGGGTGTTGCTAGATGGTGTTAGCCTCAGAGAGTTAGGGCCTTATGGGATGTTTAGGTCATTCAGATGTGCTTCCTCAAACCTCAAAGGGGTTGCAGAGACTCTCTCTGTCTCTGTCTCAGTGTCTGTCTGTCTCTTTGTCTCCACCTTTCTCTCTTTTCCCTCTCCATCTCCTCCTTTCCCTTTCCCTTTCCCTTTCCCTTTCCCTTTCCCTTTCCCTTTCCCTCTTCCTCTCCAGTCCTCTCATTTGATCTCCCCAAACTGGAAGCTAAATAAACCTCTTCTTGTGAAGGAGGTTTTCTGAACTGTTTCATTGTATAATGAAAAGTTGGCCAATACACAGGCTTTGCTATATGTTACACAAGACAGTGTCTAAGTCATTCCATTTCCCTCTTTCAGGAACCCCCAATTAACAGCTAATCAGGACTGCTACGTTACACAAATGAAGAGGATGAAATTATGCAGACTACAATGCCAGCATGCACTCAGCAGCTGTATGCACATTTGTTATGCAAGCAGCCTTTGTCCATGGCATGCTGGGGAGTCAGGAGCGGGCAGATGAACAGCGTTCAGGACCAAAGCTGATCCGGAAGGATGCACCCTACATTAAATCATGTAATCAGGACACTGATTTATATGTGAGAGTAAGACTATCAGCAGGTGACTAATCGCTAAGCTTGTGGGAATTAGATACCTGTTTAGAATAAATAACATACTCAAAAAGTCAGAACAGGGATATTTTCAAAGAAGAAGGTACTCGATGTTTTTTATCCACTCATGGATCAGCATTTAGATCAGAAGTACATCAGCTCACTACTAAAACACACACACACACACACACACACACACACACACACACACACAAAAAGAAAACCCACATTTGTAATACTCTTCTTTCAGTCATAATACAAGTTTTACTATGTGCTGTTTGTATCCATTTAACTCCTAGGTTGTCAATTCTTGAGGAAAAGACATATAGCTTACTAAACTTGGATGCCATTGAAGGATAGTATTACTTGTTTTGAGTATCAGCTGTACTTTTTTCTTTTAGAATATTGGCTTACACAGTTCATATTTGGCCTCTAATTTGTAAGAATTTTATATAAACTAATGTTTTTATTTGTAGTTCTTATATTATTAGAAAAATATGGATTTTATTTTGAAACCAAATCACACATAACAGGTAAAAGACAAGCAATTAAATTACCTTAAAATATCAAATAGTCATTAGTTCATATTTGAGGTATGAAGTGAAATTCAGTATTTATTTCTACATCATTAATAATTAATTAATGAAACACTCAAAGATTTAAGCAACAATTGGAAACATACTGAATTGACAGTGAGGACACTGTGATGAACCCAGAAAATACAACTTTGTGATTTTGACACAATTTTTATCTGTTAAACAGAAGAAGATATTAAAAACCATTTGAAATGTTACTGAATTTTAATAAACAAAATTATAGAAATTCAATAATGGTTATACTGCATACTGTTGTCTTCAAAGCAGTTGGTCACTGGGGAGATAGCTCAGTGGCATAGGTGCCTGCCTGGCAAGCACGAGTCCTGAGTTCTATCCCTGCTACCACAATACAAAAAGGAACAAACCAAGTAGTTGGTCAGGTTTTCAGATATAAGCATGAAAAATTGATAGATAAATAAATAAATAGGAGAAAAAGTTAAGCATTAACAGTTTTTTAATGAAGCAGTATAAATCAGCAATATAATTATCTGAGCTATCCTGGTTATATATTTTCCCTTCCCTCTTTCTTCCTTTTCTCCTTTCTCTCATCTCAGCTGTGGATTCCTTTTGAACAATTTCTTTCTATTTCACAGTATTTATTGCACCCTTCAGATTTTTTTTACTCTTTCAGGTGCTTACACTAGAGAAACAATACAATGCTGGTCAGATTTATTTCACTTATTAGTACAGTTTCTAGATGGATCCATCCACGTAAAAAAGCCTTACAACTGTCTTTCTCTACAGCTGAGTAGTACTCCACTATGTAAAAAAACCACATCTTTTTATGCATTTATTGTTGGACATTTTGGTTGTTTCCAAGGTTTAGCTATGAAAAATTGTGCTGCTATAAACATAGGTGTGCATATATCGCAGTGGCATGATGATTTCAGTTCTTCTGGAAAAATGCCCAGGAAGTGACTAGCTAGGTTGAATGAGACCTCTAGTCCTAGTTTTTGAGGAATCTCCACACTGATTTCCATAGTGGGTGTAGCAGTCCATATTCCCACCAACAGTGGAGAATGTTCCTTTTTTCCTCACAGCCCCACCAGCATTTTTTATTGGTTGACTTCTTGATGTCACCCATTCTTTCTGGGGTGAGATGGAATCTCAGTGTTGTTTTAAGTTAGATTAGATTTCTCAACTATGCAGTAAAGAAGTTTTCCTTTGTGATACTGAGTTGATTTTCAGTTATAATGTCTTTCTAGCCTTCAAAATAGTCCAACTTATAAGCATATAAAAATAGAAAAAAGAAAACACTAGCTTTCAGCTGAGTTTCTTTGGCTAATGGACTCTGAAATAGATGTTGCCCAACACCTTGCTATGTAATGCCTTAGGCTGCTTTTGGTGAAAACACAAAGAGAAGGACTGAGAAATTCTGCTTGCAATAAGAAAAGAAGTGTACATTGTTATCTCCAAGATACTTCCATTCAAAATTTCTCATCACCACTCCGAAGTTTGCACTGAAAAAAAAGTAATTGTTAGTTTGCCCTTTTAAAAACGATGACAAAGAAAGTTCTATCATTTTCCTCAAAACGGATAAATTAAAATGTGCTGGACAGCGGGCCTAAGTAACAGAACATTTAGCAGACAGAGATTTGCTTTCTTTTTCAAGTCAATCAGACTCTGCTATTGCATGAATTACTCAATTTATGCTGCAAATTTGGTAATTTTGTGCGTATCAGCCCTGTTCTTTGTCAGGTTGCCCCGTAACCATGTGTGCACCTCAATAACATGAAAAGAAAGCATCTCTGAATCTGAATAAGGTGTTTACAGTTCTACACTTACAACACTGAGGCCGATTGTCTGGGAAATATTATAAATTTGTGCATATATTTTCTGCTCTACCCTTACCTGTCCATGCTGGGCTCAAACTAAACAGCGATCTTTCTACCTCTGCCTCCTGAATACTAAGAACCACTGTATATGTTTATGGTGCATAGTAAGTACAGAGTTTATTTCTGGGGAATTGGTGCATATATGTATTACATGTTAAATTTTCCCTTCACACTCCTCACCACCCCCTGCCCCAATGTTCCCTCTTATTCCTGGATTCTCTTCCTGGATTTCCTTCCCAGCTCCACAAGATCTACCTCATTAGTTTTTTTCTTTTTATTTTATTCTTTACATTCTTTGTACTTCTGGTTTCTTGTAAAAAAGAAAACAAGAAATATTTAAATTTCTGTATCTGGTTTACATCGGGATTTAGCATTACAGACTAAAGATACTCTCATTTTCCTACAAATGACAAATCAATCTGTTTTCTTGATGGAGGAGAATGCAATTGTATATCTATGCCACATTTTCCTTCCTTTTTTGCTGCCATATTTTCTTTTTTTCTTTTTTCCTTTTTTTTTTTTTTTTTTGAGGAACTGGGGATTGAACTCAGGCCCTTGTATTTGCCGTGGAAGCACTTATTCCAGTGAGCCATCTCCCCAGTCCCTACCATATTTTTTTTATCCATTCTTCTATTGATGAGCATATAAACTACTTTCAAGATACAGCTATCATGAGTTATATTTATATAGGCATATATGTATGCCTGTGTCACTCAAATGTGATTTTTTAAATCAATTTTATTGAGAAAAAGTTGCAATATGACAGCTTCAAAACAATTGGTAATAGAGTTACAACAATTAATACATTGCATATTGTTGTCGTTGTAGTAGCCATTCATAGCACAAGATGCAGACATGATATCTTGTCCAAACACTACTAGTACAAATCTTTCTTCTTATTGAATTAGGAGAAAGTAGCTATATATCTATCCTAATTATTTTGTATATACAGATACAAAATTGTCCTTCTTTTATATCAACTATTTTTGTTCAGGTTTGTCAGAAATGGGTATTCCATTGCCATCCAAATATTATAGGTTCATGAATTCAGCAAAATATTCCAATATAGTCCAGTGATCCACAATAGTAGTGGGTTAGACAAAGGACTGGCAAAGTCCTAATCTGATGACTTGAGCCTTCCACAGCTCAGCATATTAACATGGCTTCACATTTCATCCTCATTTCTACAATTTTCTGCTGAATGGTTAAGACCAAGATAAAGCAAGACCTATATATCAAGAAATGTAACTTTTGTATCTGACAAGGTCAGTCAAGTCTCCTCAGGACTTATCCCAAAACTCTGTATGTGCTTTGTAGATCATTTGTCAGTGTCAGCCATGTGGATGAGTCACAGCCATTGCTTGACAAATTTGCTCCCTGAGAAAGCCTAAGAGAATATTTTGTCTCCATGTGACTCTTTTTAGGCATGCACTATGCCATTGATTACATTCCGCTGTGGCACCATAATCTCCTTGATCAGAAAATTTGGGACAAAACTGATTTACATGATGTTACAGTACAGGTTCTCCTATGTCCTCAGTCCTCACTGACCTTGAAAGGCTAGGGCCAAAATTTTGACTGTGCTTGCAACCCTTCCTTTTCTCTAATTTTCGATCTACAAACTTAGGTTGTTAACCCTCCAGAAAAGAAGCTTATTATTGCCCTACAACACATATAGGTGGGTTTAACCTCACTATCTGTCTGAATATCAAACATCTTAGGCATAAGATAGAACATCTTTAAAAAAAAAAACATTTATTTGAGATACAGTATGGCCATAATTATTATGTCATGACAAGCAGTATGTATTTAGAAGATCAGAATGACAGGCATTCCAAGCATGACCCCATTATTACACATTGCTATCTTCGGTGCAGTCGCTCAGTTCACATATATCAGTATATATAGTTGGTCAGGGTGAGAATCCCACCCAGTAACTGCTGGATTAAACAACCTGCTGATAGTTCTAAGGATCATTGCCTTACCCATCTTGTACATATAAATGTATGGCTTTCCCCAGTCATGTTTCCTAGCTTTTCTCCTTGCCCTCTTTTCATTGCCTAATCCTCAAGTTCTTGCTTTCCTTTTAATTGTATTATACCTTTCTATTTGTATTTCTTCTTTTGAGTTCTTATGTTAGGGAGACTATACAATATTTACACATGTGGGTCCGGTTTATTTTACTTATGATTATATCTTCAAGTGGCATCCACTTAAATATTAAGGATTCGAGTTTATCATTCTTTATAGCTGAATAATACTCCATTGTATAAAAATACCACATCTTTTTCATCCATTCTTCACTATCTGTCTGAATATCAAACATCTTAGGCATAAGATAGAACATGGGTGATGGGCATCTTAGTTGTTTCCAAAATTTGACTATCACAGACTATGCTGCTATAAACATAGGTACACATATACCACTATGATATGACATTTTGAGTTCCTCCAGGAAAATTCCCAGTAGGGGTATAGCTGATTTGAATGGGATTTCCAGTCCTAGTTTTTTTTTTTTTTTTAAGAAGTCTCCACACTGATTTCCACAATTGTTGCACCAGTCTACATTCCCACCAGCAGTGGAGAAAGGTTCCTTTTTCCCCCAGCCTCTCCAACATTTTTTGTTGGTTGATTTCTTTAAGATAGCCATTCTTTGTGAGGTGAGATGGTATCTCAGTGTTGTTTTAATTTGTATTTCATGGATGGCTAGAAAATGTGGAGCATTTTTTCATATATTTATTCCCTTCTTTAACTTCATCCTCTGAGAAGTGTGTGTTCATATCGGATGCCCATTTCTGAATTGGGTCTTTAAATTTTGGGGTGCTAATATTTTTTAGTTCTTTATATATTCTAGAGAACATTCCTTTGTCTGAGTGCATATGTGTCAAGAGTTTTTCCATATTTGTGAGTTGTCTTTTGACATTCTTGGTAATTTCTTTTGAAGTGCAAAACTTCTCAATAAGAGGAGGTTCCAGTTGTTAATTCTTGTCAAGTGTTACCGTGCAATTTGATTTTTGTTTATGAACACTTTGCCTATCTCTATGTCCTCAAGATTTACTCCTAACATCATTTTCAGGAGATTCAGTGTTTCTGTTTGAATGTTTAAATCTTTGATCAACTTTGTCTTTTGCTTAGTGCCTGGTGATAGATGTGGGTCAAGTTTTAGTTTTCAGCATGTAGAAAGCCTGTTTTTCCAGCACCATTTGTTAAAGAGACCATCTTTCTTCCAGTAAGCATGTTTGGCCACTTTGTAGAGGATCAGGTGGTTGAGCATGTTCATAGAGGTTTCTGCATCTTCTAATGTATTCCATTGATCCTCAGGTCTGTTTCAGTGCCAGTACCATGCTGATTTTGCCACAGTAGCTTTGTAGTATAAGCTCAAGTCAGGAATTGTGATGCCTCCTGCTTTGTCTTTGTTGCCCAGGATTACCTTTGCTATTCTAGGTCTTTTCTGGTTCCAAATAAATTTTAGGAACGATTTCTCTATGTCTTTGATGTATGTTTTGGGAAGTTTGATGGTGATTGCATTAAATCTGCACAGTAATTTGGGAGTATAGCTATCTTCACAATGTTGGTTCTTCCTATCCAGGAGCAGGGAATATCTTTCCATTTTCTGAAGTCCTCTAAGATCTCTTTTTTCAGAGTACTATAGTTTTCCTTGAAAAGATTTTTGACTTCTTTAGCTAGATGAATTCCAAGGTATTTCACTTTCCTCGGTGGTATTGTAAAAGGTATTGTTTCTGTAATGTCCATTTCAGTGTGTTTATTATCTGTGTAGAGAAATGCTATTGGCTTTTGTGTATTGACTTTGTAGCCTGCTATGCTACTGAACTTGTGTATCAATTCTAGGAGCTTCTTGATAGAATTTTTTGGGTCTTCCAAGTAAAGTATCATGTTATCTGCAAATAATGATAATTTAACTTCTTCTTTACCTATTCTTATTCCTTTTATTTCTCTCTCTTGTCTAATAGGTTTGCTAATGATTTCAGAACTATATTGAGTAGGAATGGCAATAGAGGACATCCTTGTCTTTTACCAGATCTGAGAGTAAGAGATTTCTTTTTTCCCCATTTAGAATTATATTAGCCATTGGGTTGTTATAGATGGCTTTTATGAGATTGATGTAAAGGCCATCGATTCCATTTTTTTTTTTTAGGATTTGAACATGTATAAGTGTTGGACTTTGTCAAAAGTCCTTTCTGCATCAATTGAGATGATCATGTGGTTTATAGATTTGTCTCTATTGATATGGTGTATTACATATATAGATTTGCATATATTGAACCATTCCTGCATCCCTGGGATGAATCTGCCTTGGTCATGGTGTATAATCTTCTTGACGATTTGATGTTTTCTATTTGCTAGGATTTTATTGAGGAGGTTTGCATGTTTGTGTGGGAGATTGGCCTGTCATTCTATTCTTTAGTTTCATCTTTCCCTCGTTTTGGTATCAGTATAATACTTGTCTCCAAGAATGATTTGGGGAGGATTACTTCCGTTTCAATTTTATTGAAGAGTTTAAGGAGTTTAAGAATTATATCATCCATAAATTTCTTGTAGAATTCAGCTGTGAATCCATCAGGACCTGGACTTTTCTGTGTCATAAGGTTTTTCTTACATTTCGTATTTCATTGGCTGTTATTTGGTTATTAAGAGTTGTTATATCTTGTTGATTCAGTTTTGGTAATTTGTACCTTTCTAGGAATGTGTCCATTTCTTCTGTGTCTTCTATTCTGTGAGAATAAAGGTTTTCAAAGTAGGTATTGATAGATAATATTCCGAATTTCTCCTGGGTCTCTTGCAGTTACACCCTTTTCATTCCTTATTGCTTGCATTTGAATTTTTTCTTTCCTTTTTTGATGAGGTTAGCCAGGGGCTTATCCATTTTATTTGATCTTTCAAAGAACCAGCTTTTTGATTTGTTAATTCTTTGAACTGTTTTGTTTGTCTCAACTGAATTAATTTCTGCTCTAATTTTTATGATTTCTTCCTGTCTTTGGGTTCTTGGTTTGGTTTGTTCTTCTTTTTCTAAATGGTGGAGGTGCAGCATTAGGGTGTTTATTTTTTCCTGTTGTTTTCCTAATGTACGAGTTTACAGTTATAAATTTCCCTCCAAGGACTGCTTTCATTGCATCCCATAAATTCCGATAAGTTGTGTTTGAATTTTCATTGAATTGTAGATATTGTTGAATTTCTTGTTCAATTTCATCTGTGACCCATTGGTTGCTGAGTAGAATGTTGTACAATTTCCCCATATTTATGGAGTATTTCTGTTTTCTTGCCTCATTTATTTCCAGTTTCATTACACTGTGGTCAGATAATATGCCTGGGATAATTTCTGTTTTCTTGCTTATACTTAAGCATGACCTATGGACCAGTATGTGGTCTATTTTAGAAAGTGACCCATGTGCAGCTGAAAAATATATATATTGATCTGTTGTTGACTAGAACACTCTGTATATGTCCACTAAATACATTTGTTTCAAGCTGTGGTTCAGTACTACTACTTCTTTGCTAATTTTTTGTCTGGTTGACCTATCTTTTTGGAACAAGGGGGTGTTAAGGTCTCTTGTTAAGATTGTGGTTTTGGATATTACATTTTTCATGTCCATTAGGATTTGTCTTATATAGTTGGGTGCTCCCCTGTCTGGTACATATACATTTATTAGTGTCAGTATATAGTGGCCTTCTTTATTTCATTTGATCAGTTTTGGTTTGAAATTGAAACTGTCTGAGAACAGGATTGCTACCCCTGCTTTTTTCTGAGGTGCTGGGGCATGTAGCATTGTTTTCCACTCTTTGACTTTCAGGCTATGTTTGCTTTATGAGTTAAGTGTGTTTCTTGTATACAGCATATTGTTGGATTTTGTTTCCTAATACACTGTGCCAGTCTATCTCTCTTAGTTGGTGAATTATGTCCATTTACATTGACGATTATAATGGAGATGTATTGACTTACAATTGACATGTTATTTACCTGCTGTTGTTTACTGTGTTTTGTTCTGTCTTTAATTGTTTGCCCTATTTAGTGGGTTCCTTCTGTTCTCATTCATACAGTTCTTACAATTTTGGTCCCTGTCTAGAACATCTTTTAGTAATCTGTGTATTGTTCTTGTGGTGGATATCTGGGATCTTGACTATTACTTGTCTCAGTGTATTTTTAATTGGGTTGAAGTTATTTGGCATTCTGTATGCTTTGGATAACTGAATGTCAGTTGTTTGCTCATATTTAGGAAGTTTTCTGCTATTACTTCTGCCCATATTCTTTTATATCATTTGTACATAATCCTTCTCTTTCATTGATGCCTATTAGCCTTACATTGTTCATCTTTGCAGCATCTTGCAGTTGGTGAATTATTTTTTCCTGCATCCTAGTTGTTTTTAAGAGATCTTTTCTTACCTGTTCATTAGCTGCAACGGCGTTTTCAAGATCTGAAATTGTATCTTCACTTTCACTCAAATGGTTTTGCAAGCTTGTGATTGAAGTTTTAAGTTCCTGTATTTCTCTTTGACTCTGCTTCATGCGATCTATTTCTTTCCTGAATTGCTCATTCAGGGAATCTGTCATTTTTATAATCTCCTCCATTTTTTTTATCAGTGTCTTCTTGAGAAGTAGTTGTTAATTGTTTTACTTCAGAGTTTATATCTGATCTTATTTCCTCTATATATTTCTGCATTTGATTCTTTACTTCATACACTTTTAATTCAAATATTTCTTTTTTCATTTCAGAGATTAATTCTGATCTTAATCTTCTCTTTGTCATTTTGTGTAGCACTGTTCACTGACCTTTGGTGTAGAGCTTCGTTACAGTTGTAACCATAGCACCTACTGAAATTCATGTACTGATATACCAAGTTCTATTTCATCCAGTTGTGCCTGGCTTGCATCTGGCTACTGTGCTCAGCTCCTTCCTACTGCCTTTGGAGGTGAGCCTGCTGTGCCCCTCTGGCAAGATGTTCTGCTCCTGTATTACTTGCACGCTTTTGACCTTATTCTCACTGCAGGGATTTCAGCTTCAGAGTTTCACCCCAGGCCTTTATGCCAGGCCTGGAATGGGTCTGGAAGTGTTTGGGGGGGTCAGAGAACACAGAAGCTCTCCCACACACTCACTGGGCCTGGGCTTTGGTGGGTCTGGAGGTCTCCCAAGAGTGTGGTGGAAGTTCTCACTCACAGGGTGGGGTTGGGCTGGCCCTGGAGGGGTGGGGGAGGTCCGGAGAGTACAGGGAAAGGTCTCTCTCACACGTGACAGGCCTGTGCTTGGTCTAGCAGGTTCAGGGCGTGCAGAATCTCTCCCACACACTCGCAGGGCCCATTGTTGGGTCTCAAATGTAATATTTTTAAGACTTTTTGAAAAATATCCAAAGAAAATGAATGGTGGAATTTCTATTCTTAGTTATTTGATAAATCTTCAGAGTGATTTCCAGTGTTGTGCCAATTTAGCTTCCCACCGAGAATGTGGTCTCTTTGGTTTTGAAGGCAAGAGCAGTGCAGCCTCATGGCTCTTCTCTACAGCCTGTCAGGTTCCTCAGCAGAATTTCCTCTGATATTCTCTTCAATGTTATTTGTGTTTTACTTATTCCTTTAGAGAAAACAAATAATTGTTTCTTAAGAGTAAGAACTTAATTTTCCCCTGCCTTATAACTAGTTGCTGAGTGTTTAAAAAATTATTAATGGCTTCTTCTGTTTTGCAAAAGCTGTTTTTACTTATTATTTAAAATGTTACCATTTCTTCTTTGAGGTAAATTAACAAATACATCATATTCAAATGTATAAACAAATACATTTATTCCAAGAAAATAATGGCAATCCATTTTGGAATGTATTGCCTCTACAAGCAACTCTGGATATCCCGCAGGAGGAACAGTTACCTATGCCTGCAGAGGCAGAGAGAAATCCAGGTCTCCAGTACATCTGCTGACTTTCACCCCCAGGTTCCACCACAGCTCACTTTCACTCCATCTCATTTGAGATGCTCTGTGATTCCCACCCTCTTGATAAGTCTGCCACCCCAGCAGGTATCAGCCTACGTCCTAGAATCATGCTTGAAAGAGTACGAATGAAAATACTTGATGCTACAAAAATATCAGTGGAAAGAGGAGCAAGAACATAGCAATACGTATTCATTGCTTTGTTATGTGACCATTTCCTAAAGCAATGATTTTATTCACTCGCTCACATGACATTTTCTGTAAAGAAAGGAATATTGAAGAGGAGAAATGTTCAGTGCTGAATTTAAGTGGCAAAAGGTAATGGACAGAGAAATGAGGGCTGAAAACCAGTTTGCCTGACAAACACTCCTACTCTCCAAGTCACTTTTTTTTTTTTTTACCCCAAATACAACTGTTATGCTGGTCAACTTACTCAGTATCATGGGAAAGCATTTCATTCCTTCAAAA
>NW_004524727.1:3988150-3997736 GCF_000260255.1 Octodon degus
TAATCTTTTCGGAAAACAAATGTGAAAACCCACTTAATGCCTCATTCAGCAGTGTGTTATTAAATATTCATTCATGGAATAACATTTATTGGGAAGCAATTTTGTGGCAGACTCTTTTCTAGGCATTCTAAGTTCTGTAGTCATAAACAGAAGCAACACAAATCCATGCCTTCAAGGCATTCTTATTCTAGTGGGGTGAAAAAGATAATAAACAAAATAAATAATCACAGTGGATAAATTCTTACAAACTAAATGACCTTTATTTTTGACTTCAACTGAAGCATAGGTCTAACTGTGACAGGGAGTGCTGCTCTGAGTAGGGCAGATAAAGCTGCAGAGATGGCACTGACTTCCTAGGAAAGAAAAAGTCAGGGCGTCTATAAAATCATAATTATTCTTAGTCCTGTCAAATACCTGCAGTCATAAGACACTAAAGGAAAAAAAGGATGATTGTCTACAGTGCATCAGCTGCATAAGATCTATTTGAATTTTGTGAAGCCTGGGAACAGAGTGGATGGAGGAAGAAAGGAGAGTGGGAAAGAGAAAGAAGCAGAGAAAGGAGAGATTTCCAAGAAGCTCAGAAAAATAAAACTTTATTAATAAACAATATAGGAAATAGGCACATCATATTCAAACTACTCCAAATTAAGTACAGAAAAGTCATAGAGTAGTGGAAGAAAAATCATCACACACAAAGAAAGATAAGATATTCAGTGAGTCATTTATAAGTGCCAAAAGGAAGCATTCAGCCATGTAAATTATGTGTTTAGTGACAATCATTCAGAATATTATTTAAAAAAACATTTTTTCACAAATAAATGTGAGATAATCTATTACTAATGGTCATAATGACAACAAAAGCTCACCTATTCAGGCAGATACTGTTCTATGGAAGATGTTAATCTGTTTATACTCCAAGAAGTAAAAGAATGTGGCTGTGGTCAAAATGCAGGCACGTGCTAAAGATGTAGTCACATTATTTGTAACTGCTTTAAAAATAAGGAGATGTTGAAGGCAAAAAGAGTAGTAGTATATTATGCACATTTCATAAGACATGGGAATTTTTTTTAAAAAATAACTGCATGAATTATAGAAAAGGGAATTAATTATATTATAAAATATGTAAATGTTGCATAGTTCATAACATGATTTGAAGGCCTAGTACAGTTAGATAAAATCTTATGTTAAAATAAATACATACAACCATAGTAAAACACATACCAAATAAATTAATAGTAGAGATAAAATAAATTTACAAACATTCCCATTACATTTTCCCAAAAGGCAGAAATTCAAATGTGAAGAATAAAGCAAAAAAGAAAATAAATCAAGTAATGATTGTGGATGGGAATCTAACTTTATCAATATTGTATTAAAAAGGAACTGTTAAGAGTTGATAAAAGAACAGCTCCCAGCAGTCAGAGAGGCTGAGGCAGGAGGATCACAAGTTTAGTCCAGCCTGGGAAAGTTGGTGACATACAGACATGCTCTTCTCCTCATGACCTGCTTGCCAATACCTCTTGCCATCCATGCATCGATGATGTTAAGCTTTCTTTTTTTGCAGCAGGGGGCAGAACTGAACTCAGTCTTCCAAAGGTATTTATGTTTAAGTAGCTATCACACATGATTGATTTAAGATTTTCCCTTTTCATTTTGTAGATTTAGTATGTAACTTTATTACAGAATATTATTTCTGTATGATGTGATACTCTTCCATTCTAATGAAATTGTTGCACTGAGAATAATTCATATTTAATTTATCTACTATAATATGCCCAACTGTTTAATCTCTTGAAAAAGAAGAGTGAAAGAAATTACTTACATTGCAAAAGCATTGTTCTTTTTGGTGGAAGTGGGGATTGAACTCAGGTCCTTGCATTTGCTAGGGAAGAGCTTATTCTACTGAGCCATCTCCCTGGCTCCAAAGCATTTATTAAGTTGCAGGCACTATAAAATGGTTCTTGTGTACATTTCATTCATTCTCAAATCAACAGCATAGATCAAATATTTCATTTTTATTTTAAGTGGAAAACCAAATGGTATATTATTAAGTTGCTTAAATTTACACATGTTAAGGAAAAATCTAAACATAAAGAAGTATCTTTTTTTGTTCAAAGCCCTACAATACATGACTTGCAATATTCAGAGAGCAGTAACCCTGAAGCATTTCAACATATGGTACAGAAATATTTTTTTAAAACGTATTTTATCTTGTCAGGTTTATAAGCATGAATGTGAAAATTTATAATTTTATATGTGTTTTTTGCATCTGAAGCCACATCGATGCTTACATTGCTACTCTATAATATTTTCAAAAGATAAGACATATATTTTCTAATTCACTAGAAAGTCTTTTAAGATGATCAGATTATGAATATTAATATATAAATGGTTATATCTGAGTATCTTTTATCCAAGTAATCATTTTATTGAGAAAATATTAAATACAGTGTAAACTACTGAAGGTATGCTCTGCAGCTGGGTTTGTGTACTAGCCAAATGTATTAGGAACCATATGCTGAATAGTACACAAGAGAGACTAACATTTTCTTGGATGATAATTATAAGCCTCCAAGATCTCTTCCTTTGAGAACCACACTGATGTAACCCTGTCTCTACCTGCCTTTCCACTTGGTAGCGTAGACTTCAAATATGTCTTTGGCATTTGGAGAATTTGGCAACAACAGTTTCTTAGTCCTTCCATGAATGCATTTGACATGGAGCCACCTGTCCACAGCAGTATAGGACTCAATATTGAAAATCTGTTCTTTTTTTCCCCACAAATAGGACTTTATCTATCACTATAAAAAATCTGGATCTTAAACAGACTCTTGTATTGGTGGTTCATATCCATCAACTCATTCAACTTTATCTATTATTATTATTATTATTATTATTATTGTTGTTGTTGTTGTTGTTGTTGTTGTTGTTGTTGTATTTAGGACAGGTTGTACAGGGTGTACAGGGTCTTACTGCATAGATTAGACTCATAGTGATCCTCCTGTTTACAGCCTCCTAAGTGCTGGGGTTACAAGAGTATGCCACCATGCCCAGTCTCAAACCCTGTCTCAGCGCACCCTGGTGGTGGGGCTGGGGCCAGCAGGGTAGGCCCAGGGACCGAACTGCCAGCCCCTGTGTCTGCCTAAGCAGGCGCTTTAATCTGCTAAGCTATGTGGTGGGCCCTCATTCAACTTTAGTTCCCTTATAATCTTCAGTAACCTTTCCAGACCTATCACCTTCACCATGAAGCTACACGAGTTTTCCCAATTCAAACTGGGCTTCTTCAGCAGTTTTACTTTTTTTGCAAAGACATCATGAAGAGGGTAGTTACATTGGCAAGCCTTTTCTATGTCTTCCCAATGCTGTTTGGAATCAGTTTATTGACCACTTCTTTCAAGTCCTTTGTTTGCACCACTCAGGTCATGATTTCTTCCAGATCTGGCAGACCTGTTGGTGCTGAGCATAAGAGATCTTTAGTATCTGATTGTTGCATTTTTTAGTAAAGCCAATACAGAACAGTGGAAGCAAATAACCATTGGTAGTCTTGACATCCACATGAGCTTCGATCACAGTCTGCCGTTTTTTGACCATGGAACACCTTTTGTCACAGGTGAGGTCCGTGCCATGGAAGTTAGTCAGGCAGTTTTTGCCCTGAACATCTTCAATAATTAGTTTGAAATTTCTAAAGGCAACTTCATCATTCTGCAGATCAGCAAGGCTCAGTTCAAACACACTGCCTTTGAGCCCATCAGATGGAATTTTGGTTCTCTGAGTTCTGGTGATAAGTGTTTTTCCAATATTTCTTATGTTGAACATAGCCAGTGCCTTCATATCATACCAGACTTTTTTAGAAAGTGCATCAACCACTTTCTTCTTGGCTCTTTTTTTTTTTTTTTTTGCCACTTTTTGTAAGATGCTTATTCTTGCTTACTGCTGTTGTGCTGTTCAGAGCCAAAAGGGCAGAAGTATAACTCATGTGAGAATTTAGCTGAAAATCTATTCTTGATCATGGCTAGGGTTTTTTTTTTTTTTTCCTGTTGTTGTTTTTTAATTTCACTCAATGCTGAACGACCCTCTTGTTATGCCTCTCTCCTTTCAAAATTTATGTGAGCAGCATGTTTAAAGAATAATAATATGTCATTCTCATACCCCTATCTCTGATTTTTGAATAGTTTCCACTTTTATTCTTAAAGGAGGGATTGGGGAGATAACTCAGTGGAATAAGTGCTTGCCTAACAATTGTAAGGTCCTGAATTTGATCCCTGGTACCACCACAAAACAAAAACAAAAACAAAAACAAAAAAACCAAAAGAAACCTTTTATATTCTTAAATGATAATAGCATTGGTTGAGACATCTTATCTTAATGGTCTATTTACTTAATTATATCCTTAGCCATTATTCCTGACATGTTATATGTACCAATACACTTGTGAAATGAAAAGCCATCCTGCCAACATGCATCCGTACATGTACTTTACAGATTTTGGAGGAAGAGCATCCCATGTATAAAAGTATTTTCTTTTCTTTCCTTTCCTTTCTTTTCTTTTCTCTCTCTCTTCTCTCTCTCTCTCTCTCTCTCTCTCTCTCTCTCTCTCTCTCTCTTTCTTTTTTCAGTATACTGGTGATTGAACTCAGGCCCTTGTGCTTGCCAGGGAAACACTTATTCTACTGAACCACCTCCCCAGCCCCTAAAAGTGATTTTCATGAGTGTATTTATCTCCTATTCCTTCAGTTTGGCAGCCAAGAACTTCATGTGATTTCTGCAAATGATCCAAGTTCAAAGTACTAACTAAACACACCGGCATTGAAGAAAACATAACAATTCTCTGCAAACCACAAGATAACAAGGCTATAGAAGCCCTAAGGATCTTTGAGTGTATTTGAAAAGAAATCTACCAGCTAGTGTTATGCAAATGATATTAAAGAAAAGATCAACTTTTCAGCAAAAGTGTTGGAGTAAAAATTTGATATTTTAAGAAATGAATGCTTCTTACTGTTTTTACTTGAGAAAAGAGATAGTGAATATATTTTGTCATACTTTTTAACAGATACACAAGAAAACAATTTTTGATCATGATTTATTTCTTGTCAATACTGCTTTATTGTGTTTAGCTTCTAAAGAACTATAAAGCACAGGAGAAATGACAAGTGGCCTTGGTACACAGATCTCATTGCTCTATATGCTGATGTATCCTTCTGACCTCTTGTTCAATGAGGAGGGGTTATCTGTGTCTAGCACACCAGTGACAGGGAGAGCTTCTGAGCCCTATCCAGAAAGAGGGAATACTCTGCACTCCATCCCAGAATTCTGATATAATCTGCATCTCCAGACTTCTACTCTTGCCAGAGATGGTAAAAGAGAACACCTTTGATAATCATGAAAACACATCCTGGGCCGGCCAATTGTTCAGCAGATTAAAGTACCTGCAAGCAGACACAGGGGTTGGGGATTCAATCCCTGGGCCTGCCATGCCAACCCTGCCCCTGGGTCACACTGAGATGGCAATTCAGACTGGGTGTGGTGGCATGCACTTGTAATCCCAGCACTTGGAAGGCTGTAAACAGGTGGATCACTACAAGTCCGATCTAGTAGATCTAGTAGTGAGACCTTGAACACCCTGTAGACCCTTCCTTAAAATATAGACAAAAAAAAGAAAAAAAAATCCTTAATGGAAATAAAGTTGATTCTGTTTATGGCATAGATAAATGAAATAATTTATATGAAATGTTTTATCCTATTCCTTTTCCATAGAACTTGAATCTTATACAGGTCTATATTGAGTTTAAAATATTTATATTATCATTAATAAGGTAAAAGGAATATTTAATTTTCTAAGACATAGATGACACTTGGGTTGACACACACTTTAATGTCTTTACTAGGTGGTCAGAGCTTTAAAGTGCTCTACTTTCCTTGAAATACTCCTCTGTGCTAATTAACAGCTGTATACACTATGGGGGATATTTGAATGTGAAGGTCTTTCTATCTATTCTTTTAATCACCCAACTTAAATGAGCACAGTTTAAATAAGAAAGCCATTGACCTGAGTAGGCCAACACTTACATGCTGAGTAGGCAGGACGGTTACTGTCCTGTCAGCACTGAGTGCATGATCTTTGTTCATGAAGCCCTGTTTCCAGTGCAGTCCTTAAACTATAGGAAAAGTAATACACACATTTTTAATCTAGTGTTTTGACTTTATCAAATAGAAATGCTATCGCTACATACTTTGTAGTGGTTTTAGGAGGTTTAAGGTATTCAGGTTGCATAAGCATTGTGCTCTTTAAAATAGGTCAAATGATATAAGGACTCCTCTTATTAAAAACATAAAACACATAAACTTGGGCTGGTGACTGATGAGGTTTGCAAGGTTCTCGTTGAAGTAACAATTACTCCTTCCCTCTATTTTTAGCCCTCCCACTACATTACATTACCCGTACAACATTTGTCCTGGTCTGTGCTACTTAGTTACTGAAAATTCAATAATTACACTTTAAAAACCAACAAAAGGATGGAGGAGTAATTAAAGTCTATTGTTCTGTCTAATTCTGTACCTGTAATCTTCCGTTTCATGTCCATCCCCATCATCAATATCAACAGCATCAACACCATTGCCTGTTTTCCATATAATCACCCAATTCATCCTATAAGGCTCTTGATGAGTGTGATTGCTACCATAACTACTTTGGTCTCATTGTTCTAGGTTTTATTGACTTACAGAACATACATGTAGTCAGGATCACTTGCTATAGTAAGATAGCTACTTTACAATGATTAGTTTAGTGGAATTGCTGCCTAAGTCAATGAAAAAAAAAAAAATAAAGCTAGAAGGATTTTTTTTTTTGGTTGCTCAGGCTGCCTGAAGAGCATATCTGGTAAGGCAGGGGGAGCTGGGGATTGAACTGCAGTATCGTTCACCTGACTGCATTTGCATGAGCAGGAGCTTAAACAGCTAAGCTAACCGACAGGCCCCCAAAAATAAAGCTAGAAAGCAAAGATGCGTATATGCAGTTTGGATTTTGTGCTATATTGATTATGTAAAGATTTTGAGTATATTCTATATTTATTTTTATTTTCATTTTATTAGCACTGCTCATTTTGATAAATATCACCATAGTAAATTAAGTAGAATACAGTTGGTGAGCTAAAGGACCATATTCTGTGTCTGACCTCTGCTGTGTTTCAAGAACTTTATTTCCCATTTTCTTATTTAGTTATTCAATGAAAACATATTGAACAAATATTCCGATACATGGATTGCTACAAAGTTTTAGAAGATGAAGCTAGGAATGAATAAGCATATTTTCTGTAATTTTAAAGTCATATTTCTAAAAGAATAGCTATGGATTTCAGAATGTAAGAATTTTTCCTTTCTTTATATTTACCTTGTCTAATTCACACATATATTTTTGTACACTGGATAGTTTACAAGACCAATAAAATTCCTGTCATTGAATACTGAGACTGATAAGCTTATTTTTTTATCACTTTTGACACCTTATTCTTGTATATAATTTTATTTCATACAAAAGTCATGGAGATCCTTAGAAAAGTGAAGTTGTGTGGGATTTATAAAAGATAAATAGGAAAAATGCAATCCTATAGAATTCTGCCTACCAAAGCTGATTGTCCAAATGAAAGTCTGTATGTAATATACAAGTATTATATTTTATATCTTGCTTTTAGGATACATTAAAAAAATAGAGATTCAACGGACATAAAGATATGCATTGCTAAGGAAAAGGGCAGGTGATAGATCCAGGGAGTGTGGAATATAAATGTCATTTGGGCTCCACATTTACTTCTGTTTGGAAAAATTTTTAATCTTTCTTGAATTCATTTTTTGCATCTGACCCTATAGCCTAATAATATGGAACACACACATACACACACACACACACACACACACACACACACACCAGATTATCTTAGTTGTAATGGAAAACTATGATTTGATTGGAATATTTAATACTGTAACTAAGTAAAATTAGATTCCACTAACTAGGAATCTTTTAAAATAAGTCACAGGTAAATACAGGAAAACATCCAAGTCATCAACCATCACACAATGTTAGAACCCAGCTCACCTAGAACCAGTCTTGGAAGGACTTGTACAGAGCCAGACAAAATATATTCCATTAAAAATTCCTCATAATAGAAAATTATCCCTATGTGAGAAGTAATCAGAAAACTACTTTGTCTCTAATTCTAGCAATACTGAAGAGAATTCATTTATTTATATTTAATTTTTTTTTCTGAACTTAGCTATTTAGTACCTACTGTCTGGGCCACACATTGGGATTGAATATCGCAGAAGACAAACTTGCCATCTTTCCTCATGTATAATTTTAATGCCTATCATTTAAATAATCCCAAACATTTTCATATGAACTCCTTCATCAAATCCTGATAATCCATAATCTTGATAATATGTAAGGAAGATGTGGGGTTAGTGACTGGATACACTAGTACTCTTCTAACATGACCTCAAAATACCTAATCTTCCATCTACCAACTTAGCACACAAGTCTACCAATGTTTTTTCAAATAATTGTACAGTGAGCCTACACTGTGGATTTACATGACAGAAATTTTCAGTAGCTGTTGACTACTCATTGCTCTTTGGGTTTGCATAAACATACATGCCATCCATTCCCAAGTCCCATGCGGTGCTCATGGTTCTCATTTCCAATTGTCCATGTCACTCCCCCTCATCTACTCATTGTCATAATTAAGAGCCAACTTGCAGTCAGAGAAAACTTATATTAAACAACTTCCCTACAACACAAAAGTGTCTTTCGCTCATAACTTTGTGCTATTGCTTGAGCTAGAGAATAATAAATGCTTGATTACTTGTTTTTTATGGCTGCAAAGATTGTCTGTTTCTAGAAAACAGGGCTATTTGTATATTACATTTTATGAAAGATTAGATCTAGCACCTCATTACCTGGGGAGGATAGCTTCATACGTAATGTTTATCCTGCAATCTTTCTTCTCTCCTGCCTACTTCAATTATCTCTCTCCCTTCTTATTGCTTGGCTTGTATTGCCTGAATTACTAGGCCATGAAATGGTCTTTTCCCTATAACTCAGTCTCTGACATTTCTAAATCTTCCTTGTGAGAGATATCAAAAAGGAGCACTTCATTTCTTTATAGAATTAATAAGATGTATGGCCCTACTTGTAACCTTTTCTGCTAATTAAAACGCAGTAAGAATGCATGTGGTAGAAGTAACGTCTGGGTTTACTACCAGAAATATTCATGACTTTTAAATTTTATGCTTTTAGAATTGTACCATTATTTGTTTATTCAAATATATACAAATATATTGGATCCTGTAGCACTGAATAATGAAGGTGGGGAAAATAATTTCATTGTTCATTGATGTTTGGAGCACCCTTCCGTTGTGATTTTAATTCATGATTATAATCCATTAAGAGAGAGAAAGAGATTTCTGATGCTTACTAAGTTTGTTTTCATTTCAATTGACTTGGATAATAGGAATTGCATCTTTAAAGAACAGGTTCAGAACTCCTGAATATTTAAAATGAAAGAACCTCAAGAGAAGAACCTTTTTTGTTGAT
>NW_004524727.1:3997836-4023089 GCF_000260255.1 Octodon degus
ATCTTGCTAAAGCTGTAATTAGTCATAAATGTGGACTTATTTTGGCACTGGGAATTGAACTCAGGACCTCACACTTGCCAGGCAGGTGCTGTGCCACTGAGCTATCCACCAGCCTTAAATGTGAATTGATTCTTCATTGTTTTCTTGGTATTACAAAGTTTTGAAAATGTAAACCTGTGTCTCAAGGGTACTCAGTAAAACAGAAGCATTCTTTTGGCTAATATTGATGATTAATTTTATAAGCTTTCCTCAAAAAGTGTTTGCATCATCACAGGCAGTTCTAAATCCTAAGGATTGCATTGCAGAGGAAGATAACTACTTTATCTACCTTATTCAGACTTCTAATTCCTACAATTTTATTATCTCTCTCACACAAGTACCATCTAGTATGCTCCTTATTTTATTTCCTCCTAACATTTTTTATGATTACTCCTACTGTTTCAAGAATAACACCATGAGTGTTTCAGTGACACAAAGCGATGGGTTTTTGCTGACGGGCAGTAGTGAACAACCTGCTGCCAATAGACAGCTGCTCCTTTGTATTTCTGTCAGTGCAGGTTTGCAGTACATAATGTTCACATCCCTTTAAGTGGAGTCAGTGTGTGAACATAACATGCCTTCATTCCTTCTTTCATCCCTTTCTGCCTGCCTGTGTCCCTCCTCCCTCCATCTCTTAGTCTCTTCCTCATGGAAGAAATATCTATCTCCTTAACCTCTTATTTTGCTGATTACAATCCTGCTTCTATTTATAAATTTAATTACTTTTTTATTTGGGGAACAATGCCCACATTTTTATTTCTTTGGGGAAGAGGGTTGTTTGTCACCCAATGTGGAGTTTGGAAATAGAAGCAAAATTTTGCTCAATGCTTTTGTTTGTAAACAGAAGGGCTTGTGAACCAAGGTATTACTATACTCATAATTTGTGGTTATCATGTAAGAAAAATCATGCTATACTTAAGCTTTTTTGTCTGATTTATTTCTTTAACATTATGGTCTCAAAGTGCATTCACTTTCCTGCAAATGAATCAAGATTATCCTTTTTGTGGCATAGTAGTAGTCCATTGTGTGTAAGTACTATATTTTCGTTAGCCCTTCAGTTGCTGGTGAATATACAGTATGGAAAATTATTTGTAAATTTTAGCTGCTAGTTGTGCATTCATTCATTGATGACCACCAAAGAAACCTGGATCAAGACTTATTAATTTCTTTCTAGAACATAAAAATTGGAACCAAGTTTAGGTAAGTTCCAATAATAATAGGCAAGAAAATTATTTTTAAAAAGGAAGGAAGAGATAAAGAAAGCACCCAAGCCAGAATATTTTTATGAGACTTGATAAATTGAAAAGTAAAAATGTAATATACTAATTCTCTCTACTCATCTTTATTTATTTCAACTTCATATTCTTTTTTTCTTAAAGAGCATAAAAATTAATGAAAGAAACATTAGAAATGATACAGAATTTCACTGTACCATAGGAATTCAAGAATGGTTGTTATATTTCTTATTATTGTTTTCAAATTAGTCATTCAGATTATCATATTCTCAAGCCTGACTTCGTATGAATATATATTGAAAAAGACATAATGTTCCTCATATCACTTTCTTTCTTTCTTTCTTTCTTTATTTATTTATTTATTTATTTATTTTGTGGAACTGGGGATTGAACTCAGATCCTTGTGTCCTACTGAGCCATCTCCGAAGCCCCACTTCATTCATTTATTATGCTGAATAATTTTCTGAGTCTTATGAAGTGTCTAACTCACTATTGGACGAGTAGGTTAGGAGAGGAAAGAGATAGTGCTTTTTTTTTTAATGAAAAGACCACTCAGTGGTGAGTCAGTCCTACAGCACTCAGCAAGGCTGAAGCAAGAGGTTGAAAAGATTGACCCAGATCTATCTTATTTAGTGACATAGGAAGACCTTGCCTCACATATAAATTACAGAAACGACTACAGATGATTCCATGCAAAGGCCCCAGGTTCAGTTCCCAGTAGGATAAAATTGTAAATTAAGTATATATAAATGAAGGACCATTTTGTAGTGAAAAGTGTGTGTGTGTATAAAGAAGTTAGCATAGATATTCAGCTACTTACTCTTAGTTCAATGAGAAGAAAGTTTTGAACTAATAGTGTTTAGACAAAGTATTCACTTGTAAAAATACACACACATAAATACTTGTACGCAAAAGACTATGTAAAAGGTGATATTGAAAACGATTCTGCAGTAAAGTAACAGAAAATTAGATGTTTTACTTAAAATACTTCAATTGGCAGGCAAAGTAGCATGTTCTTAAGATAATGAGGACAAAAGCAATAATGTAGTTAGCAGCAAATTATTTTTAACTCCAAGTGTTATTTTTAGTTTCCTTTATGACATATTTTGTATTGGTTCTTGAAATATGGCAGAAGAAAGTAAAAATATTCTGGGTAAAGGAGTTATAAAGGAAAACATGCATTCAGAAATATTTCTGGGTTAGTTTCAGCCCTGGACTGTAAGGTGCTTGGAAGTCAGAATTAATACTTATGATAACAAAAAAGTGGAGAAACAAACAACAACAACAATAACAAAAAACTTGTGATTTTTCTGGGGCCCAGAAGAACACAGAAAAAAAGAGCAAATCAGAATCCCCATGCTCTTGCTGCTGGTCCAGATTCCCAGCCCGATCTGCTTCCCTTTAGTGTACTCCATTGCAGCAGTAATTGGTCAAAATACTTAAATGCTGAGTTATGAATTGTTTGAGGCTGTTTGGGGGTGAAATTTCTCCATAAAAATTAGAAATTCCTAGAGAAAAATGTTGCAAAATTTTTTCACACTTCCTTACACTATCACACACAAAAAAAACCCTCATCATTACATCTTATGCCTAGAGGTTTCCCCTGAAGAGCCACACATTCATAGGTGGGGTTCCTCAGAAGTGGATGGGTCTAGGGTGAATGGATATGGATTAAGGCTGTGTGATAACTGAATTAACCCCCTGATCAGTGTGGCAGAGTTCTGAGTGCGGGTGATGTGGGCCAATAGGCTTGTACCTGGATGGCACATAGTGGAAAGGGAGGCTCACTGCTTACTACTTTCTGTCTGCCCTGCCATGGGCTGTTCCTCCTCTGCCATTTTGCCCTGCTTTGGAGGCAGTTGAGTATGGACTGAAAATTCTACAAAATGAGCTAAAACAAATCTTCCTCTCTTAACTTGTCAATGTCAAGTAGGTTGTGCCAGTAATGAAGAAGTCACTAAGACACTTATTAAATTTTCACGGTGAGGATTCCAGGGTTTACATTGTGAATCTTGCTGGAAGAAGGGTGCAATAATTTTTATGAATTATGATGCAAATCTACTCCTAATCACCTAATCTCTAGAACAGAGAGTGTTAAATCTCTTTTATCTGAGGTGGAAGAAAATATTTTCCTTTCTTTCTCTCTACTGTTTGCTCTTGATTTTCTGTCTCATATAAGAGAGTAGAAAAGCAACAGAGCTCAGGACATCCAAATATCTTGATACAGAGGTACAGGCATGAAGAGAAGCAGGCCAGAGGGATAAGGAGCTATACTCCTGCAGAAATATTTGTGGAAGACACAACCCTCAGATCATCTCACTAAAACACTGAGGCTCATTTGGAAAATTATAGAAACTTCCCTGTCTCAGAATTTTTACCAGGATGCCAACAGAACTCCAGTATAACAACAATGAATTATACCTGAAAAGACAAACAAACAAACATAAAGCAGGGCTTCTTCTCAGGACAGGTCCTTAGCGAAGCTGAAAATCAAGAGAAAAAAGAAATAAAGTTGCCAAAGGGATCTGCAGCCCCTTATAGCAATAGCGGTTAGCTACATACATTAAACAAAAGGCAAATCCAGTATCTAACCCAGTTAACATCATTTGTCTTATAGAAGCCTTAGTCAATTCCATTGCTATTTCTTGATACAAGATGCTTGACTGAAGATAGAAAACTAGAATGCATTCAAAAGACAAAAGGAGATGCATTGTCAAGATAAAAGGAAATGAGGGGTCGGGGAGATGGCTCAATAGAATAAGTGCTTCCCTGCAAGCTCAAGGGCCTGAGTTCAATCCCCGGTTCCGCCAAAAAAGAAAGATAAAAGGAAATGAAAAATCTGAACTCTACAGGAAGTGGTTATCAGAGAGTAGCTTTTAAATAATGGTGATCAACATGTGAAAAATATATGAGCGCACAACCTGCAATAGCAGCTGAGTGGTGTTAGTGGAAAGATATAATTTCTAATGAAGAATAAAAGAAATGCTAGATTTTTTTAATTTAATACACTGCTTTTGATGGACGAATTTATACATAAAACAGGGTGAAGGTGGATTCAGTAATCCTGCTTTTGGGCAACTTAGACTTCACATGGTGAAATGAAAAGGAACAGAGAATTTTAAAAAGTCAGTCAAGAACCTTGGGGAAATTTCACAAGGTAAGAGATAATGGAGTAGTTTACCAAAATTAATGACAGACAAGCTACAATTGTAGGATACTCAGAAATACCTGCTGGTGGTTTTTTGATCATCCATTTAAAAAGGTAGTGAGCCTTTTTTTTTTTTTTTTTTTTTTAGTTTTTATTTGTGTGTGTGTGTGTGTGTGTGTGTGTTTTTGTTTTCTATTCAAAAGACAATTATTTATCAAATACTGACAAAGGATCTAGATAGACTGGATAGCAAAACTGAGCCATGGGGCACTTCCTGAATTCAGCATCCTGGTAGTCAGAGTTCAGCGTGTCAGACTGTAGGTAGTCAGATCATAGGAGAGAGCTCAGATTTGCCTGTGAAATTTAGCTAAAGAGTCTTTCAAGGTCAGGGGTCAGCTCCTAAATTCAAAATCTTCTCTTCCCTGAACACCAAAGGAAGAACTGGCTGAGCCACGGGCTGATCCCTGGGCAGCACCTTCCCTCCCCTGCCCTGTGTCAGGTCCTCTAAGCCAGTGAGTGGCAATCCTAAGGGCACATGCCATCCATTGGAGATTTGGCAAAGTCTGGAAACATGATTTCTTTCTTCCTCCCCCCCCCCCCCCCCCGTGCTGGGAACTGAAGCCAAAGCCTTAGAACTGGGCCAAATCCCTGGATCATTTATTATTTTTATTTTGAGGCAAGTTTTCAAACTCAATGTCCAGTGACTAAGTGTTCCAGATTGAGCTCCAACTTTCAGTCCTGCCTTAGGCTCCTGGGCACGCACCTCCATAACATTTATGACGTTAGTGACTCCAGCTCACTCTCGGTCTAAAGCTGAATTTTTTCCTGTTTAATTTGTAGGTAATCACATCTCTCTGATCTTACCTCAGTTGGGGCCTTGCATTTGCCAGGCAGGCACTTGTGCTGCTGAGCTATCACCCCTGCCCACTCAGTCTATTACTTGACCCTGAATCTAATTCTAATACTCCATGCCATTTGTTTCTTTCCTCTTTTTACTCTGATGTTCCAACCCAATGAAATACATAACAATAATTCACATATTGTATTGTACATTATTTTTATTAGATAATTAATTTATAGTTACATTTATTTAATTCTTTTTGGAGTTGTCAGTCACCCTTAAATGTATTCAATTACCCACTGCTTTGATCACTTTATTTTTTATCATGTAAATCCCACTTTTGCCTTGGGCTGAAGCCAAAGTATCTACAATTGCAAGAGCAAGTCAGGTGAAGTTATCTACCCCTGAATAATCACTATTGCTCAAACCATATTAGCATAATATTCTTTCAATTTTTTGTTCATTTTCAAAATCTACTAGGCATTTGAATTTTTAGAAGACTGAGAAGACACATAGCCAAGATTTTATAAGGATTTATATTTCATTAGCTACATCTGGAATTGGTGCTTTAATAGAAAAGAACAGGCTTTTACCTTTTAAAACATAGGAATATAATGTGTTTAACCATCGTTACGTATTTTGCTATCTGGGCATCATATCCTTTGTCTTTCATCAGGAGGATAGTGTGTCTTTCTCATGCAGATTTTGAATACAGGCATGGTGCTAAATGTAAACCCATTTTGACTCCCCCAAATATCATTTGGGCCATTTTCTGTCTTTTTCTGACCTATGAGCTGCTAGTGAATTTTCCTATGAACATATGGGCTTTTGTGTGTTTATACTAAAATTTTATTGCAAACCTTTATATTGTCATAAAAAATGAAAATCTGTCAGCTCATAATCACCAGAAAAATATATTGTATTTACTAAACTTGATTAGTTACCAAACTTCTTAGAAACAATTGTCTGAAGAAATTATAATCTATCTAGCAAATGTTTTCAACTGAAAAACATTTTTAAAAATTCTCTCGAGTTTTCTATGAATATAAAACATTGCTTAAAACTAACTTCTTATTTAATAACCATCCAATACTAAATAGGCATAGAAGCAAACAAAAGCACATATTCTTTTTTGCCCTCACCTTATTAGATTTTTAAAGAAGACAATATCTCAGGAAAACCTGTTACCACATGAGACTCTCTTTTTTCCATTGTTGTCTTAGGAAGACTAACAATTTTAATTAAATATGCATTGTGTAAATAATTAATTAATGCCTGAGTGCCCCTGACAGAAAAAAAAATTTTAGGGGACAAAGTGTATGCTGCCTTCTGCTCAGTGCTCAATATACTGAGGGGACCTGAGACCCAGGCAGGTGGAAGAAGTCGATCATCAGTCCTGAGAAGTGGGGTGTCTCTGCTATATGAAGGAGATTTTTCTCCTGGCTGTGTGATGCAAATATTGGGTGATTTTACTTTGATGCACCTTCATTTGTATCACTTGTTCCATTGCTCCAAGAGGCTGGCCTTTAAGACAGACAGGGTAATCATCTATAGTCTCCATTTCTCTCTTGCTGCTAATGAGGAAACATTATGTGCAAATATAAAACAGTGATGAGTTTACAGCCCAACCTCCCCTGACTAAAATTAATAAAGAGAGAAGGCTGGTGAGGAGGTAAGACTCACACCAGCTTTTGTATTCCTTTTCTAAATGTATCTCCCCAGTGTTCAGCATGCTTTATCTTGCTAAATGTTAGAAGATTATGCTAATTAATAAACAAGAGAAGACAGCAGAAGGGAAGAACTGAACATTAATTTATCCTGCTGAAAGCTTTAAATAAAATTTTCTCAGACCACAAGGGGAAAAAATAATTTGGTCAGCCTTTTTATGACAGAGCTACTAATGAATATTCCATTTATGAATTATTTTTACCCAACCACATAAAAAGGAACATTTGAAATTCAATACTTAAAAAAAGACCACAAGAAATTTCCATGCCCACTTCTGCAGAACAGAACATTTTGTGTTTTATTTTATTTCATCTTGTTTTAAGCTCAGTGGGTTAGAATTTGTTAGCTCTTTGGGTAGTAAAAAATACCTCTGTAGAAGACTGTTATTGAAGTGCTTTGTCATTGAAGCAGAGAGACACCATCCTGCAGGATTATCCTGCTAGTGATTTCCTAGGCAGGGCCCATTGGAGCCGTGTGTATTTGTTCTGCCAGCAAGACACAGACTCCAAACTTTTAAAAGAACTGAGCTATGCTTAACACCATCCCTGCAATTCCTGAAAGGACATGAAATATCTAGAGAATATCCATAATTTTTGGAGCAGTAAAGAACTGCTCCAGGAAGTCACCACCTTTTCACACCAGGACATCCCAGTTTGCATGATGCATAGTGTATCCCAGGGCCTACCTGCCGACACCACATGGATTTGGTGCATCTCTAAAACCCCAAGTGCTCACTGTGCCACAGTCAGCAGTCCTTTGATAGGAAGCTGGATGGGTAGACAGAGTCGCCATGCTGACTTCTTTCTGTGCCACCTGGGAATAGCAAAGTGAGACCAGTCCTGGCAGGTTTTCCGGAAAGCAGAGACCCTGACAAGGAGCAGGAAGGCAGTTTGGAGTGTTCCTGAGGAGCAAGTAAAGTGATTAAAAAAGTCTTGGAATTATTTCTGTGGGAGAGAGAGAAGAATGAAGTTCATTTGACTTGAAAAGGAGAAGGCTGAATGCAGACCTAATCTTTAAAGAAAAGCACTGCTTATAGAACAATAAACAGTGGCCTTTTCTGTTAATTGAGGAGATATTAAAAGCTTAGCAAGTAGAATTTATCTTAAGGCTTGAAAAGACATTTGTGCTGTCAGGAAACAAAGAGTCTGTATTAATGAGTAAAGCTACAAGTTTGCATTGGGTAGGGGTTTGTGTATCATTCAGAAATCTCAAGTTGAGCAGCCCTGCCAACTCCATTCAAAACCATACATATTTTTTCAAATTCCATCCTAGTTTTCAACTCTGAATCATAGATTCCAAAAGAGGAAGTGGAACTAACCTTAGTGAACACAAACTTTGTGTTTCTAAGCAGTTCCCTAACTTGTTACTTTAGAGGTCAGAAAATCTCAATAAAGAATCATGACACTGATGTCATTTCATCAGAGATATCCAGAATTCTCATGGCAAAATATTAAATTAAATTTCAGTACTAATCATTTAGATCAATTCAATTACTAGTGGATTTCTACTTGAATTCTGTGTTAGGCATTTTGGATCTTAGTTCTGTTTGAAGTTATCAAAGCCTAGTTCAGGAAATTGGTATATAAGCAACAATTGTTCAATGTGGTAAGTAACAGATAATTGGAAGGTTTTGAAGACACACAAAAGAGGATGTTCTCCTTTTTGGTTGTGCTCCTTGGACAGGGAGGGGTAAGAAAGGATGTGACCTTGAGCTAAATAGTGCAACATAGCATTGATTTATGAGTTGGAAGAAATCAGGTGGTCAAGCCCAGCAAAGAAACTAACAGTGGGTGATAGAACTTAGGCCCTAGCAAGGCATTCGCTGTAAGATGTGATGTAGCAAAACTGTTGGAGTCGGACAGAAGAATAAAAGAAAAATGAGAGAGTGAGGAAAATTAGCAATGGATGGGTACTACACTGCTTCCATAATGTGTCAGAACTATCAGATTTTATTTCGTGGACAGTGGGACTTTCTAAAATGTTTGGCTTCACACCCAGTCACATGAGTAAATTAGGTATTTGGCTCACCAAGCACCCCTGAGGTCCAGTCCTGGGAGACACCTTCCCAGGTAAGAGTCGCCCTTCCCACCGTGCTCAGGTTATTCTCTCCTCCAGCTTAACACGAATTTCAGGAGAGAAAATAAGACATAAAGATAATGAAGCAAAACAACAATAAAACAACTAAGTGCAAAATTGCTCAATATAGCTATTTTATGATTAATAAATTATAAAGCCTTGGAACTAGGTAATTATCCTGATCTGTGCTATTTTTCTAAAAAAATAAAATGTACATGATCATTGTTTAAACACGTTTTGAGAATCACAAGAGACATGAGGCACCAAACTTCCTGCTTCCTGACCTTGACCTGTACCTTCCCGTCTGTAGAAACTGTTCAGACTCCAACAACCCTTGTTCTATTCACTCATTGAAATCTCTTCTGAAGTTTCATATATTCATTTGGCAGCTACTTAGATTGATTTAATACATTATTCCTCATCTGAATACCATATGTAGTCTGAATTCAATGTTCATCAGCATGTCACAGAGTAAATTAGAGTAACAGTGAAATTTTATGCACAAACACACACACACACACACACACACTGTCTGTCTGTCTCTCTCTCTCTCTCTCTCCCTCTCTCTCTCTCTCTCTCTCTCTCACACACACACACACACACCCCACAGAACCCCAGAAGATTACTTTTTGATAATTAAGTAGAAATTGATAGCTTACAATCTGAGTACAGACTGCTAAATTATCATGGCCCTGATCCAAAATGCCAGAATTCACAACACAACAGCTGATCTCCCCACTGACCACTTCCTCCTCCTTCCCCACTCCAGCTCTAGATATAACTTCCTTTTTTACCTTTCCCGTCCACACAAGGGAGCCTCCAGTCTGCTCCTTGTGTGTCACTGACCACGCCCTTCAAGCTCCGCCCATACCAAAAGTCCATAAAGTCCCAGCCTCCCTGCCTCAGGTCAGAGGGTCTTCCCTCCTCCGTGCCCTCAATCGTCTCCATGTCTTCAGAGTTAATAAAGGCTTTTCCTCCCCCTTATTTCTGTTTCTGTGCTGTTCTATTGCCACATCTGCTGCCGCTGCCATTGCTGTTGATAAAAGCTATCATTTTTTGGTGCTGTGACTCAGATTGGTGAGTAGTGTGGCTCCCAAGACAACCCCTGCCCTGCTTTTAAGCTCTTTCACCTAGCTGCCTTCTGCTTCTACTTTTGCCTCTGCCACCTGTCATTGCTAGCTTGCATCCAACACCGGCCAGTCTCAATCCTCATTTAGGAGCTCAAAAACTATGGAGGTCTTGCTCATCTTTCCTCTAATCTTGTCTCAAAAATCAGAAGCTCACATCAAGACCACTCCCCCATCTTCCTCATCCATCTCTATCCCCAGTCCCCCACATTTTTTTGCAATGTATTTATTATTTTTTTCCATAATTTTATTGAGAAACAAATAGCAATGAGACAGTTTCAAACCAAATTGGTAGGACAGTTTCAATAATTAACACATTGCATACATTCTTCCTAGTGGTTAATTGCTGTACAAGATGCGGACATGATATCCTATTTACAAACACCATTAGAACAAATCCCTCTATTCATTAACAGAATGTAACTATATATCTATCCTAACCACTTTGAATACACAGACACAAAATGGACATTCGTCTGTATCCCCTATTTTTGTTAAGTTCCATAATTTAAATATCATAAGTGTGTAAACTCAACAAAATATTCTGGAAGAGTTCAGTAGTCCATAATGGTATTGGGTCTTCCGCTTGACTGGCAATGTCAGAAATTGTTGACCTGAGTCCCCTACAGCTCAACATAACACCATGGCTTTAATTCTGATAATTCATTTTTGTACTTTTCTGCTGGATGGTTAAGACCAAGGTAAAGCAGGGCCTATGCAACAAGAGTTGTAGTCCCCCACTTTTTCTAGTGACAATTGCTAATGTAGGTATTGGTCCCCTCTCTCTCACACTCACTCTAGGCTGAAACATGATGGCTTTTTGGCAGGAAGTGACATTGATTTTAATTCTTTTTTTTTTTTTTCGAAACTGGGGATTGAACTCAGGCCTTTGCGCTTGCCAGCAAAGCGCTTATTCTAGTGAGCCATCTCCCTGACCCTACCCAGGCCCTCATTTTAATTCAGCCACCACAGGAAATATTCTTCCCATCCTCCAAAGGACATGCCACTTGTAAAGAACCTCAGTACTCTCCGACTTTGAAGATATCTCAATCTCAAATGACTAACTTTTTAAAATTTCTATTATCACAATGGCAAATGGCTAGAAATCCTTTAAAAGTCTTTGTTGACTCTGAAAACACATTCCTACCACCTTCTTCCCTCTGCCTTCTCCACCAGTTCTACTTTCTCTACCCTCTCTATCACAAACTGCTTTTTCAGTCTCCTCTGACTGTCTTTACTTACTCCACCCTCTGTAGCAACATCTCTGCCCTCTGCTTCTACCTCCAATTTGTTCCCCTGTAGATTTTATCATGTTCCTTTTCTTCTCTGGATAGGAACCTCCTGTGTTTATGACCCCTCCTTCCATCTTTGTCCCTCCTTCATTCCATACCCACTCCCACATGCCACCCCCAGCTATGCAGCTGACCTGCAACTGTTCACCATGAGGCCAGCCACCTCCATCTGGTACACCATGTGGCTACCACCATCTTGTGTGACATGTGGCCCATCCACCACCATGATAGGGTCATTCCTCCCTTGTTGTCAGAGCATAAGTTTGAATTGTCCCATCACATGATGAGCCACCGCCATCTTGTGTGTCATGTGACCATCCACCCCCACTGTAGGGTTGCTCCTCCTGTGACATCAGAGCACCAGCTTGTGGCAGTATGTCATATGATGAGCCACCACCATGTTGAGTACCATATGGTCATCTACCCCAGCATGTGATCCTTTTCTATGACATCAGAGCTCCAACATGCAGTACCAGCCACATGATGGGTCACTACCATTTTCTGGTCTATGTGGTCACCTGCCACTGTCACTCCTCTTGTGCTGTCGGAGCACAGCCTTTTAGTACCTCATCATATAATGGGCCACAGCCACCTATGGCCCCTCTTTGATGTGTAGTAACTATAAATAAGAGACTTTTACATTTTTCAAGTTTTTATGAGATCTCTATTAATTGACCTACAAAAGTTATGACTAGTCTTTTTATAATTACAAACTTAAAAAATGTTATTATATCTAATTTTTTAAAATATATTTGAGTGCACTCTGATTTTGAAAAGATGTTCCTTTGTAAGTTCTGTGTATTTATGTGTTTGTATGTCAACAGCTGTTCCTCTTCTTATTTGGGCTTTGAAATAAGGACTTAAAAGCGTGCTTTCTCCTGAGTTACCAGCTGGTCTAAGTGATATCAAAATTAGTTTATAATTTAAAAAATTCATTAAAATTGAGAGAGATTATTGGACAAGCCTCTTAATTAGTGAACAAAGGGGTGGTCAACCATTTGTTATTAATTAGGAGCCCCAATAATCTCCATAGTCTCTTAGAAGACACCTCCAATAATTTGGTCATTGGTTTAAAATAAAGTATTTTGAAAAAATTAAAATAAGGCTTTCTCACAAAATCTGCTCTTTATATGTTACATATATTCACACCTTCCAAATGTACCAGATTCTAGAATGTAAATTTTCTTTCAGATTTAAACATAAGCCTTTGTCTTATGCTCCAGATATTTGTAATAAGAGGTTCATGTCAAGCCAACATGAAGTCATCAGTCACATGATAATTTTCTAACAAAAATGTATATATTGTATAGAGATGCTTATGTGATATTTAGAGATACTTAGCTAAAATGGAGATTTCATCATGACTATTTTGCTATGCTGCTATGTATGACTATTGATGTCAAATGCTTTCTGTAAAACTATATAACTCTTGTCTGTTAACATTCTACAATGATCTAACTATTAGAACATCAATGGTTAGTAAGAAACAACACTTCTCTGGTTACACTTTCTATACTCAGATAAAATTAAAAAAATTAAGTATATTGCTCCCAACTAAGTGTACTAATGTACAGCATTCCTCTGTGTTCCTCAACATCCAATATCACCTAAACACCAACAGAGACTAGAGGCAAATGGGCCATTAAAGTCCCACCTGACCAAACTTACCGTGGAGCTGCACCTTCCTTGGCCTCAGCTCCTCCCTTTAGCTCTAACTGGGGTCTTAGAACACTCTCCAGAGCACCCAACTTCCTAAGTCCATTCAAGCTCATGTATGGGAGAAATTTTCTGCTTCACAACTTCTGTACTCCTGATAATCTTCCTCCCATTGCTGACTATATTCTTATTCTAGCCTTCCTCTGGTATCACCTGCAACAACACACTGACACTTGCCTCCCACAACCAATAGATACCACTCCATTGGCACCATCTATATTTCCTGGAGTTTTAATAGGTCTTAAATCCTCTAAGTCTACAGAATTAGATGCTACCTGGACAGGCTCCCACCTGGTCATCCTTTCAACAGAAACAGCAGTAAATTTCACCAGCAAGTCTGCCCTCCTGGTTCCACATCAACAGAGCCAAGCAGTACCCAGACAATTCAACTCCACCTGACATCTCTGTTCTTCCTGACCCTGAGCCATTGTCACCTGAGTGGTCTTCACAACTTCTGGTACCCTGCACATCTCTGCCTAACTAAGGGTTCAAAAACCCAGAATAACCCAAGTATTGCTTTTCCATCTGGTTTCTCAGCCCTTCCTCTCTGCTAATCCTTTTGTTTACTACTCTAGACTCTGGACTGTGTGCAGACTACTTCAGGTGCCACTCAATATTTCTTCATTCTTGGATGCGAGCCTTCACTAATTATAAACTTCTCATCCTGGCAGAAACACCTGGCACTAGCTTCTCTATGGGCATGAACCATCATCCTGTCAACCTTCTTGCCCCCCCCCCACATGATGCCCCATTCAGTAGGAAACAATCTAAGAGATTCATCGCCCCTTCATAATAATTAAAAGATGGAAATGATAGGTTATGGCCTGAGTACAGACTGTTAAATCATCATGGCCCTGGTCCAAAATGGCTGAATCCTCAAAACAATAGCTTATCTTTCCAATGAGCACGTTCTCCTTATTGCCCACTCCAGTCCTGGATACAGCTTCCTTTGACCTTTCCCACCCACATAAGAAACCTCCAATCAGCTCCTTGTGTGTCACTAGACCTGCCCCTCAAGCTCTGCCCCCAGCAAATGTCCATAAAGTCTCATCCTCTCTGTCTCAGGTCAGAGGATCCTCCCATTTACTTGCCCTTAATCATCTCCATGTTTTTAGAGTGAATAAAGTCTTCCCCTTCCCCTTGTTTCAGCTTCCCTGCCATGCTGCTGCCTCAGCTGCCACTGCCATTGCTGCCAATCAAACCTATCATAAATGCCTTTGAATATTCAAATTCAAAATAGGAACATTTATAAGCTCAATGTGCTTGGGATAAAAACAGACATTCCCCACAAAGTAGTTACTGGGGACCACTGCAAGTTGGCTCTGACCAGGCATGTGATTTTGCCTGAGCCTGAGGCCCTTGTCTTGAGATGGGCAGAGACTCACAGTAAATGAACCTCTGAGTCACTGGTCCTCACTGAAGCCTTCATTGCGCTGTGAAGCTGTGACATCTCAAAGGACAGGATAAGGTCACAGCTGAGGACCTTTGGCTCCAACCCCAATTAACTGAAAGGAGACTGCAGCTGCAGGCTCTACACTCCTACAATAAATGCCAATCTAAAGATCCGGTAGTTCTCCTGACTGATGTCATTTACTACTTGGGAGAATATTTCCTAAGGTCCTGCTAGATTCCCATGTTTTCTTTATTATCTTCTCCTTTGTTTGAAAACCAAATAAGTATAGGCTGCCCAGAGAAGTTCTGGTTCAGAACTCAAGAATCTCAAAACTGTGAGAGTATTTTTGGTCATCCTGGAAGCCCTAACATGATATCACTTGTCTCGGTTAGTTAAGCCTTCACCATCCACTTGTTTGGGGTCTTGGGGCCTGATTAGCCCACAGTTGCTAAGGGATATTATGGATCTACTGGTAGTGATTTTGACAATAATTGAAACTGATTAGTTTTAAATCACACACAAAAAAGAAACTTGCATTTCTTGATGACTACTCTGAAACTTTTGGTGATGATAAAAACAAAAACAAAAACCACCAAACTGCTGACATAGTACAGTGTTCTTAAATTCCTTCCTTACACACTAGTAAATTCAAAATATTGTATACAGAAAATTAATAACTCTCTTATCTCACAATATAGCCTTCTTCTTGCAAATTTGGCCTTGAGCCAAAAGTAAGAGCAATTATTAACTTTCTTTTCCTGAAATTTGTGTCCACATCCCAGTCATAAGGCCGGTAAATAAATCTAATGCAAAATATGTGGGCAAAACAGAAAGCTGCAATTATCAAAAGCAAATTAAACTGTAACTATTGAATTTAATGATTGCAGGAAGCTTAAAGGGGCAAAGATAATATATTGAGAAGGCACTTCTTCTCAAGTTAAATAATTCAGGTAGTATCTGTAAGCGAAATAAAATGCTCATTTCCGTAGTAAAAAGGGAAATTCCCAAGCCAGTGTCATTCACAAACTTAGGACATTTCTACAGGAATGCTTCTGTGGGCTCTTGAGTATCTTGCAAGAACTCCAGGCATGGATTGGTCATCAGACAGGTGCTATTAGAAAGTGATGAATCCTTAAGTGCGGGAGCCTTGTGGGAGGTCTTCGATCACTGTGGCCCAGTCTAAGAAGGCAGTGCAGCCCTGCCCCCTTTCTCTTTCTTTGTCTGTTTCCTGGCCATACTGTGCATGGCTTTGTTGCTCCATGCACTCCTGACTGATGGGGCATCTGATCACATGACACAATGGGGCTATACTAAGGGACCAGGACTGTTAAAACTGGGAGTTAAAAAAAAATCCTTTTCTCTATGTAGATGACTTTATATATTTATTATAACAATGGAAAGCCATCTAACAGATACACATAATAAAATTTATTAAATAGTGATGTAAGGGAAAGATAATTTCAAATTTTGAATGGGCTTCAAGAAATAAAGAAAAGGCATAAAAATCTAAGAATGGGGTCCAGGGAGATGGCTCAGTGTAATAAGCGCTTCCCTGGCAAGCGCAAGGGTCTAAGTTCAATCCTCAGTTCCACAAAAGAAAAAAAAATCTAAGAATGGTTTCAAACTCTAACAGAAACTGACACTATGACAACACAGTATGTAAAATTTCAGAGTTTAATTTCAGGCTCTGTATAATTGGAGAGACAATATATCATCAAAGAAAAGGCACAAGGGGGCTCACAGGGAGGCTCAATGAACACAATAACTTTTTATTAAACTTGTTCCTCAACATCTTGAAAGCTCTTTGTCCACTTCTTTGAAATAGAAATATTAGTAAACTCACAAAATTTGGAAGTATCTAAGACAAACCTGCAAATTTTACACATTTATTACATGAGTGGCAAATTAAATGAATAAAAAAATACGTTTTTTTGTCTCATATCATTTTAACTTTTTTTGTCTGCATTTAATACCTGAAAAAATTTGTATAACTTCGGATACTTCTTTGTGAGACAATAATTTGTGTCTCAATACTGGAGAGAAATGATTGTGCAAAAGTATGGCATCCTTTTGTTAAACTGGATCATTTGCATATTAACTGATAATCAACATAGTATATTCTACATTCCTAGGAAGATTTTTAAATATTTTTGTATGTGAAAAGTCATAATTATTCAAGAAAGTTTAGATGATTTGAAACCAGGAAGAAGCTTTATTTTTCAATTAGAAATCATCCATAATCTTATAAAATATCACCTGGTCAGTTTGAAGCAATCCAAGCAATGAAATAAGTATTTTCTAATGGGTGGATTGGCTGTGGATTCTGGATATTATGAGTTATCATTTTTATGCTGTCAATGATGTGTAACAATCCGTTTCATTGATCCATCTGTACCAAAAGGAAAAGAGGACCTAGAAATTCTGAGGGATTGCAAAAAAGTCCACTCAAACTTTAGGAACCATGAAAGAACTGTGAAGGCAAGGTAAAAGGAGAGAGAGAGAGAGAGAGAGAGAGAGAGAGAGAGAGAGAGACAGACAGACAGACAGACAGACAGACAGACAATGGTTATTGTCATGGTTGATGTCATGATACCCAGATACAAGGGATGATCAAAATACATGGGAAATGCTTAAATAAATAGCTATTAGAGTTAAACACATATGGTCATTAATCTCTGCTAAAGTATTCTCTCTAACTTAAGCATGCCTTTCTTATTGCCACAGCTACTTTTTACAGCAGTTTTGGACATCTTCTGTAAGTGTCTTTATAAGATGTGACCAAAATAAGTTGGATGTAGCTGCTAAGTGCCATCCAATGGAAAAGCTGGATCTTAAAAACATTGATGCCCACATTCACCTTATTTTGAGATCTGGGACTGTAGAAGATCTCTTCTATAGAGCCAAAGTACTTTTTTCTTTCTTTCTTTCTTTCTTTCTTTCTTTCTTTCTTTCTTTCTTTCTTTTTTTACAGAACCAGGGATTGAACTCAGGACCCTGTGCTTGCCAGGGAAGTGCTTATTCCACTGAACCATCTCTCTGGACCCTTCAATCTACTTGTAAAAGGAAAATGCTTTTAATCCTTTTAGGTTATCAGGGCATCCATGGTAACATGACTATAGACACTCAGGAAAGAGGACTATGAGAACTGCTTCAGAAAGAGCAAGAACAATGGGGTGAGTCTGGTTAGGGTGGAGGTGTGTTAGAGTGAGGGGAAGTTGTAATTGCTTCATAGTTAAAATTCTCATTGAACTTGAGATACTCTTTCTTTCAAGAATTTGTTGATATGTTCTCAATAGAGTAGAACAAAACAAATTTACTCTGTTGCCACTCAAAACCTGCATCATGGCGCCGGGAAGATGGCTCAGTGGAATAAGCACTTCCCTGGCATGAGAAAGGGCCTGAGTTCAATCTCCAGTTCTGCCAAGGAAAAAAAAAAAAAAAAGACTTTCAAAACCTGCATCATTTACTTAAAAATTCACTATTTTGCTATGTTAAAATTGCATAGATACTGAACTAATTCTGTTGTTGGGTATCTCTTTTAGTGTTACTATTATTCATTTGAAGTAATATAATTTATTGCTAACCATTTACACATAGATTAATTTTCTCCTAAAATTCTCACATTATTCTCATATTTTCTCTTCTAAGATAAATTTTGGGATCTTTTTCACTACATCAGGAAACAATCCTGCCTGCTGAGACACTGATTTAGAGTGTGTAGATCAGAGCTAATTTCTTTCCTTTTGAGGGTGCCTAATAATTTCCACTTTACTGCTCAATCTTAAAAGAATCTCTCTCTCTCTCTCTCTCTCTCTCTCTCTCTCTCTCTCTCTCTCTCTCTCTCTCTCTCTCTCTCTCTCTGTTACACTGTTCCGGTTCACTTGTGGTAGTCAGTCTTTGTCCTTGAAGTCTGTTTCTAAAAAGACCTATTATGTATGGGTTCAAAATTATTGCATCTTTGGCTTCCCCCTGTGTTCCCCTAGACGCATTCTATCTGCTTCTTGCAGTTGAGGGCTTTGTTCCTTGATTTTGTGACTCTATTTTCTGTCTCTGTGCTTTGCATCCTGCCAGCCACTTTTTGCAAAAAAAGCATTGCACTTATTGCTTCTTTTGATGAAATCCACTTTCCTGTCAATGTTTCAGCTGAAATAGATCCCTTCATTACGTGGAGCTCTAAATGATTTCTCTTACATGTACAGTATCATTAAATATACCCCCAGATGTCTGCATTAAGATGCATTTTCTTATTTATCACTTGATACCTACCATACCCTTCAGGATTAGATTTATCTCAGAAGACATGGACACTCTAACGGAGGAATCGCTGGGACCTCAGCCTCCAGGTTCATGCTGCTTTGTGGATGGCTTTGCATGATTTCTTGTTTGTAATGCTAGGGGATATGAGCATGTGTTGTGTTTATTTATGTTCATTCATTGTTTTTTACATTTAACTAACATTTATTAATTAACTATGTACTTTCAGGTATCATACTATAGAGAAATTTGGAAATGCTTACAAATGCTGGGTCCTACTCTGAAATAGTTCCATCTATTTTACTGAGAGCAAACAAGCAATTATTTCTGAGGACCTAGGTAACTTAGACACTGTCCAAGAGGTATTGTAGGAGCCAAGCCAAACTCTAGTTCATGGGTATCAGAGGTAGCATTCCATGAATATGGTAATTGAACCAAGTCTTCCAGGATGAGAATCCAGCACAGTGGGGCACAGGCACAGGGCTTTCCTAGCACAGAATGGTCATGGTGGTAATAGTGCAAAAGGGGGCAAAGCAGAGTAGATTATGATATAGACCAGCAGTTCTATATCGCATGGGCCTGTTATTCCCCCTGATGAAATTACTGGCTTAGTAAAGCATTTCTAGAGGAAATAGGATTGTAAGTAATACTTGCTGTGAGAGAAATGTGGTAAGAATTACAGCTGAAAAAGTACAGAGAGTGACAGTATCAAGAGAAGAATAGTTTGTAAAATAAAGTGTATCCATGATTCCATGGTTCTCGGAGAAGAGAAATAACTTCAGTGGTCATCTAGATATGATCTGTCCACAGTTATCTGGGCTTAAAAAGAGATCTACAAAGGTCAATTTTTAAAGCATACCTGTTATGGCTTGTGTCTCCCTGGTCCCCAATGCCTCATCAGGCTTTTCCAGAGGTGGCTGGAGCTAGAGTGTGGATGCTGAGATTGATTCAGGGTGCAGTGCTAGGGCACTAGCGTCACTGGCATCGCGAGGGCACTAGGATTAATATGTGAGCGCTACCCACACTAAGTATCCTGCATATGATGTAAGAGACAGCAATAGCTATGAGTGTCCCTTGTTCCTTCTGCCCCCCCCCATGGACTGTTTCTCCCCTGTGATGCCCCTTGCCATGCTGTGGAACCAACTGATTATGGACCGAAGCCTCTACAAACTAGAGCTACATGAACTTTTCCTCCTCTAACTTCAGGTGTTGAGTATTTTGTCTCAACAACAAGAAAAGTAACTAAGACAATACCTTGGGGTAGAAAGTGGGAAACTATGTATTACTTTCATGAACTTAAGATAATCATCTCAGTAGTCAAGCTGGTAATTTAATAAATCCTTTAGGTCGTTTCTTCTGATTTTTTTTCTCATGCAATTATAAAATCTGCAAGTCCTCTAATTCAAACACATAAGGACACAGGTGGCATCATTACTCACCTGTGTCTTTTCATTCCTTACATTCCTAAAGACAAGAGTAGTATAGGAGCTACTGGCCTTGCAGACCCCTACACCTCATGTACAGTCCCCTGATGTTGATCTGACAGTGAGCAGTAGATACAAACACAGTGGAGGGCTTCATTTGTTTCTTGGTTCTTATTTCCTCTTTTTAAGATGGCATCTCACTATGAGCCTGGGCTGATGTCCAGCTTAGCATCTTTCTGTTTCTACTCTCTCCGTAGTGAGGATGACAGATGCACGCTTCCACACTCAGCTACTGATGTTAAGCTCATTATGACATCTTCATATTTTCCTAACATTTCTTATCATTTAAATTGTCTTTGAACACCTGTAAGTCACTTTCAAGATATATCTTGCTCTTTTGGTATAAAATAAAGTGGTTACAACCACATGCACGATGTACATTCTGTGTACGTTAGTCACATTCTTCATCACTGAGACACAATAGCTGGATACCTACAGCTTAAAAGAAAAGAGTTATTTTGGGTCACGGTTTCAGGCTTATTGAGGGGTAAAAGTGGGTTGGCAAAAGGTCTGGAAGACGACAGCTGATTACATCGTGGTGTCCAGGAAACAGAGGGTAAAATGATGAGGGGAAGAGAGAGGTAAAATCTCCTGGATAAAATCTCCCCTTCCAACAAGAGACCAGACCCTGCCAATTAACAAATAGCCAGTTATATCACCCCCATGATTCAGTTGCCTTCCCAAAGACCCTTGTAGGTTAAATCATTACAGTAAGATCGAGAACATTTCTTCTACAGAAGGAAATACAGCTCAAGGGACAATTGGAAAGGAGTACCATATCCACAGTTCTGTGACATCTCTCACTCAGGTAAGGATGTACCACATAGAAGCAAGCTTTCAAAATCTGAAGTATGCTGCCCATGCTGCCCATGGCTTCCTTTAAAAAAGTTCATCCTGTCTTACACTATTTTTGCTTACGTAATGAGAATAGAAATTATTGAGTAAGTGAAGAGATATTTTTCGATATGCATAGGACCACAATTAATCATATTGAGTACCCAACAAATTGCCACCTGCTTTTTCCAGGTTACTTGTAACCACATCTCCTCCAGAAAAGATTTGTTAAGATAGTAAATTCATCCAAAACAATAAAAAATATTGTCAATTTGAATTTAACCTAGGCAAACAATCCTATTAGTTATAAATCAAGTCATCTTGTCCTGAGAAATTTAATGCAATCTCTTTTAATAATTTAATATGTCATGTCATTTGGAACTAGATGTACATATTTAGGAAATTTTTCTTACTCATATATTTGATTTTTTTCCAGAACTGGGGATTGAACTCAGGACCTTGCGCTTGCCAAGGAATCACTTATCCTACTGAGCCATCTCCCCAGTCTTTACTCATATATTTGTAAAGTTCAGATATCAATTCTTCCATTTTATTCTTAGTGTTTTCCCCAAATAACTTGTTATTTTTAAAGGCTCAATTTTATTTTAGTCAGTTATTATAGCCTTTACTATTTACCCCTTGCTATTCTTAAAAGCTCCAGCATTATATTAGCTTTCTTGTTGCTACGATAAAATACCTGACAAAAACAATTTAAAGGAAGAGAGGGTTCTTTTGGCTCAGAGTTTCAGAAGCTTCTTCCATGCGAAGCTGACACCAAGGCAGAAGCAATACCATAGAAGGGTATACTAGAGGAAAATTGCTCACCTCACAGTAGCCAGCTAGCAAAGAGGGGAGGGAGGTGGCAGCAATGGAGATACACCTTTCCAACTCACACCACTAGTGGCATACTGCTTCCAACCAGATCCCATCTCTTAGCGCCACATTTACCTATACACTCACAAATGGGCCAACCCATCCCCCTAATTCAAACACCTTCCAAAAAGCCCATCTTGGGCTGGCCAAATAGCTGAGTGGATTAAAGTACCTGCTTAGGCAGACTCAGGGACTGGAAGATTGATTCCTGGGCCTAGTGTGCAGGCCCAGCCCTTGGGGAGCCCTAAGGTGGGTGAGACTGGGTGTGGTGGGGTAGCCTGTAATCCCAGCAGTTGGGAGGCTGTAAGCAAGAGAATCACCACAAGTGTGGTCTATGTAGTGAAACCCTGTAGACTAAATACAAAAAAGCAACAACAACAACAACAAAAAAAGCCCATCTTGGAACATGTGAGACCACTGGGGGATAAAATAGATCTAAACTATAGCCAGTATCTCATTTGACCCAGCTATTCCCCTTCTGGATATTTTTCCAGATAAATGGACACAACTAGAGATAGTATTCATAAGTGAAATAAATCAGACTTACATATGTAAACACAGTATTATATATCTACTGTAAGCAACTTAAACAATAGATAAGACCCAAGAGATGCAATAGACATTATAAAAATGGAAAGAAAGTACTCAAAAAAAAAACTGTAATGGGGGGCAGGAAAAAAGCAGGAAGGCAAAATTATATATATATATATATATATATATATATACACACACACACACACACACACACACACACACAAGACAGCTAAAATAATTGTACTAGTAATTTCTATTAGTTCATGGAAAGAAACCATTAGTACTTACAGTGTTTGGTCAATTTTACATGCCTGTATCTTGAAATCTGAGCAACTACTTTAAAGACTACAATATGGATTACACTAATCATTGTTCATTTTCTATTATCAGGGGCCTTCCCATTAGCTCAGTTGTTTAAGTGACTGCCTAAATAATGCAATCAGGATGCTGTGGTTCGATCCCCAGATCCTCAGGCCTTACCAGTCCTGCCCTGAAGGCATCCTGAGCCAGCCAAAAAAACAAAACAAAGCAAAAAACAAAAAAACACACCTAATTTCCTATCATCTTGCTTTGAAATTCTGTATTGTTTTCATTTTATTGATTGTGTGTGTGTGTGTGTGTGTGTGTGTGTGTGTGTGTGTGTGTGGCTGGCTCAGCCTGTTCTGGGGGTAGGGATGATGAAACCTGTGGTGCCAGGGATCAAACCGCAGTCCCTGAGATTACGTAAGCTTGTGTAAGCAGGTACTTTAGGGCACTGAGCTATCTTGCCAGTCCCTATTTTCTTGATCTTAAAAAAAAAAAAAAAATAATAATAATAATAATAATAATAATAAATAAATAAACTGGTAGAAAAGAAGTTCTTTTAATTTTTATACTTTTAACAATTTATATTCTTTAACAACTTGAGTGATGTATATAATTCATATCATTTTATGCCAGTAATGACCTACACTAAACTAAAGTTCACTCAGAGGATTATGGAAGATAACACAGTGAATACAAAATAAATCAACTTAAGAAATTGTATAAGGCACAATGGACAGAGCATGTCAGAATTACTCTTGTGTACAACAGCTCCCCAATTCTTTCACCTTTCAGGAAAATACAGTTGTATGCTTTCACAGAATTCCTCAAAAACTCTGGAGGACAAAGAAACTTCAATAGCGATCAATAGGTACAAGTTAGATATTTAAGTAATTGGGCACCTACTGTCAGAAAAGAATAGACACAATTCTAAAGTCGCATTCTTTGAATGGACCATAAAGATAAAATGTTGAGAGCAGGTTGTGATGGGAATAGGCCTATTTTCTGAGAAGAGCTGGCCATTTATTCTGACATGTAATATGGCAAATCAATTCACTGCGTGTTTGTGTTAGAGGAGCGTACATTTAGTTGTTTTTTTTTTTTTTTTCCAGAGACACACAGGCTATGAATCACAATGAATTCCAAACCTTGCTAAAATATTTTCCATGTGTAAAAAAAAGAGAGAAATATTCTACTCAGATGCCATAAATTAGTGCTTTGCAAAAATGGCAATTAACCAATCACTGTACTAATGAATAGACAATTTTCATTAGTTATTTAAATTTTATTTAATGTTCTACAAGGGCTAAAACTTTTTTCAAATGGTTGATGAATCACTTATATGAAACAGATATATATTGTAAATGAATGTGATATGTGTTATCTACTCATTTTATTTTGATACTCAACTTTAATCTATACACATGTATGTATATGTCTTTACATATGTTGATATACTTACATACATGTATATTTCTTATCTATTCATATTTTGTTTGATATGCTTTCAATTCTTTTGTTTGGAATGTTAAAAATAAGAACAGGGCAGGAGAGATAGCTCAGTGGTCTAAAAGCCTATTTGGCAAGCTCAAGGACCCTAGTTCAATCCCCAGTACCACATGCCCTGTTGGCTCTGCCCAGGGCACAAAGTGTCATCCACAAAAACTGGGTGGGAAAGTGCATGCCTATAATCCCAGCACTGGGAAGGCTGAAAAAGGAAGATCACTATGAGTCTGAGCTGTGTAGTGAGACTCTGTACCAAGCATATTAATGAATAAAAATGATTTTTGAAAAACTCACAAAATCAAATACCACCTACTATCAAGGAGTCCTCATAAAAATAAAAGCTATACTAACATTGCAGTTAGAAACAACAGTCTCAGAAAATAAAGGATTATATGAATTTAAATTAAAATATTTTCAAATACTAATCTCTATTTATTATGCCAATTTAGCTAATCACGTTTTGGCCCATTCATGTTGTTAAATAAATATTTGACATAATAAAATTAGTGAGGAATACAATTAATAATATTTTTCACAAACACAGCTGGATGATGGCCAAAAATATCTTGAGTCCAACTAATATATACTATGCAAAGCAACAAATTTTAGGAGAAAAAAATCCACATTTTCATGTATTAGGTGACTCTGGAAGAAGAGAATAAATTGAATATATAAACATTTAATTATGGAAGGAGATTTACTAGATTGAACTATACAGTCAGAAACTGAATAGTTCGGGCTGGAGAGATGGCTCAGTGGTCTAAAGCACCTATTTAGAACAAGCTTAGCAAAAGCATCAGGGACCGCAGTTCAATCCCCCAGCACCACATGCCAGCCAGCCCTGCCCCCTGGTGGGCTGAGCTGGCCTCT
>NW_004524727.1:4023189-4025458 GCF_000260255.1 Octodon degus
TAAAAAAAAAGAAACTGAATAGTTCATGGTGAATGTTTTCCAGGTGTACAGCAAAGAAACCATTACCTGTTTGTTCCAACAAACTGAAATTCCGTGAATAACGAGGACTAAGGATGCAGGGTCAGTACAAGGCTGAGGACTTGTATTCTCTGGCGTGTTGCTCTTGCTAGTCTGTGTCCAAGGGCTGGTAAACAGGGAGACTGAATTCCATGTGTGACACAGCAGCAGATGAATGTACTTGCTCAAGAACTGAACTTGTAGGCACGATTCCCCCTGCATGTGCTTTTGTTTGACCTTGACCCACACCTAGTACATGGTGCCACCCACATAATGATAGGTGCTCCCACTTAGTTCACTGACAGGCATCCCATTAGGAAACTGCAAGATGTATACTTCTTCAATCTTTACTCATCGCTTACTCCAGTCAAATCTGTTACCAAGATCAATTATTACTCTTGAGTTCTCTTGTTTGTATTGATAATGCAATAATGCTCATGTGTCTCATTGGATATATAAGTTGTACTCTAAGGTATCAGGTAAATAAAACTTAACAGGTCATGTGGAATGGAGGGTCCTGAGTTAGTTTAATACAGAATTTGCCATGGTTTTCTGCAAATAGCCAGAGAGTAGTCCTACTTGAGGTGTTTTTGTTTATATGGTCTCTGATACAACCACCAAATCTGCTCCTAGACTGAAAGGAGCTATACATGACACATTAACAATGAATCTGGTGTGTGAAAATAAAATTTTATTGGAGGACTGAAAATGGGAAGCTTGTATAATATTCTCACGTCATAGAATATTACTGTTCTGATGTTTTTCAAGTAATTAAAATGCAAATATGATTGTATTTCTTCAGTATGTATTAAAACAAGCAACACACTAGATACACCTACTGTCCAGAGATTGCCAACATCTTATGTTAACAGAATAATATAATTGCAAACATATGAATATATCAAAATGACTTCTGATCATCTGTTTGAATAAAGTGTTTTGGAATCCTAGCTAGTTCATCTGTATCAACTGAGAACAATGGACTTACAGAAGAAAAGTCCATTAACCCCCATCAATGCAGTATGTCCTCACTGGTAGGTCATAATACTCCTGACATGGATTTCAATGCACATAGTCAAACACTAAACTGACTGTAGAATTTCAAGTCTTATTCTTCCTATTCTGGATTTGGACATACTACAGACTCACTGTCAGAAATTGCTCTTACTTGTGGAGTAGATGGAGATGACTGGTGAACCCTTAAGCAAAGCATGCAGTACCTGTGTGAAGTGTGCGTGCTCACCACGAGCCCAGAGCTGGGGCACTGACCTGTCCACGCTGGGCCCTTCACCACACTATGCACACAGCAGCAAGGACATGTTTTTGCTGGCACATCTTGGAGGAGTCCACCACCTCTTTGATTGGCTCATTTAACTTTCTGACATTAATCAACATTTATTGAATTAATTACTTTTAACTAGAAATGTTTTCCATAAATTAAATTTGCTTCCATTAACTAGACTAAATATTCCCTGACTAAAGATATTTTAAGCCAAAAATACTGACTATCCTTGATTTCAATGTTGTTGATCTGCTTGAATTTTATATTGGCTGATGTTTGGTATCAAAAGATTTACAATACAGAAACCATCACGTCCTTTATCTTTTCATCTCTTGTAAGATTTAAAAATCTAATTTTTAACAGTTTTAATACTGTTACTGCTTTTTAAAACTGCAGTTACTTTCACCTTCAAATTTTATACAAACTTAGGAAGAACCAACATTGCGAAGGTGGCCATACCCCAAAATTACTGTACAGATTTAATGCAATCCCTATCAGACTACCACCGACATATTTCACAGACATAGAGAAATCATTCCTAAAATTTATCTGGAACCGGAAAAGGCCTAGAATAGCAAAGGCAATTCTGGGCAATAAAGACAAGGCAGGAGGAATTACAATTCCTGACTTGAAATTATACTACAAGGCTACTGTGATAAGATCAGCATGGTACTGGCATCAAAATAGACCTGAGGATCAATGGAATAGATTAGAAGACACTGAAGCCCCTACGAACACACTCAGCCATCTTATCTTTGACAAAGGGGCCAAACACACTCACTGGAAGAAAGATAGCCTCTTTTAAAAACGGTGCTGGAAAAACTGACTCTCTACACGCCGAAAACTCAAACTTGACCCAGGTCTATCACCATGCACTAAACTAAAGTCAAAATGGATTAAAGATCTAAACATTAAAGCAGAGACACTAAA
>NW_004524727.1:4026623-4031623 GCF_000260255.1 Octodon degus
ATATTGTGGGACTGTCCTGCTTCAAGGTTGTATATGGTGAGATTTTTGGACTTATGTGCAAACATGAGAAGTATGTAATTCTTTATGCCTATTTTTAAAATATATTCTAATATGTTTTTATCATATTCTGTAGGGACATAAAGTTCAACATATCAATACTTGATGAAAAATATCTGTTCCATATTATGCCTAAGATGTTTGATATGCAGACAGACAGTGAGGTTAAGCTTAACAGCCTAAGTTGTTTGATAATAACACTAAGCTTGTCTTCTGGATGGTTAACAACCTAAGTTTGCAGACCAAAATTAGAGAAAAAGAAGGGCTTCATGAAAGCCAACATTTTGACCCCAACCTTCTAAGGTCAATTAAGACTCAGGACATATGAGAACTTGTACTGTAACATCATGTAACTCGGTAGTGTCCCAAATTTTCTGATCAAGGAGATTATGGGGACAAAGAGGAAAGTGATCGATGATGTAGAGTGTGCCTAAGGAGAGTCACATGGATAGAAAACATTCTCTCAGGCTTTCACAGAGAGTACATTGGCCAAGCAAGGGCCGTGACTCATCCACATGGCTGACACTGACAAAGGTTCTACAATCTGAGGTACAGGATCTCAAGATAAATCCTGAGGGGATTTATCAGGATTGACCTTATCAGACCCAAAAGCTAGAACTCTTGTTGCATGGGTCCTGCTTTACCTTGGTCTTAACCATCCAGTAGAAAAGTATGAAGATGAAATATGGGAAGGAAAGCCATGCTGTTATGTTGAGCTGTGGGGAACTCAGGTCAACAATTTCTGACATTGTCAGTTAAACAGAAGACCCAATGCTATTATGGGCTACTGGACACTTTTAGAATATTTTGCTGAGTTTACACATCTATAATATTCAAATAATGGAACTTAACAAAAAAAGGGTGTACAGATGAATGTCCATTTTATATCTGTGTATTCAAAGTGGTTAGGATAGATAAATAGTTACATTCTGTTAATGAATAGAATGATTTGTTCTAGTGGTGTTGTAGATAGGATACCAGGTCCGCATCTTGTACAGCAATTAACCACTAAGAAGAATGTATGCAGTGTGTTAGTTATTGAAACTGTCCTAGCAATTTGATTTGAAACTGTCTCATTGTTATTTGTTTATCAATAAAATTATGAAAAAAATTATATTCAAACTTTTTGTTTATTTTGTTTTTGGTACCAGGGATCTAACTCAGCCCCTTGCACTTGCCAGGGTAGCGCTTATTCGTGAGTCATCTACCCGGCCCACTTTAAGCTTTTCAACAACATAATACTGAATTGCATTTTCACTAAATTACACTTGTAGTAAATTTCACTTTTATATTTATTCCATATCTGAATAACTACCATGAAGACAACAATATGCAATGTATTAATTATTGTAACTTTCCTACTAACCTGTTTTGAAACTGTTTCATTGCTATTTTATCTTTTTTCTCATTGAATGAATAAATTATTTTTAAATTGAGAAACTATTTTAAATATAGCTTTAGTTAAATACAAATATATTATTAACCCATTTGAAATAATATACACTAAAATTAAATCATAACCTATATAATTTTATACTAACAGTGTTTGGACAGAATATCCTGTCTGCTTCTTGCACTATGGTAACCACTAAGAAGATAACAATGTACAGTGTATTGACTATCAAATCTGTCCTATTAATCAGCTGTGAAACTGTCTCATTCATATTTATTTCTCAATAAAAAATAAATATAAAAAACATATATAATTTTAAAATAGATAACATATTTTAGAAGTGTAGCCAAATATATTTATCTATTTTCCTATTATTTTGATGAATAAGTCATTTTCATTCTCTATACATGAAAGGCAACCATGAAATACTTTATTTACTCATTGAATTATTTTATCTTTTGAGTAATCTTACCAACATTTAAATGAGGCTGGGGGTCTAATTGTCAACAACTTAATTTGTCCAAGATATTTAAGAAATAAATAGATAGGAAACTGTACAATATGTATAATTGCATTAATACATACAATATAAATCTCTGATTCATTTTAATTTCTCATGTGAGGAATTACTGGTAACTAGAAGACTTATACTATGAGAGTTTTAGAATAATTATACAAATTAACATTTCAAGAACTTAAACAGAATTATTGCTTCATTAAATGTTCATTATCAAATCAGCATTCCATTATTTTTACTGTGAAATGTACCTCTCAACAGAATGAAATGATTTCTTTGTACTTCTAAAACAAACAACACAAGCAAATTAAAATTTCCACTGGTGGGTTTTCTTACTAGTACTTTGTATTTCGTCTGTAAAGAATGTAGTCAGATCCACTGATTACATTAAAATGTGTTGTAAGTATATATTTAAATGAAACAGATACAACAAAGAGAGAGAAAGGAGAAAAGTTAGGTAATAAGATAGGGAGAAAATCGTACATGTGTGTATACAAGATGGATAAGGCAATTGTCCTAAGAATTTCCATCAAATTTTTGAAAATACCAGTTAATGGGTGGAAATCTCACCGTGACTAATCCGACTGATATCTGTGAACCAAGCAATTAAAGTGAGGACAGCAACGCATAATACTAAAACCATGACTGACATACTTGTCATTTTGGTATCTAAATGTGTACAATTTCTAATGTCATATCAATTAGTACTATGTTCTCTTTAAAGTTAAGTTTTTTAAGAGGTGATAAGAGAAAAGGCGAGAGAAAAAATGTGAGATTTCTTGAAAGCATGTGGTAACATTCAACGATATCTCCCATCTTGCATAATTGTAACTGTTATCTGAGCAATAGATTTGATGATCAAAATAGATAATATATCAATTACTGTTAATCAGCTATTCTTGTTTTGAAAATCTGTAATGTATGTATTGTTGTATGCTACCCTGTTTCAGTCTTTGCCTTTGTTTTTCTTATTCTTGTTTCTATTCTTCAAAGTAAAAGAAAATTATAATAAAGACATATATTATTCACCAAAAATTCTAATTTGCTGCATTTCACTTATTTTTCATGTCATAAAGTATGAAAATTTAAAATTGTGTGAAGAAAAATGTTATGAAAATTTAGTTGTTAAGTTTTTGAAAATGTTTATCTAAAATGTATTTCCCTATATCTTACCTAGCAATCTATTGTTTTTCTTTTTTTGTTAATTGATTCACAATTTTATTCAATCCCTGGCCTGCCTTGCCAGCCTTGTCCCCTGGGCATGCTGAGATGGCAATAGAGACTGGGCATGGTTGTGCACATCTATAATCCCAGCTCTTGGGAGGCTGTAAACAGGGAGATCACTATGAGTCCCATCTAGTAGTGAGACCCTGAACACCCTGTAGACCCTTCCCCAAAATGCAAAAAACAAAAAAAAAATCTAACCAAAAAATTATTTATGTGCTCAATTCTTCTTTAGCATGTTGGATTCTGTAATTTTGTGCTTTGTTAGAAAAATATATTTTTGTAAAGAACTTCTCCTACAGCGGTAGAAACCAGATTTACTAATGTGCTTTTTATGTTGCAGAATATTTTTCCTTCAGTCATTATTTTTCTCCAATGATTTGAGATTTGTGATGTCTACGAGTGAATTAGAAGTGAAAATATTCTACTTCATTTAACATATTTTGACACTGTAAGTACTCAAAAGTAGAATAGAGTTTGATTTTAAGTTGAATAATCAGATGAATTCAATTTTTTCTTTCACTTTCTGATTAATATGCTATTAAATTATAAAATGCCTTGTATTTCAGACATCTCAAGCATCAAATATTTAATGAAATATTTATTTCTGGAAAGTGTATATAGGTTGAATAATGTAGTGATGACTCCTTCAATTACAAGTACATGGGCCACTTAAAGGTATTAAGTAAATGTCTGGAATATTTACTGGGATAAGCTCAGGGGTGTAGTGCCCACCTGGCAATTGCAATCATTCTAGGGCTTGCATTTAATTCTTAGTAACAAGAAAGAAAGAAAAGGTGCTATGTAAAAGTGGCTTGGTTTTTCTTCTTTCTCTTACTGAAGTATGCATTACTTTTGTATATAGTAGGTATTTATTGCCTTCCCAGTTTTCTACCTTTCTTTTTCCTAATAGAATATCTCTCTTTTTGTGTGCGTCTTTATCCTACTCAAAATTGTATAACATACTAAATTAAACTACAACACCCATAATCCAGAGAGTGAAGTAGAGCAGGGCCAGGTGTAGAGCCACACTGTAAGTACACATACTGACTGAGGATACCAGTGCATATGTGCTTCCAACCTTTCTCACATTATTACAAAGGAAAATGCAAGGAAAGTAAATTGCATCTAATATTTATTGTTAGATATTTTCTAAGGATTAGTGGGATAGACATACATAAAACACAACACATGTACACACATAACTGGCAGAAGTTGGCCTTGTGTCCACTAGGACACATTTTTTTTTTTTTTTGGAGGAACCAAGGATTGAACTCAGGCCCTTGCACTTCCTAGGGAAGTGCTTATTCTACTGAGCTATCTCGCAGGCCCCTACACACTGGTAAATAATGGAGCTTGAAAATTGAAGGTAAGATGTTTCAAATGAATCTGCTCTTCCCTCTGTGTGACACCAGTATTAGCAAAGACATAAAATAAAAGAGCTTTAGTCATTGATAGAATTACTGAGCTACTTCTCTCACTGTGCCAGAAGTCAGACCCACTATTATGCTTCAGTTACATCAGAGCATTATGACTTAAAATACTGAGGATCTTTGTTGCTTGAATATTAAAGTATCTTAACCTAGAGCTCAAATTAGCCACTTGGCTCCCTGATATTGCTACAGACATACCTGCACGGTCTTGATCTGGTCACCTGCCCCGGGTACACAGATACAAACTTGATGGCATTGTGAGGAGGGCACTATAAGGATCAGCTAACTGCCATAATCTCAAAATGTGAACTCCAGAGTACTCAGTATACAGAACAATAGCCCTGAGGTGGGCAGTGGTTTTTCAAACAGACCAGAC
>NW_004524727.1:4033156-4064504 GCF_000260255.1 Octodon degus
TTCAGAATAATTAAAATGTTGAAGCCCAGTTGTGTTAAGGCTGTTGGTCTGGTTACCATTGGACCTGGTTTGAACCTAGGCACCAGAATCATCTACTATGCAAACACTCAGATAGATGGGAACATTTTTGTTCATATAATGCCATTCATCATGATTTCTGAGCTAATATTTGTTTTTTTATCTGCCAAATGCATGCACACAGCTAACAAAATAGCATACAAAAACACACATGCACAACTAAAATTTTGCAAAACTTTTAATTTCCCATAAAGTCCTCTACCACTGTTGCATCTTAGAATCAAATCAAGTCTCCAGTCTGCCATGAGTTTCTTCTTTTAGCACACACTAAAACATTTTCAGTGTTTCAATAAATTAAAAATTATTGAAGACTTAAAGAATTAAGAAGTAAATACAAAGCCAAAGACTACTTACTCACTTTTATTTATAGCTATACCCCTTAATTCATCTACCTCTCTCTATCCTAATTACCTTCATCTCTTGGTCCACCTTTACTGTAATGCGCAGAATCATGATGTTCTGACTTTTCCAAAGACTAAGACATTTTCTTGAGTCATATTGCTGAGTTCATTAGAGACTTGCCCTCCAGCCACAAAGAAATTTAATACCCTTGTTTTTGAGAACTGGTGATGAGTTACTATCCATATGGATGCAAAATGTTTCTTGCCAAACAGCAGCAAATTTACTGCTCTTAGCAAGTATGTTCTACCATTGAAGTCCAGATTGGTTAGATTCTGCCCATTTATAAACGTATTATTTTTCCATCAGAAAGTTCAAAGATATTTCCAAAGGGGAGGATAAAACTAAAATAAAAGTTATTAGGGCATCTCAAATTGGGATAAAATTTTTAGAGCAACAGATAATTAAGAAGTCTTCAGAGCAGTGTAAAAATTTTCTCCTAATAATATACTTGGCCAAAATTCAAAATTAAAGATGAATTCTGAACCAGCAAGAGAATTTCAGCAAAGACTGCTAAAATCTTTAGGCAAAGTTTTGCCAACAAAAGTAGTCCAAATAACAAAAATGTTTTTGTTAGAAACTAAGGAAGGAGTCCCATTAGCCAATTTGGGGATCTAACATAGCTACAGGCATCAGATTTGTATGTTCACCCACTTTAAATGAAGTTAACATTGTTTTTCTAGAGTAGGTTGGCAGACTCCTACACATGAAGTGATTTTTCTTCGTGCTTCAGTTTGATGACAAGTTCCTTGAACTATAAATAGAATACAAGCAGTGGGCATTTCCAATAATCCTAGAATTTCAAGCTCACACATTTTGCCAAAGCCAAGCAGATCTTTGGAAGGAGAATATGACTTTTTGTTTTGTAATTCTGTTCCAACTAATATTTAAGGTCAAGCTGTCAAACTGAATTCTCTTCAATTGGTAGATTTCTAGAGATCCCAAGAGTCTCTTTATCTACACAGAATGCATAGAGTCTCATCATTAGCATTAAGTATTTTCACACACACCCCTACCAGAATTATGCTTGAACATACAAGAGATGTATAAGAATGAGCCTAATGTAAGCTCAGTAGGGAAATCTGCTATTGATCTTTTATCAAAACAAGGACTTGTGCATCTCTCCTGGCAATGCTCCAGTTGCTGGTTGAGAACTCTAATAGAAAGGCTACTTATCTTCAGAAAACTTCAAGGGCATCAATAGAACCATGACCCCTAAAATCCAGGGGATTCCTATCCAACAAGTAAATACTTTATGGTGACAGATTTATTTATAGCCTTCTTTGGCTAGAAGTAGATTAAGAGAGTCAGTCATTATTTGCTTTTTCGTTGAGAAATCAACAATATACTTGACTGGATATACCTCAGGTATTTATAAAAATACCCTCATGTTTTTCTCTGAGTGTAAGTAATAATCACAGATTTGCCTTTTGCTTGAGAACTCTCTCCAGAACAGTATGGAGATGATTAAGTACTATACTGTCCCTATGTAGTTCACCAGAAAACTCCATATATCTTTAAAGAAGATTAGCTGAATAGAGACATAAAACATCTACAGAAAAGTGGCAGACCTGTGAAGAATCTGTCACTACTGCAGTCAGCATTTGCCAAATAGAAGCATTCTTTTCTCTCAAATTAAAGGTTATTTGATTGTACTTAAGTATAGAGACAAATACACAAAAGGAGTTTATCTTTCTTTACTATTTGAGAATTCAATAAACTACATTTCCTTTTGTATTAATACATGTATGCAGTTCATAATGATTACATTCGTGACAAGTCTTTGGAAGATGGATTAACACATCTTAATCCTTTTTACATTTCTTCCCCTCCCTTCCCTGATTGATTTTTGTAAACGATAATGACTAATTTTTTACATGAATTTACTAATACTGGTATAAAACATGGGTTACAAAAGAAGAAAAATCTCATAAAATGATTGGCAGCATATTGTAACTTCAAGTACCCCTGATTATGCCAAATCATTCTTTGCTTTTCTTCATGAAAAAGCAGATTGTGAGTTAGGACTACTAACCCCCAAAAGTGGCTCGTGTCAGGCCCTTTCCTGTGACCACAGCAGTCCACTCGAACGCGAAGCCACAGCTGCTTCTATGAGTAGCTGCAATGACCAAATTGGCTTACTGCTGACTCTACAGGTCCCCCATGCTAAGAACTTTGGTTAATTCTTAAAAGACCAAATGAAAAGTTATGAAAACCCTTTAATGACTACTTTGTGTGCCACCATTAAACTTTATTCTAGTCATAATCCTACAATTTTACTACTTCTAGATAAAAGGGAACCACGTGACTTTTTGGCAGTGACTCAGATATTAAGTGCACTGAAATCTGATTTAATAGATCCTCTTTATTCAATCCTGAATTAAAGTTTTTGAAATGACTCTTATCTTAAAAATGGCAAAGGCAGTTCTCGGGTGTGACATGGTGCCTCTATTGAATTTAAATTCAGTGAAAAATCTCCATTCTTAATGCTTAATCTCCTTGGATAGTTAAAGTGAACATGTCTTATTTGAGCCTGACCCTGAAACAATTTTAAATTAAATATTTATACAAACAGTAGCATTGCTTTTCTGAACTCTGTGATTTAGAGATACTATAACTTCATCAAGCATGCCAATTGAAGTAGTGAGTATAGAAGCAACTTAAAAAAAATTCACTGCTTCCAAAAAAATAAACTCATACCTCATTTCAGAGATTCTAGAAGCAAAGTGTGATACCTTGTCTGACTTACTTGGTAAACATAAGCTTTCTCCTATGCATTTATTTTGTTCTCACATATTAAAAAATGTTATTTACTCAAATCAATCATCTCAGCTGTTTAAAAAACATTCACTTTCAAAAGAATGGTTCTTCCATATATGATAAATCCTACTGAGTTTATCACAGTTTCCTAGAAGGACTGCACACATCTAATCGATCCTGTTCAGCTTATTCTTTTGCTGCTCTTTACATAATTAGAAAGATAGTTTTTACCTGTGTAACCAGAAAGGAGTTGAAAATATGTAAAATTAACAAATGGTTCAGTGCTTCCTCTTCAAAGTCTTATCCAGCATTTATGAATGAATGCCATGCAGCTCTCTAGCTGATGCATGTGTGCTAGTTCTTCTTCGTAAGGTTCCTGGTGGGGTCGAGGCTTTTCACTGACAGAGGAGTGTGATGGAGCTGACAAAGCTGTTGCTGCTCTTTGCTCCACAAGGTAGAAAGCACATCTCCCCTTCACAGAAAGAGCTCACCTCACTTCTTTTGCACATAGCTGTTAGGTAAACAAAATGAGCACATATAATGCTGAAGGTAAATTGCTCAAAATGTGGAGATTTTTACTTTATGTAAAAAGACTTTTCCACTTGCACTAGTGGCCCAAGAACAATGATGGAACGTGAAACAACTTCCTCTACTTGGTCAAATGAAAGAGTCATCAGTGTTGTAGGATGCATTTATAGTTATTTCATCACTGAGTAGCATTCTGTTGTATAGCTATATGACAATTTATTTATCTAATGTTTGAAGGATATATGCATTTTCTTAAGGCTAAGTTCCTTATAAACAAAACTGCTATGAACTCTGTACACAAATCTACCTACAAACATATTCCTTCTTTAATTTTGGATGGAGACCTGAGAGTGGGGTGGTTGGAGGAAACAAATCTACACACTCTTGTCAGAAACCTGTCAAACTGTCCTGCAACATAGATGTACCAATGTACATGTATTTTAATAGACATTTAAATTAAGTCATTTAGAATACTGGGAATAATCAAGAAGTCAATGCAAATAGATGACTGAAGAGATGAGCAGTGTTAAAAAAATGCAACTTGACATGGTAATGATGAAAGAATAAATTTTGAGTTTTCTTTAATCAACTTGACCTTCTACCAACTTGAACTCAGTTCCACCTCACCCTGACATCAGAAGCCCAGAGATACAGCTATTCCACAGCTTTTCTGAGTTCTGAGCCCAGTTGTTCCCTCTCCAGGATGGCTCTCAACCCATCACACTGTCCTAGGAGAAATCTAAACCTGAAGAATTCACCAGCCACCACAGTATTCTGGGTCCTCTGCTCTGTGCCTTTTGTGTAGTTGTCCACTGGTTTCTTTGCTCTAATTCATAAAAGAGTAATGTCTGATTCCCCTAGTCTAAGCTGTTATTTCTGCATGTAACTTAGCTGGAGAAATGGACATCATCAACCTCCATAAACCTGATGAAAAACGGGAAGAGTTTCTAGGGGGAGCAACCCTTAGGGGAGAGGAAATTCTGATTAGCAGCTTTGTAGATGTTGACATTTAAGTTAACATTTCAAACTAAGAGTAAAATAGCACATGTGTGTGTGTGCACACTCACAGTACACATAAGGAAATATTTTTTTATTTATTTAATGTATTTTGTGGAGGGTCTTACTATGCAGCTCAGACTCATAGTGATCCTCCTGCTTTCAAGCCCTCTGGCACTGGGATTACAGGTGTAAACCACCAGGCCTAGTCTTGGTGGCCAGTTCAGTGAGCTCAGGGGCTGGGCCTGTGCAGCATGTGGTGCCAGGATTGAAAGGGAAACTTTTTAAATGATGTTTGAAGAAATAATGAGTTCTCTAATTTTGACTAATGAGGTTCTGCTAACTGTACTGAGGGAAATCTGAGGGCAAAATAGTCAGTGTCATTTGACTATTCAAAAATATTAGCTCTTTTCAATGTGGTTCTTCAAATTTACTTACACTAACATTCTTTGTAAGCAATTATCAAAGGCATAAAAGCAAAAGATAATAATTTTGTGGTCAGTTACTCTAAAATGAAATTGCAAATTGATCTAAAATTTATTTATTTATTTATTTGTTTTTTTCTGCAGAACCAAAGATTGTAATCAGGCCCTTGCACTTGCCAGGGAAGCGTTATTCTACTGATCCATCTCCTCAGCCCCTTGATCTAAAATTTAGACTAATAAGTGCAATATTAGTCTTGATGACAAAAACAAAATCAAGGTCAGAAGATAGTGTTTTCATTACTAAAAAGTAAAATGATGACAACAAGCATGATAGCCTTCAGAAGATGGGTTGAGATGTAATTATAGCAACCCAACCAGTGCCCAAAGAATGACATAAATACGTCTATGTTTGAGATATGCTTTACCAAAGAAGGTCAAAACAACTGAGTCATATGCTTTTCAGGCTGCTGTAGGGAAATAATATAAGGTGAGTGACTTAGAAATAATATACAATCAGCTCTCACAAATCTATAGGATAAGAAGGCTGCAATCAACATAGATTTGTAGAATGGGTCTAGTTTACTGGTATTCATAGCTGGTGTCTTCCTCTACGCCCTACAGAGTGGGAGGAGCCACTTTTCTTTCAAGTCTCTTTCCTAAGGGAGCTAATCCCACTTACAAGGCATCTCGCTTTTCAGGCCCAGACACCTCCATCGCTTGTGGCCCCCATCGCCATCATCTTAGTGGTTAGGATGACAACATGAAATTTTTGGAGAAAAACAACATCCAAATCATGGCAACTAGATAGAGTGATTAGTAACTTTCATGTTCAAAAATTTCATTTTATAGATATAATTTAAATATTAAATATTTTTGCTTTTTTGTTGCTTTCCTTGGCATATATTTTTTGTTTTAAAACTTTAATCGTTTTTATTATGGAAAGGCTTATCAAATAGCATTAATAATATGTGTTAAAGAAATGATTTTTTAATATGTTATCTACCAAATACATTGTTTCATAATAATAATTCTATTATATTCCATATTATAATGAATTTTTTTTATTTTATTTTATTTATTTGTGTGTGTGTGTGTGTGTGTGTATGTGCGTGGCCAGCTCAGCCCACCAGGGGGCGGGGCTGGCTGGCATATGGTGCTGGGGGATTGAACCGCGGTCCCTGTGCTTTGCTAAACTTGCTCCAAGTAGGTGGTCTAGACCACTGAGCCATCTCACCAGCCCCTATAATGAATTTTTAAGAGAAAAAAGTTTTGTTGATAAATGAAAGAAATAGTGAACTCCAACATTGATAAAAGACCCCTGAAAAGTTACCCTGCCACAGATAAATTATGCAATTAACTATGGTCACCCATTTTTATATAAAATACATATATAAAGTTGTAGGGCTGGCCAGATAGCTCACCAGATTAAAGTGCCTGGTGAGGCAGACAGAGGGAATGGGATTCAATCCCTGGCATGCCTTGCTCGCCCCGCTCCAAGGACACACTGAGAAAGCACATCAGATTGCCATGGTGGTGAGCACCTGTAATCCCAGTGCTTGGGAGGCTGAAAAACAGGAGGATCACTACAAGTCTGACCTGTAGTAAGACCCTGAGGACCCGGTAGTGAATACATAAAAATAAAAAAGTAAAGTTTCAGGTAACAGCAGAATTATTCTTGATTTAAAGAATTTCCAATAATTCTTTGACGGCATAATTTTTCATTCGCATGACCTATAGTTTAATATGCGCTAAAAATTCGGAAATGATCTTGAATTAAAGAGAAGAGAGATGCCTAAGGGGAAAAAATAAACTGGATTGTAAACCAAAGTTCAAAACCCTAGCAAAGGAGCAAATGATCAAAATTAATAGAAAAGGAAGTATTTATTTAAAGGTACACAAAGAGGGAGACAAGCCAGAGCTCATTGTGACCTCAGGCCACTAAAAGAAATGGGTTAGAGACACATTAAAAGCAGGACAGAGGGGTGCAGGTATCTTATTCCATCCTTGGCTGCTAATTGTTCACCTAAAGGAAAAGTAAACCCTCCTATCTTCCCAACAGGGGTGTTTTGATATTGGGAGCAAGGCACTAACCACAGCTAAATTTCACTTTCTTACAAAACCATGGAAGATAAGGACTCTAACTTCCCTGATAATTACATTTCAGAAGGATGGCCCCAGGTTCTGGAGAAAGACAGCTCTGGGTTGTTAAAGTGGCAACAGGCTTTTAAGAAGATTTACACATCAAAGGAGCAGAGAAAGTATTCGCAGTTGGGCAGTTTCTAAAGTGAATACGCTAAGCACAAAGAGGTCATAGATTTACACTTTTTTATAAAGCCATCAGTATGCCAGACACTTTAATAGCTTATTTTCAAAAGATTTTGCAAAGAAAAGTAAGGATAGCTTCACTGAATGAATTAACACACTCTTCCTTGAAATGTTCACCATCTAGTATTGTCAGTGTTAGGAGTTATTGAAGTGTTCAATAGCCCAAACAGTAATAAGTTGGAAATTGGCTCAACACTCACTCCTTTTCTAACTTTGGAAAATGAATGAACATCTGAAATCCTGTAGTTGCTCTGTCGTGGGTGGTGATACCAAGCTTGTCCATTCCACAGGTTAAGGGTAGAGGTTGTTCATAATAAATAATAAATGAGTGTAAGATGCAGAATGTTGTATTTCCCACTGAAAAAGCTTAAGTGATAGTAAAATTATCATCAACATTTCATAAAGTGATGGCAATAGAAAAGATATATAGATATTGTTCTGGAAACACAGAAGAGAGAAGTTAGCTTTGAATAATACAGGAAAGGCTTCACTTAGGAGAACTGGCTTATCTAAACAGGGAATTTTTTAGGTGGACAGGAGAACCCTCAAAATGTCCAATTCATTCATCTATGAATGCCACACAGGTATGTTGACTTCAGACCTTGTAACTGGGCCTGTTACAACCATGCAGGATCTGCTAATCAAATTAAATTATTTAAATAACTTATAGGAATTTGTAGTAATTTGATACACTCAGAATTGTGACTGTTCAATATGAGTGAGGGAATCCTCACTAAATAGAAAGTTGTAGGAGATGAAGCTAGAGAATTCGATTCTTCGTACTGGAGATGGGTACTCTCAAAATTCATTTTTCTCAAATGTCTTTATAGTGGGACAAGTTGGCCAAGTGATTAAGTTGATAGACTGCTAAAATGTCTATACATATATCACCAACTAAGACTGACCAAAACTAAGAAACTTCTCAAGAGCTGAATGAAGATTTTGAGTTGATATTATCTTGGTATCACCACTCACACATGGTGAGAATTTTATTTTTATTTTTTGAGACTTTTATATTTAATGAATAAAAGTTGTTTTATGACATACAAGTCTAAGGGAAACCTAAAAGATGCCTTACTTTTGCTTTTACTGATTTCATTTAATGTATTTGAAATACACTTCATTAACCGACAAATATATACAGTGGTACCTTGATTTACCAACCTAATTTGGTTTACAGTTTGGGGAAAGATGGCTACATTCGTGTATGTGTGACAAGATGTTTATGTAATGTGGATTTTGTGAACAGAAGCAGAATTTTGCTGAATGCTTTTCTTTGAGAAACAAATTGTGCATGAATAGAGATACTACTATACATATTTCAAATACAGTATACAAAGTCACATAATCATGCAAACAAAATTATCAAATGTTATCGTAAACCTTTTTTTAGTTGTATGAATACAGTAAATTTTGTCATGAGAAAGGGTCCAAAGATGTTTCCCAAATAGGAGATGGAGACCTCAACTCTCTTCCTTGCAGAGTCAGTTCATGGACTCTTTTCATAAGTAAAAGAATTTATGGCAGGACAGGTAGAGATACAGGCAAATTTATCAGGCAAACTTGAAAAATAAGGGCAACTTGAGAAAGGACTTCACCCAGAGCAGCTGGAAGAGCTTCCTCAGGTAGAGAAATTGAGACGGGCCAGGTTTGTGGATTAGCTACAGTGGCCATGGTCTGCTCAAACACCATCTATGGTCTCAGAGCTCCAGAGAAATCTTATGGCTTAAGAAGCAATTACGTTCCATGCGATAATTCTTGATTTGTGCTGGGTGAGGAGTCAGCCTTGGTTTTGATCATGAGACAATGGCGCCCACACGTGGAGGTGATAAGTTCATGGTATGGCCTCTGAGGCTCCACTTTTCCTGGAATCTGAGGTGATTATGTGTTTTCGGTCATCACTTTAGTAGATCTGGACTTAACATTGTAAGAAACGGCCAAAACATTGGTTGCTCTTCCCTTGGTGCCTTCTTTCTCAAAGGGGATAAGATAAGCTAGGAAATTCAGAACTAATGAGCCTGGAGATGCACACTCTTTTTGAATGATTAATGTGACTATACAGAGAGTGGAGAAGGGATTTAGACAAAACTGTAGAGTAATAACACAAAAATTGAAGGTAGAGGAGTCAAGCATAGAAATATAGAATCCTTGTCTTGTTTTCCATATATCTTACCTATACTTCCTCAGTCTCTTTGAAAATTCTCTATTCCTATTCATTTTGTGAAAATAAACAGAAAACCAGAATGAGAACAGAGCTCACCCATTCAGAGCTGGACAGAGCAAAATCGTCAGTCAGCAGTCATTCTGCAATGGGCAGATGCACAGGCAGAGTCTTAGCATTGCGCTTTGATTGGAAGTCCTTGTCCCGGAGGAGCTACCTGTGATCAGCGGGACAGCCAGACCATGAGTTTGGGAAGCTCTCTTTGGTTAGTTGGTCCTCTCAGGAAGACAGAGGCTGCAGAGGAGCTCCAATCTTTCGGGTCCAATTGTTGCCACCTGTGTTTGGCTTCCTCAACAGGCTGCTGTACAGCTTGGGATGAAGATTCTAGTCACAAGTGTCAAACATATAAAGATTTCCTTGTGGAGCTGACATACAGAGAAGACCAAAACTAAACCCAGAAATATATATGTTAAGTGGCTCACATTCAGGTAGACTTCTTAGTATTGTTAACTGAGTTGCGTCTTAAGAAGTATCCCTGCTCAGTACGAGAAGAAAAATTTTCTCAAGGAATATTTTTATACTTTCCCTCTGTGCTCCTAAGTATTCCTTTTAACCTTCTTATTCTGAAATTTTAACAATGACTTTTACTAATAAAATACATGAGCATTAATAGCTGGTATCCTATAAGATTTTATATCCTACCAACCTTTCCAAAAAGTGAACAAGTCTGAGATCTAAAAGATAAACAAATTATGTCTTTGTTTTGAACCTCCTCAATAGTCATAAAGTCATTTCCTGGTTTCAAGATTATAGAAAGGGCTTGGAGACAAGCAGGGTTTCACACTCTTTTTGGTCGACAGACACCCTTGATCCTGGTTCTAATTAACAAATAAGACAGAGTCCAAGGGTCACCATTAAATGAATTTTAAATTGACACATATCTAATTAGTGCTCTACAATATAACTCAATCATCAGTTTTCTAGGAAGTAATGCAATTTAAATGGGCAGTCATGTCAGTAAATCACCATGTCAGTCACAGCTAAAATAAATAAGGGCATCCACCATAACAAGGGCATGTAAAAGTATGAAGCAAGAGAGATTAAATTTTCATTGGTAAACATTCTGAAGTGTGTGGTCTAACCTGTTGTTTTATCACCTTAAATCTCGTTTCCATCATATTCAGAAATGAAAGTCAAAGAAGCAGGGAGGCTCTGTTTAAGCTGGCAGTGATATTAGCTACAGAATTTCAGAGGCAAGAGGTGAGTGATGCTCGTGTCCACTTGCATCCAAAGCAATGGACTGTGGAGAATGAGGTAATGCTGCCTTCATTTGTGTTCAGTATATGAATGAATTAGTGTGACTGCTCCTGTGTTTACCAGCTAGTGAATGTGTGTGCATGTACAGATTACCTAGCCTCACCAAGACCTCAATGCAAGCTACTCAATGAGGACTACACAGTGGATGATGGCAAGATTTCAGGAGATAATCCATGTTAGGTTTTACTTTCAGTCCTATATATGCTAATGGCTCAGTAAATATGAGCCATTAAAGCTATAGTATCAGACATATTGAAAACTCACTAGCCCATGTTTAGCCTTCTCAAATTTGTACAAATTCCTATGTTACTTTCTCTTCTTCATAAAACCTAGTTTAATGTTAGAGGGAAGAATGACCTGTGCTCTCACATTCTGTCTATATTCTCCACTATCAGCATAGTCATGAGAACAGTTCTTTTCACAGTTTACAAGAAATGATGCAAACAAAATTAACTAACAGAATGCCCTCCACAGAGTCTTTATGAGCCTCACCAATTTGTAGTATTCCTTACATACTTGCTGGATATCAAACATCATTTTGGGTGTGGTTCGCCCCTTGAGTCTTAAGGATTCTTCTTTCAGTCAGTTTCACCACATCTGCTGATGTCCCCATGTGTCTCTGTCTTCAACCTCTGTTCTCTTCCACCTCAGTCCTTGCATTTCAGGATTAACGAACTTGTTCCTGCCAAGACTGCGAAATAAGGTCTGTTATCAAGCTCATATTGCTAGCACAGGTCTTCAAGCCGACTTTGCAGACACAAACTTATTTGTTGCATGAACTAATATTACCTCCGCTTTTCCCTGGTTGTCAGTAGTAATTTTATTCAAGAAGAATATCTTAGCCCAGGCTGCTCTAACAGCATACCCTAGACCAGGGTGGCTCAACCAGCTGATATTTATTTCTTGTGTTTCAGGAGGCTGCATAACACATCAGGTATGTACAGATGAGTTCTAGGATGGCACACAGTCCTTTTCTTGTTCTGTCATCACATCTGATAATAGATGGCTGAGGAGCTCTGTTCACTCCTCCTCATCCTCTATGGCATTCTACCTGCAGGACCTCCTCTTGCTTAATTACATCAGCAAAGCCCTTATCCTTCATATCATCCCGTTGGAATGATGGTTCCAGCATTTGAAATTCAGTGGTAGGCAGTCTACAACACAGTTCAGCTTCTTTCAAGGCCTCTGTGTACTACGAATGCCACTTGTACCAATTGTGGGGGAAATGTAAGCAACGTGCCATCAGCTTGTTCTGGTCATGGGAGGCACTCAAAGGCAAATTTACACTCTTAAATCCTGAGTCAAAGCTTATATGTTCTTGGTATTTTCCTGAGATATCAAAATATCTGCAAAAGATTTAAAAATCTGCTCAACAATAAATCCATATATCACTACAGACATTTTGAAAAATAAGCACACATTTGTTTATACCATTTGTATACTGGGTTCTGCAATGATTAAAATACTGACTATTGTTTTCTTTTATTAAGCTCTGAGAGTTAATTTGAAATTTATTAGTAAAATCTCCTTTCTTTATGGCTCAGAATGTAATTTTAAATATTCCCCATAAGAAAGATTTAAAGAAATGTATGAGCATTCATTAGTAAATAATAGAGCTCTAATTTGTAGATCATTGTTCCCAAAATAATTCACAAAGAAAATTATTCTAGACTTAAAATGTTGAGCCTAGAACAGTCAGATGAGTAGTGCTAACCATCCCTTCCAGGAGAAAATGCAGTGTTTCCACTTCTCAAAACACTTTCATTAAAAATCTGAGCTTGTCCAAGCAGACTTTCAGGTGCTCTCAATGAATAAGGATGAAGAGTCTGGAGCCAGAGTGGCTAGAGAAGGGGCACAGGAAAGAAAGAGGAAGAGAAGGAAAAGTAAAAATGATTAAGATGCAAAGTAGGGATGTATTCTATACATTGGACTACATAACTGGATCCTTCCCCAGGATCAGGATGAGTGAAAGTATTAAACATTGGAAGCACATACTAACAAAAAGGGAAATAATTCTAACTAACTTTCCTTTTTACATGGCCTTGAAGAACTTCATTGACTTCTTTGCAGTTTCTCAACCAAGAAGTGGTGATACGAGCACAATGACATATATTTATACTGCAGTTATCAGACTAAATTAGTCAATGTGTGCTAGTATTTATGCTGACCCAGTACCGGGGTATATATCCCTTAGGATGGTGACTGAATTTTATTAAACACATTGTAAGTGCATTTAGTTATTAATGATGATTGAAAGATGAACATTAAATTAAGATATATGATTTTAGGAAGCATATATACTATAGAAAGTAAAGGATAAATATGCACATGCAATAATAAATATCCAGCAGTAATAAAGGTTGTGCACTATGAAGTAGATCAAAGCATTTAATTTCTCTATTTTTTTTTTCTCTCCTTTCTCCCTGAAAAAGAGAGAAAGAGAAAGACAGACAGAGGGGGAGGGAGCAGGGAGACAGAGAGAAAGAGAGATGTATTTTACAGTAATAAATTATTTAAAAAATAAATATTCATCGTAATGCTCAGTCATATCTCATGTATGTATATTTGTAATCAAATGCCTAGATACATAATATAAGAATCACCACCAAGATGCAAAAACATGCCCTTACCACAGAGTTTTTCTATGCTGGCTATTTCTCTGTATCCATAATACCCCTGCTTTAGTTGTGTCAAACAACTTTTAATGTGTTGTATTTTACGATTCTTTACTGTCAGTGTTTGTTTTTTTTTCTTAGTCCTGTCTGTTATAACAACATCTTAGACTAGATAGCTTTAAAAAGCACCCTTGAGTGGATAACTTCAAAGAAATCCATTTCTTATGGTGCTGGAGGGAAGAATTCAAGATCAGGGTGCCGTGAGCTGCAGATCCTGCTAGGATCGTCTTCTGCAGGGAAGGTGGATCATGAACTTCTTACAGTCTCATCCGACAGAAGAAGATTGGGCTGTTTTCTGGCTCAGTGTTTGCACTAATCCAAGCATGAGGCCCAGTGATTGCCTCATTGCCCCAAATCCAGGCATCGGGACAGTATACATTAAATTTCAGCACATGAGTTTTGGGGGAACAGAAGCACTCTGTCTGGCACATGCTTTAGGTCCTCTTCTGGGATCCATAGTTGGCTCTCCAGCTCGAAGCGTTAGAGACTTCCTTCTGTCTCTTAGGTTAAACTTAATTGATTTCCAGATGGATTCTCTTGTGCTCGCAGTGCACTCTGTATGATTTGGTTTCTTATAAATTTGTTGAGGTTTTTATGACAGAGAATATCTTCTGTCATGATGCATATACTGGGAGTGCTTGAAAAATGTGCATTCTATTAAATAGCATCACAAAGTCATTTGAACTAAATAAGAAAAATAATCTTACTCTCTTATCTAGTGGCATTCTTTTATTCCATTACAGTGGCTCCTTGCTCCCAAGGAGAAAGTAATGAAGGTCACAGGATCCCATTATAAAACTAACCAAATCTATATAAACAAAACAAAGTAAAATGAAATCTGTTCCCTCTCAGCCTTATTAGTTTTACTTCGTTTGTTTACTCCCACCTAGTCCTTCATTTTTATGTAATAAAACTGCAAAGCAAGGCCCCAGTACTTGAATGAGTGAGATAACTTCCGCGGGAGCTGGCTCTCTCCTTTGTCCTTCTCCTTCCCTCCTTCTTGTCTTACTTTCTGCCATTCTTCACCAACAATCAGATACAAACAATTCTGAACTTCCCCTTTACTCTTTGTTCCTCGACTGGAAAAGCTGATGTTGTGTAGGAGCCGAAACTGCGGTACATTTTCTTTTTTAATATTCCAACCTTTATTGACATTTGATTTCGTCATTGGAAATTCAAAAGAAGTAAGACTTATAGTATGCACGAGAGATATTATAATTACAAAGATTATAATGAGGACTTTCTGATCCTCTGTGTGTGTGTGTGTGTGTAGCTCACCTACACATCTCTTAAGCTGAAAACGAAAAAATTGCAAGTTTGAGAAGGCTACTACGACCTTTTTTTTTCCATCTTTAATATTTTATCTTTATTAACTTTATTGAGAAACAAATAGTAAAGAGACAGTTTCAAAACCGATTAATAGGACAATTTCAATAATTAATACAGTGCATATTGTTCTCTTTGTAGTACAGTGAAATTGCATATACTCCACTTGGAAGAATTGAGTTGCTTGAAACAAAATGAGGGGCATCTGGGAAGAGATGTAAATGCAACTGCCCCAGTTAAGCTGTTCATAGAAAGCTTGCCATCAGGCGCAGCACGTCTGCCCCAAATGTTCTTTCTGACATCCTGTTGTTTACCGTTCCACTTAATTACAGTGAAGAATGAAGACACTTTAGAGCTGCATTGTCACAGTATCGGGAAATAATTAAAGTGATAGCACAGTTGCTTTCCCTTCTACACTGCCATTTGGTCTTCAAAGCCAAGTGCTGAGGTTGAGTAAGAGCAAATGTTTTGCATGCAGTTGCTCCCTACATCAGAATTTACAGCAAGGTTATTTCATGAGTCTAACTATAGTGCTGTAAAGAGGAGCAAGTATCAGTGTCCACGAACATTTGTATGAGAAAAATAGATCTTGCATTAATGAATTTTCTTCCATCTTAACAAATTGAAACATGAAAAAAGCAAAGGAATATAAAGTTAAAAAATCAGAAATCAACAAAATAGAAAAAATATAAAAGGGAAAACTGAAATGAGTTTTCTGAGATTAAAAACATGATAAAAACCTTATCAAAAGAGAAAAAGACGAGTTACTAATATCAAGAAAAATTCTGTTTCACCATGCATTTATGAATGTCTGATAGTCAGAGAAACAAACCACAAGGCAAATGAAATATTTTAATTATATGAAAAGAAGATTCAATTTATTAGAAATTTTTTATGTTCCAAAGTTTTGCTTCTAAGAAAACTTGTCCCATTAAAGGTTGGCATTAGAAGATAATGCTCTGATATTTGTTGTCCGAGTTTCACTTTAAAGGACCTCTAAAATAAGAATCAAAAGATTCCAAAGCAATAAAAAAGGAAATAATTATAAAAACAAGTACAAAATTAATGACATTCAAAGTGAAAAAATGCAAATTGATGAACTCTCACTTAAAAAAATTAAAACACTGCAATAAATATCTGTATAAAGAAAAAGAGATAAGAAGGATTATCAGTGTTAGAAAAGAGTGAAAGAAGATCTCTATGATTCCATGGATATGAAAAAGAAAGTACATTGCTATGTGTGTGCATACTTTTGACATCATAGATAAAACCAGTAAATTTCATCAAAGCAGAAACTAACTTCACTCAAGAAAAATCACATTGATAGCGGTGATTTAGGAGTGAAATTGAATTACTATTTTAAAAAATTTCCATGATGACTTCTCTAAACTCAAAGCTTGCAATAGTCAATTTTAGCAAATAGTAAAGCAGAAATTATACCAAGTGCACAGTAATTCTTTGAGAAAATAATGGAAGAATGATGTACATAATAATAAGAACACACCACAGCCAAGAAGTACTTGTGTTAGTTGACTTGCTGCTTAAAGTTCAGATAATGAAACTCACTGTGAGAGCAGATGGGGAAGGGAAGGAAGCCAAATAATTTCACAGATGCAATAAAAATACACATCCATGTATGCAAAATGTCTTAGCAATCTGTTAACAAAACGAAATTCCTTGACCTGATAAAAGATAGCCATCTTTTATCTAGTTCTAATGATGAAAGACTGAATTATTCCTTGAGATGAAAAGCAAGGAAAAGACAACTACTCTGTTCAGCACTGTAACTGAGAAACACTTTATTGACTACTGTTCACAGCAAAACAACCATTGATTAATGTTTGGTGAGCCAACACATTAGGCCAGCTTCAAGAAAATAATGTGGCAATAACTAAGAAAGCTATATAGTCTGCTTCAGTAATTCTGGGCCTGAGTATTTTCTTATAAAAGACATGAAAAATCTATGTCCACACAGGGATATGTAAAGGAATATTATAAATAGTATTCACAACACAAGAAGTCATGCAAATGTCTATATGAAAAAACTGTAGTGTAGCCTCAACTACTATTAACTAGACTATTAGAACATAACATATGAGTCAATCTCAAAAACATTAAGATTAGAGAAGTCAAACTCACAACTCCACTCATAGTAGGACTGCATTCATTGGAATATCTTTATTTTTATTTTTAAAATATTTATTTATTTTTTATTTCTTTATGTAATTTTTATTTTAATTTTTAATAGTTTGCAAATTGAAAATAAATTATTTACAAACATAAATGAATATAACAATAAAAATTGTCCAAAATAAAAATGAAGAAAGAATTCACTGATCCGTCATAATAGCTCAGTGTCAAAACCAAGAAACTTATATTCATATAATTAGAATTCTCAAAGTAGAAAGGAGCAGGCAATAAATATTTAAAGATTTAAAATTTCTGAATTTAGTTCAACTTATAATACCGCATTGTCATCGGAATATCTTGATGCCCCAAATTCTGGATGTTGAAATCGTGACAGGTTTTCTGGAGCTACCATGTTATTACAAAGAAGCAAATACATAATGAAGGATTGCCAGAGACAACAGATGAACACAACTTTTACTCAAAGAAAAGGAAGAAGAAAAAAGAAAAAAGAAAACAGAATTGATGGTTTTAAAAATCCCCCCCATGTAATTGTTGTGAATACCTTGCTTTGCGTGGTCACTGTAAACATTTGAGGGATGGGACAGGGAGAAAAGTAGCAATAGTCCACATGTCCCTGGCATCTGTTCAGAGCAGTGTGAAGAATGTAAGAAACATTTTGTGATTTTTAAAATAAATTTAAAGAATCTAAAAAAAGGAAAGGGAAGAGTAAAGAAAAGAGGATAATAAGAATGGGTAGCTCCATGGCAGGACCGCCTCTGAGGGCAGAAGGACAGAAGAACAGGAGACACACAGTGGCTGTGAATCCAACCACCATCATCGCATTTGCTTTCTCAGATCCACAGGCAGCTGCTTGGCCCAAACACCATGGCTGTTTATTCACAGGTCACGTCCTTTCCAGCCGCCTCAATGGCTCTGGGGACATCCTGTCTCCAGCAGCCTCCTGTGCCCTCATCTCTTACCTCAGTCCCCCTGCCATTCTCTCATTTACTATTCGGTATAAGACATTCTGTTCCACATAGTAATTCCTTTCTCTTTTGAGAACCAAGTCCTTCCAAAATAGGGACATTTCTCCATGAAATTTTCTAATGTCTTACTTCTCTGATGGAAACTGTTCATTTTTTCACCAAAAGTTCATATCTAATGCTCTTTAATGTTCATATTTTTGCAGTTCTATGTAATATAAACACACAGCTCTGGATATTCAAATTATTCACACCCTGAAGAATTAATTAATTATTATTATTTTTTTTTTTTTGGCGGAACTGGGGATTGAACTCAGGCCCTTACGCTTGCCAGGGAAGCGCTTATTCCACTGAGCCATCTCCTTGGCCCCCACTGAAGAATTAATTTAAATGTGATCTTTTTGGACAAATCTATCCATGTTCTTAAAATAATAATTTTATGTCAAGCTTGCAGCAGGTATTACTCCTATTTTTTATTACAGAATGTGTCAGCAAGGCTACTTATAGTGAATTCCTGTTTCTTTACATGGGATGCAAGGCCACAATATATCAGATTGACCTCTGAAGAACAGCTGGCAAAGAATCGCAATGTGTTACATGGATTACTCCTACCTACGTGATGGGCCTCTAATGAGAACACTGGCCACTCAGGTTTGGGAAAACTTTCCTTAGTGGTAATCTTCCATACACTTGTCGAATGTTACTGCTGGGACAGTGAAGCATCTGAAAAAATAAACTAGAAGCCTGTGCTTGAACATTTTTGGAATCTGTCCTACCCATCTGTTACTTTTGCTGATGTTAATCTACATTCTTTCACTGCAGTGAATGACAGCTGTAGATATGACAGCTTTGCAGAGTTTTGTGTCCTTCTAGACAATATTTCAATCTGACCTACTGAACCTGCCTTCTTACTTGAAAGTTGGGAAAGCACACTTCATACGCCCACCAAGTTGGAACAGCACATTTAGCAGTTGCGATAAGAAAACAACAAATAGGATGTACGTTGCTGCCAACCTGAAGTGGAAGTATTATTCTAAAAGGAGAAAGAAAGTTTGATGGAAAGAAAAAGGCTGTACACGTATATAAGCATTTGTCATTTCTTTTCAAGTGTATGTCACTTTCTAATGAGAAATTTTAAATTTCTAAAATTTTCAGACAGACTCTGAAATTTTTGCCATTAGGAGATTTCATTTTGAGACTACCAGAAAATGTGCTTAGGCAACTCATGGCAGCTAAACTACCTTAATCTCATTGTAAAATATAATGTTACCTGACCACTTGTCAAAACTAAAATCATTGCTGTGATGTTCATGGCTATATATGAATATCCTTCATTTGTAAGGTGAAAATTATTCATATAAATAAGACTTTATATAATATATTTAAATATTCAGCTGTCTGTGTATCTGTATATTTGTCTATAGACATGATTTAGAACCATTGTTCTACTGTGAATAAAGCCAATATAAGCTTGGATATATAAATATCCCCTAGAAAAACATTTTAATCATTTTAAATATTTACCCAGAAGTAGATCATCTGGATATTGTATTAACTCCATTTTTTGTTTCATTGATCCTGTACTAATTTTTTTGTTTCTTTTACAATAGTAGAGCCATTTAAATTTCCAAGTAGAGACTGGACATGGTGGTGTGCGCTTGTAATCCCAGTACTTGGGAGGTTGTAAACAGAAGAATCACTATGAATCTGATCTATTGGTGAGACTGTGAACATCCTATAGACCTTCCCTAAAAGATAAAAAAATAATAATAATAAAAATAAACTGCCAACAAAAATGCATGTGATTCCAGTTGCCCAACAATTTTACAAATATAATTATATATTATATATGGTTGACTTATATCTAATATTAAGGATATATAATCATAATTATATATACTTCAGCTTAATCATTGTGTGATGGTATACTTTATATGGTTTTCATTTGTCATGTGGTATACATTTAATAAGCCATATGGGATATAATTTAATGTGCACATTAGCCAGGTACTCTTTGCAGAAACGTTCATCCTAATCCTTTTTGTATTGTAATTGCATAATTGTTTCTCGTTAGTTGGTACAGTTCTTTATATATTCTGATTATTATCAGCTTGTCTGGTATACAATTTGAAAATATTTTATCTTTTTGCATGAGTTTCCTTTTTATTTTTGTGACCTTTGATGTTCAGATATTCTTAATTTTTATTTAGCCTATTCAATGACTTTTTTTTTTCTCATTTTGTCTCTGCTTTTGGTAGCTTATCCAAGGAGGAATGCTAAATTTAATACCATGAATCTGTTATCCCTTTTATTATTCTTAAAAGCTATATTAGTTTGGCTCTTAGGTTTAGGATGTGATCATTTCAAGTTAATATTTATGTTATTGTGAAGTCACCATCCAACTTCTATTATTATTATTATTATTATTATTATTATTTTGCATTCAGGATTGTACCTTGCGTTTCTTTGCTAAATGTAACTCACCAAGTATATTTGAGAATTACTAATGAGTAGGAACTGCAGGATGAACTACTATAAAACTGGTGAGCAGAAATAATTTTAAATATTACTTTGTCAAAATAATCTCAGAAACACCCATTGCTTTCAGTTACAGATCCAAAGGTTTTAAGTATTGTATAGGAATCTATTTTCTGTAGTCATGCCAAGTTCTTCCCCTACTGAGTAAGTTCAATTTCTAGACAAATGAATGGTTCTATCTTTGTCCACGCTGCTTCATTTCTCATGTCTGCCCTGCCGGTCTTTCTCACTTTTTTCTTATTCACTCTTCAAATGGAGTGTAGATATATTATTTGGAAGATGCATGCTTTCCTTTTCTAGTAAGTACTATTTTTGCATCTTGGTTGTGTATATACCCCACAGACAATTTGGGTTTCAGCTTATGATGCCTATATATATGCTACACTATAATCACCCATTCCTGCTCTTCTAAAAGAGCAAAAAGTATTTCTTTATCCTCCTTCAGGCTGTCGTTTTAGAGCATAAATGAGGCATTTGAGAATTTCTTGATGCATAAACCATTGAACGTGTACGTGTATAATTCAGGTCCATTCTGACTAGTTTCTATAACAAAATATTGATTGTGTATATTGTGGTTATTGAATTTTGTTGAAATATTTTTGCTTTATGTTAAAAATTTGGAAATGTAATCCTGTAGCAATTTTTCACATGACAACATGTCAAGATATTTAAATATAAGTCAAACAGCAGCAAAATGAGATATACCCAAAATGACTTCCAAATAAATTTCACATCTAATTCCTTAGTCGTGTTACATGAAAGAATCATACTACCTTACAAGTGGAGGTAGGAAAGCAGATTACTTAGGAAATTTAAGGCTCAAGAAATAAAACATATGTGAGTTTTCCAGTTTTTCCTTTTAGTAAAACTATTACTTGCTTAGAGCCTGTGAATCACAAATATAGCCAAAATTTTAAGAGGGTTAGCAAGAAACTATTTAAAATATGTGACTCAACTGTACATTTTAGCATAAAGGTCTCTTACTCTATGCTGAAGAAGATGTAGATGGCAGACGTTTTATGGAGGATCCATCCACGCAGCCTTTCTAAGCCCTGGCAGTCACTGATAAAGTATTTAAGATAGTGGTAGAATCAAAATGTTATCCTGGGGCTGGTGAGATGGCTCAGTGGTCTAAAGCACCTACTTGGAACAAGCTTGGCAAAACACAGGGACCGCGGTTCGATACCCCAGCACCACATGCCAGTCAGGCCTGCCCCCTGATGGACTGAGCTGGCCACACACACACACACACACACACACACACACACACACACACACAGACAAATAAATAAATGTTAAAAAAAAGTTTAAAAAAATTTATCCTGTGTAAATAGGAGTCACAGTGGGGTCATGCTGTTATGTAGCAAACAGTAGTGAATCATGTGATGTTTTAAATATATTTAAGGATTTTTGGTTTTTGATATGTATAGGTTTATTCAATAAATAAAGTTTTAAAACCTTATGGTATATTAATACGCTCTGCAATAGCTCAAGTCAACAACTTCTGACATTGCCAGTCCTATGGAAAAGCCACTACTATCATAGACTACTGGACTACATTGCATTGTTTTGCTGAATTCACCCACCTACTATATTTAAATGGCAAGGAAACATTCATCTCTGACAAAACTAAACACAAAAGGGGATACAAATATAGGACCATTTTGTATCTATATATACAAAATAGGATAAATATACAAATACATTCTCTTAATTCAACACAAAGAAATATTTGTACTAATAGTGTTTGGACAGGACATCAGGTTTGCATCTTGTATTATGCAGACCACTATTAAGACAACAATGTGCAATGCATTAATTATTGAAAATGTCCTACTAATCGGTTTTGAAACTGTCTCATTTGTTTCTCAATAAAATTAATAAAAAATAAGACCATATGGTATAATAAAGGCTAATTTTTTATTGACCTTTGTCCCAGACTGCTTCTTTATGGGCTCTTATTGAAAGTTTTCCCTACTGTCTCCCAGCTTGGGTTTCTTTTGTGCCTTCCCATTGTTTTCAATAGTGTCCAATATTTAATTAAGTCATGCAAGACTAGCAGTGATAGGTTTCTACATTTCTTTCCAGTTTTATCCATCAACATTATCAACCTTAAACATTATTCTGCAGGAAATGGACAGTTTCAGTTCCTCCGAATGCTCAGTGTGCACGCCTCTGTCCTTGTTTGATCTATTCCTACTGTCTGAAATGTTCTACTTTTCTACTGTCCCAATCTCTTCTCAACAAAGGTTGTCTTAGAAACTTCTGCAGGTTCAACCCAGTTTCCTCTCTAGAAATTGTTCCATCAAGACTCACTCTGTGGAGCAGTCCTTCTTCAGTATTTCCTCCTTTCATGTATATTTACTGTAACATATTATATTCTGATAATTTTGTGTTAAATATTTATTTTCCTCCTTAAACATTATATCAATAAGGGAAAATTCCAACTCAAATTCTAAGTTGAATCTCCTGGGCTTTCTGACTATTCAAAATTCAAAAATTATCCTCCATAATAAATTAACAAAGGTTGTCCTAGAAACTTCAGTTTCCTCCAGTTCCACCAAAAATAAATAAATTAAATAAATAAATAATAGAAAGAAATAGCATTAATAATTAGCGTGAGGTAGAGCCCATGATATTTCTGGAAATCAAATTGGTTAATTTTATTTTTGTGGTAGAAAAGGTTACATCCCCAGCTTTCTAATTATCAACAAGTGTGGGATTAATGTTCTGCATATTGGGGCCGGCCAGATAGCTCAGCGGATTAAAGCACCTGTTTAGGCAGACACAGGTGCTGGGGTCTCTATCCCAGCCTGCAGTGCACTGAGACGAGATTGAGACTGGGCCTGGTGGCAGATGCCTGTAATCCCAGGTTTGGTATGCTCTGTGTAGTGAGACCCTGTAGACCCTGTACTAAATACATAAATATAAATACAAATATATATATATATATATATATATATATATATTAAAAATAAAGTTCTGAATTTCATGTAAGAGTCTTATCTTTAGTTTTCTATAGTCAATGCCTTTCCTTTCCTTTCCTTTATTTTGTTTTGTTTTGTTTTATTTTATTTCCTTGGCAAAGCTGTTTTGCACTCTGCAACATTCAGATTATTTCCTTTTAAAATGAGCTTCTTTAATTCCAGATACACAAATGGGCTATAATTCAGAGTGAAATGTGTCATTACAGTCTAAAAGCATTTATAAGTGTTCATGGATGTTAAATTACAAGCCATTCCGATTGTTCATTAGAAGGGTGCATGCGCGTATGCATTGGGCAGCGCAGAATGAGAAAATTCATTTTCATGTTTGGCTTCACAGTCTATTTCTGTTTCCTGGACAGTTTTAATTCATCATTTAAACCTGGCTCTCAATCTTTCTACTGAAAAGTGTGTAATGGGGCCAATCAGTGCTGCAAATAGAACTTTATGGATGCTTATCTATCTGGGGAAGTTTATGATTAAAATGTAGCAGATTTTTCTTAATATTTTAATCTTATAACCCTAAAAGAAAGCATGCTGTAGTTCTGATTAACATCTATAATATTGGAGTGTGAAAATTTGAACAAGCATCTATCTATACCTTCCCTTATACATTATGATATGATGATGATGGTGATTATGATGATGGTGATGATGATTAATGGAGTGCTGGTGATCAAAACCAGGGCCGTATCACTGTTATGCTGTGTATTTAACCCGTTTTATTACATTTCCTAAAATCCTGAGTTAAGGCACCATGCAATGCCCAAGCAGAACTTGAATTTGCCATCTTCCTGACTGGGCCCCCCTGATTGCTGGGATTACAGATGTCTGCACTGCATCTGGGAACATTTCTTTTTGGGTCAGTAAATTACTACACTTTTGAGCATGTAACTGTTCTTGCTTCTTCTTTTATTTCATAAGTTGCAAGGTACACTGAGCTGGAGAGTTTAATAAGCTTGTAAATGCACATAGTAAGTTTTTTTTTATCAATGGACGAATTCAATTCCCCACAGAATGATTTGTCTATATTCTTTGTACTCTCATCAAATAATTAACTCTTAGGCTCACATTTTTCTAGAAAATAAACAGATCAAAATCTATCAGTTCACAAAATGGTGAACTGAATGAAATAATTGTTGGAATAAATTTTTCTATCATGAGTTTTTTACATACTTAGGATCATCAACATGAAAGAGATTTTAAAGTGCTGGGGATTTCTACCTTTGACTTCTAGTGTGCTTCGCATGACACAAGCAAAACTCTATGTGTTTGTACATTGGATATATTTTGAATATTTTTCCCCTACTTGTGAAATAAAGCTACCTATTCTTTGTACAGCAGATTAAATGATTATTTATTAAAAATTGAATTGCACTATGCCTTTCCATGATTTTGGTTAAACTGTAATATTCAAGCTGACTTTAAGTAAAAGGCCTAACAAAAGATTTTGCTTTTGAGAGACCCTTGTCACAACCTAGAAGACATTTAAATAACCCAAAGGAAACTTTTTCTTTTGTTGTGCTTTTGCTTTTGTTCTGTATTGTTCCAAAGAACTCACTGTCAAAAACACACAATTGAGCATATAATGTAGCTGGAGCAACGGGACACTCACAGCAAAATCATAATTATTTCATGTGGAAATTTTTTCTGAAATTTCAGAGATCCTTGAAAAATGTGAAAATTAAGTAAAAGACAAAAACAGAATAAAATCACCTGGACAAGATCCCATTGAACAAAATGTAATTTCGGGCAGCGGTACTTGCATTGCAATTGGATAATCTGGCAACTAGAGTTCATTTTAGTTCCTTTAAACATAGTTCATTATTATCTGTTTCTTTTTCTGTAAGCATCTTTTAGGTTTGTGTGTTGTACTGAGAAATTACTCTGAAGATAATGCACAGTGTAACTATTGCTATTCTCTCATGTGGTTATGAAAATTTATTTTTTTTCATAAAATAAAAATTTACTAAAACTTTTTTTGTGGTGTGAACCAACAGGAGAGTAAAACTTCATTGTGTAGACCTTCCAAATTTTTTTTAACTTGTTCTAGTGTAGCTATATTAAGAGGAAAATTACAAAAAATCATTTTCTATATTTCATAGCTGTTTAAAAAAAATCCAAAGGGGCTAGGGAGATAGCTTGGAAGTCTAAGCACACGCCTGACAAGCCCAAGGACTCAGGTTTGATAACTGGTACTGCGTGCAGTGCCAGCCCCAGAACAGCAGGCGCGCCTAGCTGGCCACCAAAACCGGGCATGGTGGTGTGTGCCGATAATCTCAGCACTAGGCAGGCTAACACAGGAGGATCACTCCCAGTCTGAGCTGTGCAATGAGCTCCTGTACCAAATAAATAAATAGATTTAAAAAATCCAAATATTTTGGGAACAATGTTACTTTTGCATTAAAATTTCTAATGTCTCTATAGTCTTTATATTTTTTGGTTGAGATATTAATCAACTATAAAACTATAATAAACTATTATAATTATGAGAGCTGATAGATAATTTGCAAACTGACTCCTTATTTGTGTACTAAACTGTAGTTACAATGACATACTGTATCCTTTCTCCTGGATAGCTCAAAAATCATTCATATTCAAAATTTTCAAACTGTACTTTATGATAGCTAATGTAATCAGGCTTTTAGTCTTTGTGGGGGCTTGCTACCTACCTACTCATAACAACATTGTTTCAGTCACCCCATTCTGAAATTAGGGTGGGAGTCAACTTAATCCTTCCTTTCGTTCCATTCAAATATTTATATTTTCTCTTACTACCAAAGCCTAGACCCAGCCTAATATCTTACAACTCTGTTTTCTGTTCTAATTCATATGGTTTGAATTCAGTTGCTAATTTTCTTTTGCACATGCAAAAGTTACAATAAATCACCTAAATTGTACTTTCATCCTAATTACTTATTGCTTTTCCCTATTATTGGATGCTTATATAGTTTCCATTTTTCAAAACTATGGGTAGTATTTGTGCAGAAATAACTATATTTCATATTGGTTTCTCATTAAAGCCTATTAGGATTTATGTAAGAGCATTGTGTTGACTTAGACTGTGTTTCAGATAGTGAAACATATTATCGAGAAAGTCAGCTACTTGTCATATTATTGTGAACCACAAAGTAAAGATCTTATCAATTAGTACAATCATTGACAAATCTTTAGTCAATCTTGCCAACTTTACTTAATCTTTCAAAAAACCAACTCTTTGACTCACTGATTCTTTGTATCGTTTTCTTAGTCTGCATTGCATTAATTTCTGCTCTGATCTTTATAATTTCCTCCATTGTGTGAGCTTGGGCTTCACTTGCTCTTTTTTCCAGAAGCTTGATGCTGATATTCATCATTGCTTTTTGAGCTCACTCTGTTATTCTGACTTGGGAATTTAGTGCAATAAATTTCCCTCCTAGCAAATTATCACCTCAGGCTGGACAGTTATCCTCAGTAAGACTAAACCAGTTTCTTAATAAGAGTATTAAAAGTCAAGTAGGATATCACTGGCATAGTAACATCATACATTGAATTGCATACAAATATAAGTAAAAAGATATCTGAATTCAGAGGCTGTAGTAAAAACTGAAATTTAGTCACTGCTTTGGTAATTGGTTGGTTGGGAACAAACATTTATGAAAATGTGTTGGATGGAAGACTTGGAAGGTGTTTATTACATCCCCAGAGTGTGTTACTGAGAATCTCAAGTATGGAGAGATTTTGTCTCTTAAATGCAACATTTTATCTCAATTTCATGTAATAAATATGGAAACATGGATGATCCGTACTGATTTGAGAGTCCAGAGGCCCTGGAGGAAGTGAGTTGGAAGCAAGGAATTACAGAGTAGCAAATTGCAGGAGCCAAGAAACATGTTTGAAAATCTCAAAAGCTGCATTAGTCACCTGTACAGGTTGTGAGGCTAAAAGAAGGAATGGTGACGCTGGGTTCAGATGCCCATATCAGAATATATCAGTGATTAGTTTGTGTAGTCACAGGAGTTTATGGCCAGTTAAAACAGAGCTAAGGAATCCACTAAACACATGTATGCACTGATCACTTAAGTGACTATTTGAAATTACTCTAGCTGGACCGGGTGTGGTGGTGGAGGCCTGTAATTCCAGCACTCAACAGGCTGAAGCAGAAGGATTGCTGGGAGTTCTAGGCCAGTCTGGATGACAAAATTGTTCAAGGCCAGCCTGAAGTTCAAAGTGAAACCCTGTCTGAAAAAAAAAAGAAGAAGAAGCTGTGAAATGTAGACTGGATTTCAAAATTTTGTCCAGCCTTTCCTCCCAATGAACTCTCTTTTCTGTAGCTGTGGAATAAACAGACCTTTCAGGGACACAGTGGGAAGGCTGGTCACTGCTGTGGGGAAGCTTCAAATTCCCACCCTTCTACCCCAAATTTCAGCGGTTTTGGTACAGTGCATCTTGAAGCCAGTTCTTCATAGGTTTTTCAGAGAACTGGAATACTGTACTGGTGCCATCCTCCCGATTTAAGTCTTAGGGACAGGATTTGTCAACCTTCTTAATTCTTGGTGTTGAAAGAAGCCTCAAAGGGTAGTATCTGACTTTTTAGAGAAAATTAAATGAAGAATCCACATCTACAGTGATCTTCTGCCATTAAAGATACTAACAGAACAAAAATAGGAAATACACAAATGAATATTATATAAATAGGCTGAAAGATTCCAGGAGAGTGAATTAAAATTCAAACTAAATTGTAACTGTAGGATGAAATAAAGTTATTATTACAATTTATGTTTTAAGTCCTATACTAAAATACCTTTATTGCTTCATGTGGGAAAACTCTAATGTTTCCTCCAGCCACCCATACAAGTATCTGAAAAGTTTTTAACAGCTCTCAATTTCCTAGTAAGTAATAGGCAATAATGTTGCAATATTTATTTATGCTTTGAGTCTAAAATGTCTCTGCTGTGTTGAAGCCATCTCTTGCTACCATTGTTAACTCTTGGAGATTAAGTTATACATAATCGTGGAAAGTCAGAGGAAGCTTAAATTCAAGGGGAAGAGGGCCTCAAAGCAAGCATTCCTGGCTTGTTGATTTTGTTTTTATGATTTCCATTCCTGCTGATCTTTGTAAGATACTTAATTTTTATACGTACCAAGGAAGAATGCAGTCAGTGTTCTTTTGACTCATATATAAGGTGTTCTCTAATAAACACAAAGCTGAAGTGCACTTTCTTTTCATTGGTTCCTGTTCCCCTCCTGTGATCCAAGAAGTTTTCAGTATGTCCTTCACATGATTCTCTTGATGTACTCATGGCTTAATCAAGTCATATTTCTATCCAGCCAGTCTGGCGGACCACGCAGTAAGTTTAAGGTCCTATATTAATAGTCTCTTCTCCATTTTTAGGCTACAGCCCTGGCCCTGCTTATTGGAATCAAAATGCCCTCAAAATGCTTTTCTGTTAACTATGTAGTCTAATCTCCATTCCTTTCCATTGCAAACTTCACCATCTTTCCTGGGTTCTTGCAATCAATACTCACAATATTTACAATATTCAATTCCATAACTTTTCAAGGCATGCCTCTTTTTACCCACCATATACTTTGACCATGCATCATTTTTTAAATGTGTTTGGTACAGTGTCTCACCATGTCTCAGCTCAGACTCATAGTGATTCTTCTGTTTTCAGCCTCCCCAGCACTGGGATTACAGGCATGCACCACCATGCCTGGCCTTAGTGGCTGTCTCAGCATGCCCAAGGGCCAGCCTGGTGCTGCATGTGGCATCAAAAATCAAACCTTGGTCCCTGCACTTGCATGAGCAAGTCCACTGAGGTATTTCACTAGCTGTATCAGTCAGAGTTTTACTAGAGGTACAGATATAACACAAGATACATATGAATGTATAAGAAATTCCAAGATTGTCTTAGGATGGTCATCTACAGAGTCAGATCAGGAAGCATGCAGAAGGGATTTGCACACTGGAGATGGAAGGATTCAGTTCAAGGTCTGGAGCCCATAGCAGTGTTCCATGCAAGTCCATATCAGGAGGCCAATGGATCTACACTAGAAGGAAGGCCTATGAGGCCCTTCCTAGGCTGTAAGGCCAATAAGTCTACATTAGAAGGCTGAAGGATCCAAAGCAGAAGCACAGAGTCTGTACTAGAGCCAGGAGATGACATCCAAACTGGTGGCGAAGACTAGAGCTCCTCCAAGAAAGAATGGTACCTTTCCACCTTCCTCATTCTCCTTTAAGTGATGAGTCAACCTAGAGTGTGGCCTCCACAGCCTAGGGTGTGGAATTGCTGAGATTTAGTTAAGCTTTTAGCTTTTCAGGTTGACACAATCAACCAACCACTACACCGACTGCACCGACTCCTTTTGTAGGAGTCTAGAAATGAGGATATTCACTCAAATAGGCCTTTCTTGCACTAAGCATGAAACAAATATTGAGAGAACATTCTAGATGGAAGTTAAAATTTTCAGGGAATATAGGGAGAATTCTCTATGAAAAGTGGCATTTAAAATGAGTTTCACAGGCTGGGGAGATAAGTTGGTGGCCTAAAGACCTGCCTGCCAAGCTCAAGAACTGGGTTCAATCCCAGGCACCACGTGCCATACTGGTCTAGAGCCTAGAAGGCCAAAAAAACAGGAGTAAGAGTGGTGGCACATGCCTTTAATCCCAGGGCTGGGGAGGTTGACAGAGGAGGATCACTATGAGTCTGAGCTATGTAGGGAGACCATGTACCAAATAAATAAATAAATAAATAAATAAATACATAAATACATAAATGCTTAAAAGGAGTAAAATAAAAAAATACAATTCAGTTTCTTTGTGAATGAGATAGAATATCATTTTTAAAAATAATTTAAATAAGAAACTATATCTAGTTTCCACAGAAAATCAGTCTGTATCAATCTCACTGAGTTGCTACCCACCCAGGCATCAAATTCCTAGGCTCAAGTGATGCTTCAGCTTCACCCTCCCAAACAGCTGGGACTGTGTAAATGTTTGCAGATTTACATTATTTATACAATAACAGTTGCATTAAAACATTAACAAAATTTCCATAAAACCGATTCTGCTATTTTTAATTAAAATGATTAGAGTGCTGTCACTGTGTTGAAATGCCTGAGTTAATCATCTTAAAAGGAAGAAAGTTTTGCTTAATGTTTTCAAAAACATCACTCCATGGCTAGCTCAGTCACTTTTCAGTGTCTGATGAGGCAGCATATTACGGTAGGGAAGCATAAAGCACAGGAATCCACTCACTCTGGGGAGACATAGAAGCCAAGAAAAAGAACAAAGAAGGAGGGCCTGGGAGAGAGCTAAGTGGCATAGGCACCTGGAATGCACTGGACACAAGATTTTCCTTCAAGGGTACACCCCACACTGACCTATTTCTTTCAACTAGTCCCATCTCTGAAGGTTTCCAGTTCCTCTAAGTAGCCCTTCAAGATATGAAACTATCAATAGGTGAATTTAGAACCTCCCATGGCTCAGTCACTTCAAAAAGTCCCACATTTGAATGTCAGTTCATTGGGGACAATGGCTTCAACACAGGAGAATTTGGGGAAAATTTCAGATCCAGAACTGAGAAAATAAGACAGCCAGGATCTATAGGCACATCGGACAGGATCTCAACAGCATTGTGCACCTCAACAAGCCCTTCTCTTGGGGCCAGGGAGATAGCTCAGTAGAATAAGCGCTTGCCTGGCAAGTGCAAGGCCCTGAGTTCAATCCCTGGTTCTGAAA
>NW_004524727.1:4072909-4075329 GCF_000260255.1 Octodon degus
TAGGGCAGAGTGGTGTGGGGCTGCCCGAGGGGATGGGAGAGGGTCCGGCCCACGCTGCGCCTGGGCTGGGACTGGTCCCGCCTGCGCAGGGTAGCAGGAAGCTCTCCACACACTCACCGGACCTGGCTAGGACTGGGTCTGGGGGCTCCCGGAACTCGGCAGAAAATAAAATGGGTTGATTTTCAAGAAAATTGCATTATATGACAAATCTTGAGTAAACGACTTTGGCCAGATGCTCTGTTCATGCAATGTAGGGCATCCAGACCCTTTCTTCCCAGGCCTAGCTCACAGGTAAAAGGAGGAGACAGCCCCACTTACTGATCCAGGCCTTACTTTCTTTATTAAAAAAAAAGTTTAGTGGCCCACAAGAGGAAAACTGGCCTCTCGTGATTTAGGATTAGATTCAGAGAGATATGAAAATAATTCCTATCATTAGGTAACTGCTAGCTGACACTTAAGCTGTTTAAACACTTAGAGGTTAGGGTCTTTGTTAAGAATGGACAAAAGATACACCCAAGGAAAGCATTTTTTAAAGCTAAAATAAAATAAATATTGGGAAAGCACTATACCATATACATCAGAATTCATATTTTATAAAGGTGACTAATTTAATGAGAAGTTGAACCAGATAAATCTTAAACTGTCCTGCTTCCTTCAAAGGCAGAGATACACATCATATAAGATCCAGGACAGCGATCCCAGGCTAACTCCTTCTAAGCTTCCTAAGTTCCTTGCACTTACTTAGAAATGCACAAAACTTCTTTTAAGGAAAGAAGCCTGGTGGAAACAAAGAGGTAATAAACTATATGCGTAGATTTTAAAATTTATCATAGTTATAATTCTTCTTTTAATTCCCTTCTTCTTAAGACTACTTGATCAATTTGGAAACATGGTCTTTCCAGCCAATAACTTTGCTGGACTCCAGACCAAAAGCACCACTTGTGCTTGCTCCAGAACAGGTAAGTTGTAGGGAGAGCAATGCTTCCTGAGGTAACGGAATCTGAGATCCATTTTATGGGCTATGATGTCAAACAGATGAGAATTGAAGTCAGCTCTATCCCTTATCAGCTGGGTTGCACAGATGTGTCTCATTGGCTGTGGAGTTAATCTAATCATTTATGAAATAAAGGTGACGGTCATGTCTGCAAGGACACCTAACTCAGAAAAAGACCGAAACAAAATAGATGTAAATTGCAGAGTACAATACAATTATTTCTTTGGATACAATCTAATTTTTTAAAAAGCCCAAATTCTGAGAAGTAAGAGCTAAACAAAGGAAAAAGATAAGATTTCATATATCCCTTCTGCATAAACCACCAGGTGTTCATTGAAATAATGGAGACCTACATTCTTACCATAGTCTAGGGTATTTGTATTGCCTTTTTATATATATAAATACAAATACACAGACATGTGAGTGCATGCACACATGCATGCATACAAGCAATGGGACTTGAACCCAGAGCTTTTGCTCTGAGTTATCTTCCTAGTCCTCTTTTATTTCATTAATTTGAAACATTTAGTTTCCCAGGCTTTGTTCAAACTATGATCCTCTTGCCTCAGTCTCCCCAAATTCTGTCATTGTATGTATGAACTACCACGCTCCCAGCTCCGTTAAATATTTTCACAACACAGAAAAGCAGGTGGCCCACAAGATCATGTGTATTCGATTGCTAATTTTAAGTTATAAAATTTTTGACTTTACTTTTTTTCATGATTTTACGCTGTGCTCATATTTGTGTGCCTGATGTTTATGTAACTAGTTTTTTTGGGGGAAAAGCTTCCTTGGGGAAAATTAAAATTCATACACAGTTTTTGTCTGGAGAGCAATGAAATATCTACTCAGAGTAGCTTTCACCTGTCCATCTGTCCATCTGTCCATCAAGCAACACAGCAAAGTCACTGTACTGTTGCTGCCTCTGGGGCTCGGCCTGCTCAGTGGCAAGGAGTTATTTACCTTGAATGTGTGATTTACTTTGTGTTTATTTGATCAGGAAAGAAGATTTTCTGCATGGGCTCCCTACATGTTCTTTCATCATTTTTGTCACTTAACAATATAACATTTTCAAGTTCAGTGATTCAAGTGAATGTATTACATTACAACATGGTTACTCAGAAACTGTAGCACTATTGCAAAAGAGAAGCTTCATGTTTTTTAGAATATTTCAAGCAGTCATATAAAAATGTATTTAAAAATAAATATATTTTTATTATATTACATTATATTATATTCATTCTTCCCATACCAAAATGAGACACTTTTACAAAACTTGCAAAAAAATACAGGATGAAACTAAAGATGAGAATATTTGAAAAAATATTAGAAAGTAAAGTTCTATTTTAGTAAGATAATGGAAAGCACACTTAAGGTGACAGATGGAGGAGATAAATACCTTGACTGAAGGGTTTTTTTTTTTTTT
>NW_004524727.1:4075711-4081437 GCF_000260255.1 Octodon degus
AAAAAAAAAAAAAAAAAAAAAAAAAAAAAAAAAAACCTTCTCTTGGATCACTGCATGGTCCTCAGAGACCCTGCATCCTATTCTGATAGTGAGAGGATTCACACCCAGAGCTGAAATCTGCAGGGGAAGCTTCTTTCTTTGGGTGACTTTTACTGCTTCTCAGAACAAGAAGTCTGCCACTAGCTTATTGTCTTATCTAAACATGCAGCATCTGTCCCTCCAGGTAATAGTGAGAAGGAAAAGTTAGGACAGTATGGCATCACTTGCACCTCAGGTGTTGTAGGGAGGCTGAGATCCATTTCCTCCAATCAGCATGGTGTCTGAGAACTGAGTTTAAGAAGACCTGAGCTTTAATGAAGTAAATCATCTTAAAGCTCATGTCTGAGATATGTTCCCAATAATCATTTGGCTTGAAAGTGTATTCAGTACCCTGAGTACTAAGCTTTATTTTAGGGGGGCAAATGCACAATGGGGTAAATATGCATTTCAAGAAGTATATGACGATTAATATCAAGGATGCCAGCATATGTAGGAATTGATCATTTTATTTTATTTTTTATTTTTTTTTATTTTTTTTTAAATTTTTTTTTATTTATTTGAGAGAGAGAGAGAGAGAGAGAGAGAGAGAGAGAGAGTGGTGTGTGTGTGTGGCCAGCTCAGCCCACCAGGGGGCGGGGCTGGCTGGCATGTGGTGCTGGGGGATTGAACCGCGGTCCCTTGATGCTTTGCCAAGCTTGTTCCAAGTAGGTGCCTTAGACCACTGAGCCATCTCTCCAGCCCCGGAATTGATCATTTTAAACTTATAGTCATCTGCAAAACATTTAGACTGGGAACACTACATATACCTTAATGGCTGGTATTTCTTTGACCCTGTACAAGCACTTCTAGTTAAAAGTTCTGTATGCAGTAATGTTCAATAATATTTGATGACTGAATGGGTAAACGTATATATACTCAATGCATTATATACCTGAGTTCTTATGTCATAGATTTTCAGGCATTCCGGTTTGTTAGAATATATGGAAAAATTGAAAAGCTGCAATTAAATTATCATGAGTTTTGGGACCAGAAACATGGAGAAATGTCATTTAAAGACTTTCTTAATATCAAACGAATTAGAAGGAATTTACCAGTTCCTTTAAGATGTACCTTTTGAGTATCTGGTTCCAGGGTCAATGTTAGGTTCTGATGGTATAAGGTAGAGAAAAGCAAAGTTGCTTTGCAATAGAGTCCTTCGAGAAGTAAATAGAAATAAGCAACACATCTCACAATTGCTGTAGTTTTCATCATGATAAGGCACATATGAAATATTTCACAGAAATGCTGAAAATAATGGAAAATGTTACTTGCAATAACATTTTGGCTAAAACCTGGAAAGAAGGCAAATGACCATAATAGAAAAGATGTGATATTTTTATACAATGGAGTATTGCTCAGCTAAAAGAAAGATAAACTTGAGGATCTTATAGTAAATGAATGCAACTAGAGGCCATATTCATACATATGCAAACACCATATTATCTCCCTAGTATAAAAATTAGAAAGTAAAAATCTGAAAGGCACAATCGTTATAGTACATGGGAAAGAAACTGCTTAAAAGGAGGCTGGGGAGATAGCTCGACAGTCTAAGCACCTGCCTGGCAAGCACAAGGACCCAAGATTGATCTCTGGTACAGTATGAGGTAAGGGTCCAGGACTCTGGGTGCACTGTGCTGGCCCTGAAATCAGATACGGTGTCAGAAGCCCAGAGTTCTAGCACTGCAGAAGATGAGACAGGAGGATCACTATGACTCTGAACTGCAAAATGAGATACTGTATCAAATAAATAAAATTAAGTTAAAAAAGAAACTACTTAAAAGGAAAGAACAATTAGAATGTGAAAGAAAGAAAAGAAAGAAAGAAAGAAAGAAAGAAAGAAAGAAAGAAAGAAAGAAAGAAAGAAAGAAAGAAGAAAGAAGGAAGGAAGGAAAACATGCATATATACACACAGGATAGTTACGGTGACTGTACTACTAATTTCCATTGGTTTTTCTGATTGGAGCATTTAATGCTTAAAATTTTTATTTTGACCAATTTTGCATGCTCATATCTGGTAACCTGAGCTACTACTTTGAAGAAAACAATGTACAATATAGCAGCCATTATTGAATCCTTATCATCTTGTTTTTTGAAATTCTGTATCAATTCTAATGTCTTTATCTTTTATTTTTAAAATTCTCTTTAAAATGAAAAAAAAATAACATTTCCAATCTGAGTTCCAAAGAATATGAAAAAGTTACTCAGACTGGTGCATATGAGGGAGGGAAGAAAAATCTATTGAAAAGGAATCAGTATTGAAGGCAAGCAAACAGTGAATTACTTGAAGATGCCTTAAGCATGTTGCTACATCTCACAGCTTGGGTCTTCTACTTGACAGGAGATTGGATGCAAGAAAGAAATAATGCAGATAGTTAATGAAAGGCTGTGAAATTTGTGAGAACAGTGAAACAAACTCATCTTGGCACCAGCAGTTTCAGGGAGTGGAAGAAAAACATAATCTAAGCATAAATTTTATGTGGAAAAAAAATTCTGTATTCTGTGTAGAAAATAGATATAAGGAAAAACAGATGGGACGCTAGAAACACATTTTCATTTTAATCAGAAAACCTCAAGAAAAAAATGTTAAAGATTTAACTTATGCCTTGATCTCAACTTTAGAGGTAGAATTTGGAAAAAATTTCCATTTCCTTATATTTGGAAAAATAGAAAAGAGGAGTTAGAACGAAGTGTGGTAGTCCATACCTATAATTCTAATACTTTGGGAGGCTGAGGCAAGAGGATCACAAATTCAAGCCCAATCTGAGCAACTTAGAGACTCAGGGCCTTTGTCAAAATAAAATGTATCACAGATGTTAACTCTGTGAGAAGGGCCTCAATACAATCTCTAGCAGCAGCAGCACACAGAAAAGTTAGCTAAAAATGATGGTGAAGACCGTAGAATATAAGGTCATATTCATTTTTGCATTATGGAAAACTTTATGAATTACTATGATATTTTCTGAGGAAGAGAAAGAAAACAATTTTACTGAGTAAAAAAAGAAAAGGTATGGAAATTACTAAAGTTTAATTGCTAACGTAGGGCGTTAGTATGACTTATATATTCAATATTCGAATATGGTTATTTATTGTGTTTCAGAGCATCTCGTTCTGATGAAGAAAAATGGAATGAATTGTAGCACAGTTGTAAAAGGAGCAGATCAGTGAGCTTTACTCTGAATTTTAAAGAAAATACTGCAGGAAAAGAACAGTGCAGGATGTACAATTTAGATACATTGCAGGAAACCCCAAATGCAATGGAATCTAAAATTCAGCAGTCATTAATAGGAGCACACCCCACATTGTTAGCTAGATCATATGGTCTGAAGACCAGGCTGCAGAGCCAGTGGGCCTTGCAAGTCTATGACATTCTGCCCTCAAGAAGTGAGAATATTTCACATGCTCACTGAATACAAAATAGTTAGGATAGATATACAGCTACTTTCTCTTAATTCAGTGAGAAGAAAGATTTGTACTAATAGTGTTTGGACAGGATATCACGTCTCCAACTTGTACTATGAATAACTACCATGAAGACAACAATACACAATATATTAATTATTGTAACTGTCCAATATATTAATTATTGTAACCTGTTTTGAAACTGTTTCATTGCTATTTTTTTCTCAATAAAATTAATTTAAAAAGTGTTATGGATCCCCCAAAGCCTCATGCAGTCATGAGGCAACTTCTAGAGTTTGTGATTGATTCATGACCTAATGCTGAGATTATGGGTGTGAGTACCACATCTGCTCTGGGGCTGATAGCCTGATACAACATAAGAAAAGGAGAGAGTCTTTCTCTCTGACCCTGCTTCACCTTTTTTGCTCTTTCTGTTCTGCTGTTTTCTACCACCTTGAACTGTTTCCTTCTGCCATGTGCCAATGTGCCTTGGGGCCAGCTGAATATGTGCTGAAACCTTCAAAAACTGTGAGCTAAATAAACCTTTCCTTTCTTAATTTTATGTGTGAGGTATTTTGTCGCAGCAATGAGGGAAAAGTAGCTGATACACCAAGGCAGAGACATTTTTTAATTTAAAAAACGTAAGTGATTCTGCTCAGAATCCATTCTCTTGACTACTCTGGCCTGAACGTGTTCTCTGGCTCCTTGTGAAGTGGTATTCTTAAAATTTGAACCCACTTTACATTATTTGAATCTATCACAAGTAATCATACTTGAGATAATCAAATAACAAAACTTTTAAATTTCATTTTTCTAGTTTAAGTTCCTAAACATGAACCTTCTACATCTTTTTAATAGCTTGGTGTAGTCATAAGTTTTGAAATTCAGCACGCTTTTGTGGTGACTTCCCTTTCTACTTCACAGAGCAATGTCATCATATGAACACGCTCATGCAAATCATTTATGTTCTAATTTTTTCTATTTGATTGATAAACAAGTAGCACTACCAAAAGAAAGTTAAAGGGATGGTCTTTAGTGACGAAAACTGGTGGAGATATATAAATAGCATTTTATTTTTATAACAGCAGAAATTAACATTCATTTGCTACCAGAGGAAAGGCTTGAGCCAAGAACATTGTGTAATACCAGGTTGGAATAAAATTCTTGAACATTTTGCTAGCTTTGAAATCCTATTATTCTGATTCACCAGCTTGGATGGGAGATTATTTTTCATCATGCATATTATGCATGAATTCATAATTGCTTCTACTAAGTACTCAGAGACCCTATTCAAAAAAGAAAGAAAGAAAGAAAACACATGACTAAAGTCACTTGGGCATTTTGTTGGCTTCAAAAAGAATACTAATGCAACTATATTGCTTAAAAATGGACATTCATTCACGTACGCTGACAGTATCTTTAGCTCATAAGCCTTGTTCAAAATGAGATCCAAGAGAAATGCTATTGTTTTGAGTGATGCATTGGCTTGCTAAGACTGCTATGACAAAGCGACAAAATTACCTCAGATTTCTGGACTCGAGGTTTCAGAAGTTTTCATCACTGTTGGCTTTTCCTGAGGACTGAGTTTCCAAATCTTTCTCCTTAGCCTGTAGAGAGGTCCCTCTTCTCCTTGGGTCTTCATTTTTACCTTCTTCTGTTTGATACACATCAATGTTTCCTCTTCTAAAGGTGACACATATGGTATCATTTGACCTAATTTGAATAGAATCTCCTTTGGAAAGACCCTGTTTCCAAATGCAATCATGTTTTCAGTTATCAGAGTTTGAAAACTCAACACAGGAATTTTGGGGACAGACACAGTTCAGCCCTTAGCACCTTATCCTCTGTTTCTCCATAATTCATGTTTCTCTCACTTTATAAACACATTAAACTTAGGTCAACCTCACCCAAAATCTTAAGTATTCTTGTATTAAAGTCAAACATTGCTCTAAAATATCATCTAAATGAAGTAGGAGTAGAACTTGAGGAATAAGTCACATTAAGGCAAAAATTTTCCTCGAGATATGGATCTGCAAAACCAGGCAAATTACCTGTTTCCTGAATACAATGACATATTCATAGGATGGGCAATAAAGTCCTATTTGTAAAGGGAGAGATCTTAGAGAAAAAAATGGGTTGATTTTCTTTTTTTTTTCTACAGTTTTATTGATAAACATATAGCAATGAGACAGTTTCAAATCAAATCGGAAGTACAGTTTCAACAAATAATACACTGCATATATTATTCT
>NW_004524727.1:4086972-4109248 GCF_000260255.1 Octodon degus
CATGTGGTGCTGGGGGATTGAACCGTGGTCCCTGTGCTCTGCCAAGCTTGTTCTAAGTAGGTGCTTTAGACCACTGAGCCATCTCACCAGCCCCTTGACTGAAGGTTTTTTAAAACATAGTATTTCAATGACAAGAACACTATACTCCTTGTCTCAAAGTTAAGATCAAGTACCATGATGTTTTGATTGATGTAATCCTATAATATATTTGATAAGCAAGTAGTATAATACCTCCAGTTTTATTCTTTGTGTTCCAGATTACTTTAGCTATTCTTATAATTTCATACAAATTTTACATGTGTGTTTTTTCTGTTTCCATGAGAAATATCATTATTATTTTGAAAGGGATTGCATTGAAACCATTGAGCTTGTAGGTACTATGGACCTTTCCACAAAATTTATTCTTAAAGCCCATGACAATAAAATGCCTTTCCATTCATCTCCACATTATTTATTGTCCTTCATAAATATTTTGTAGCTTTTAGTGTAGAGGTCCATCTTGGGTAAAAATTGGCATTATTTTATATCCTACTCAAGGTTTACCTCAACTCTATTTGTAAATTTGAGTAATCCATTAGATGCTTTCAGATAGTAGTCTTACCATGTCATGTAATATGTGAAAATAAATGTGTTAGGCCATTTTGGTTGTTACACTGTAGAAACTACTGAGAATCAGTTTTATGTGCAATATTAAGTTATTGTTATTGGACACATATGATAATAATTACACATTAAGATCAATTTGGGATAATATTAGTCCAGTGGACAGAAGTACAGATGAGCTGATTCACATTTTAACCAACCCTCCTGATGGTGTTCTCTATAGCAACTGCGAGGTACCAAAGCCATGAGATCGGTGTGCTGCAACACTCAGAGTTCCCGTAGATTTCATCACTTCACAAGTGCATGTCATTTACGGGGCAAGCTGCTGTGCATTTCTATCACATGTGCAGTTTCATGTGATCACAGCCACAAAGCCATATCCAGCCACACTCCGATCATCCCTATTACTGACAACCTTAATGGGTTCTCCAGGTCTCATGTTTTATCTTTCTTCTTCCTAAGAGAGCAGTTATATATAATTTGTATACTTTTAAAATACATACTAAACAGATTCTTCATGGAGAGATGGAACATATACACTCTGCGTCTTGATTTTCCCTATTTCTATTCACCTTTCCGCCTCTCCTTTTATCTCTCTCCTACCCTAAATCCCTGTCCCATTGCCACAAAGTTTATTTCCCTGCTTTTATCATCTATCTTTTATTTTTCTCTTTAAAAGATTTTTATTTTTGGTTTCTAACGTGAAAGAAACGATACAATATTTACTTTTCTGTGCCCGACTGGTTTTATTTAGCATTTCATTTTTGATGGTATAGCCATTTTCCTCCCAAAGACTCAAGGGTATATTTGGTATGGCTGAGGTATGTTCCTTTGTGTATTGTTATGGCTTGTGTTCATATGACTCTCAAGGCCTCAAGTGCTCCTTAGTTTGGTCTGTCAGGAAGTGGCTGGGTTATGTTGCACTGGGATTAAGGAAAGTGCGAATAATGGAAGCCCTGCTCTGGGTGTGGGTGGTATTAATTAATATGTTTGTACCTGGGGTAGAAAGGAATGAGGCTTGCCACTTGCTGTTTGCTGCTGCCGCTTGCTGCTTCAGTCTCCTGCCTGATTGTCATGGATTATTTCTTCTCTGCAGTGCCACCCTGTCTTAGAGACAGACAATTATGAATGGAAATCTCTACAAACTGTGAAATGGAAAAAACTTTACTCCTTTAATTTTGGATAACTTGTATTTTGTTTAATGAAAAATAAAATTATCTAAAACATGTACTTACATACTTGTTATAGTTTGTGCATATTTGTCCCCCCAAAGCCTCATGCAGTCATTTGTGATTAATTCATGATCCAAGGCTGGAATTATGGGTCTGAGTACTGCTGAGATTATAGGTGTGAGTGCTACACCCACCCTGAGGTGGACAGCCTGAATGCAACTTAAGGGAGACAGACTTGCTCTCTGTGGCCACTGCTGCTGCTACTCCTCCCATTTGCTCTCTGCTCTTTGCTGCCACCATGAAAGTTTGCTCTCAGTCATGTGCCACTGAGCCTTGGAGCCAGTAGAGTATGGACTGAGACTTCCAGTAACTGTGAGCTAAATAAACCTTACTTTCCTTCATTTTGAATGCTGGGTATTTGTCCCAGCAATGAGAGCAGAGTAACTGAGATAATAACATTTTTTATTTATTCATTTGCTGATGGGCAGATAGATCACTTCCAATATTTAGCTACCATGAGTTGTACTACCATAAACATCGATATGCATGGATCTCTGTGATATCTGTGATATGCATGGATATCTGTTACCTAGAAGGGAACAGCTAGTTCAAATGGAATTGCAAAATTTAATGTTTCAGGAATCTCCCTCCTCTTTTCTGTGCTAATTTACATTTCCACCAACACCACAGAAGTGTTTCATTTTCCTCATAAGCTTTCAAGTATTTGTTGCATTCTTTTTAATTCATAATGACAGCTACTCTTTCTGAAGTTAGGTTTACTCTCTTGTTACATCAAGAGTGTTTTATAAACTACAGTACGAGACTAGTTTCTTTTTACTTTGTGTGATTTCCTTGATATCTCGCCACATTCTAGTGTGAACCAATGTTTTGTGCCTTTGATTGTTGTGCTGTATTCCATCATGTGCAGATAAAATAGTTGGCTGGCCCATTGCTGTATTGAAGGACACATTGCCTCTACATTGTTTTGTTATTGATTAGGCAGTTATGAACACGTGATAGCCAATTTTGTGTGATTATGTACCTTTGTCTGGAATAAGTGCATGTAAGTATAATTAGATCATATAGTAACTGCATTTAATTTAAAAAGAAAATAAGACTACTTTCAATGTTTGTTCTCCTAGTTTAAATTTGATCAGCAACATATAAGTGACTTGAAGGGGCCAGGAGATAGCTCAGTAGAAATAAGCACTTGTATATTGTTCTGTCAAATAATAATAATAATAATAATAATAATAATAATAATAATTGAACTCTCTAGATCTCATTAAAAAATAAGTGACTTGATTTCCTCATATATTCTCTCTAGCTACAGAAGATGCTGGGCAACTCCTTTGTCATGCAAAGCAAGCTGTTTCCAAAGAATTGAGGGTAAAAGGGAAATTTTATATGTCCTTCTCAGTTTCACATGCATGATCCTATCATGATTCAGAGTGAATATGGAATTTGAGAACCTTCTAGCTGGCTCAAGAGCATATGTTAGGAAACTATGTGCATGTTAAACCCCATCATTTTAGAAAACATTTCAGTTGCTACTTACTTGTGACAGAGAAAGACTCACAGTTGAATATCTTGGAATATATTTCCCATCCTGATTTTGAACTAATTTATTTTCAAGGTTCATCATAACTCTTATAACTCTTATAGAACATATATAGCATCAATAAAGTACACTGACAAATTTCAAAATCTCCGATGTTTTCTAGCCTTCTTTATTTCTTACAAACTGTTATTTGTCTGGACGGTTAATTGCTTTTCATGTTTTGCTTTGGACACAGCTTAAGAATCACTGTCCTGTAAAACCTACTTTATTTTAAGGGAAACTTATTTACTTATGACATATTTCTTTTCACCAACTCAGGGCTCTGTCATAGCACATATTAATTATATAGCAATTGTGTGTGTGTGTGTGTGTGTTTGTGTGTGTGTGTGTGTGCTCCTTCCTTGCAATATTATAAGTTCTTAAAAGCTTGTCTTCCTAGATGCAAAATGGGGCTTAAGATTAGATGCCTTTGTCATCAATGAGTACTCAATAAATGAATACATGCAAGGTAAATGATGAAGGATGACTACATTAAAATTTCATTTATCAAAGAAGAAAAATGAACAATACTCAATAATGGCTGAGAAAGCAGAATTTGAAGTCAAATATCTTTGCCTAAGATGTATACTCATCCAGTGCTAGCAGAATGAATTGACCATTAATATACTCTACTGCTTTATCTTATAATACAAACATAATTAAAATTATTAATAATGTTGCCAGAATCAAATAAAGATAGTACACACATGCAGTGTGGTGCAAAAGAGCACCCATTTTAAAAATGTAAATATATTAGTTTTGACTTTTATTTGATTAGCTATATTTTGGTACAACGGACTGAATTTTACTTCCCTTCTTAAACTCCTGTCCCTTTTCATGTCCCTTTTGAGACCTGGGACTGGCCTGGTGATTTGGTTGTGGTGTGATTAGCAGACTTGGTAGAGACCCAAGCTTTGGAGGGCAGGCTTGCCTCTCTTCTTCAGCCATGAGGATTTTGTAGAATTGTCCCTAGAGACTAAAAGCATATCACAAATTGGCCAGAACACATCCATTCTAGGTGATTAGGTATCTTGGCCATCTACAGCTGACCACAGGTGCCGAAATGAACTAAAGACTTTGGAAAAGTCTATGCCAAATCAGCTGACCCACACATGCTAGGAGATAAGTGACAATTAATTGTGAAAAGACAAATGTGTGTGTTGATGTTATGAAACTCTATTCACTTTTTCATACTTTGTTTTGCTTTGATTTGATTTTGTATTCAGTACAGGGTCTATAGGGTCTCACTATACATATTGAACTCCTAGTCATTCTCCAGTTTTCAGCTTCCCAAGCGCTGGGATTACAGATGCACACCACTTCACACAGTCTCAAAGTCTGTGTAAGAGTGCCCCAGGGTTAAACCCAGTCCCTGAGCCTGCCTAAGCAAGCACTTCAGTCCACGGAGCTATCTGGTGGGCCCTTTCATGGTTGTTAATTATTCAACATAAATATATCACATGAGACTATAACTTGAGTTTTCATGACTAACACCTATATACTTTCTCTGATGATTTATTGAAAGTAATTTACTGATGTTTCATCATGTGTGGAGAGCTTAACATATGTAGAGCATTGTGATAAATACTACATATGAATTATCAGGATAAATGAAATGATAGCAAACTACTCTGAAACTTACTGGCTTGACATCACAACCATACAACCACCTAAGACATAACAATTTAGTAAGGCTTACAAGGTAATTTATCTGCTTTTGGCTGCATTCTCTCTTGTAATTCACATAGGTAATTTCTGGCACTTCTCTGGGCTCCTTCGCGTTTTAATTTTCTGGCTGGGACCACTAGGCTAATGGGTGCAGTTCCTGGCTTCTATCATTATCTGGTAGCTTAGTTTAAGCAGAGCCCTTTAATGGCTAGACAATGTTCCAGAGAGAGACAAGGACGAGTCAAGACCCTCCAAAGAGAAACTCAGGTTAGAACATGCACAGAATCAATTTGTCAAGCCATTTAACAAATTATTTCCAGACTGAAAGGCTGAAAAACTCAGTTTCCTACTAGATGGGAAGAGCTACAGAGTGACACTGAGTAGGCGCACAGTAATGGGAAGGGACTAACAGTTGACAACAGTGAATAAGAGAAAATGATGGCCATATTGGAGAATACCACAAAACAAAATAGTAAACAAATGACCAAATCTAAACTATTGAACTCAGAATAAATCCATAGGAATTGCTAATCTGCTCAAAATCCTAATAATTTTTATCAGTGTGTTTCAGTTATTTTTCTCATGTTGCTGGGAAAAAATATCTGACAACACAAGTTAAGGGGAAAAAGTTTATTTAGCTCACAGTTAATGAAGGTTTCAGCCCATATTTGGCTGACTTTAAGGCACAATGACACACAGAAGAGGGAAGCACCTCATGGCAGTGGAAAACTACAAAGAGCAAAGGGAGGAGCAGTTGCTGCAGCAGCTAGCAAGCCTCTCTAACTTCCTAATATTGTGTTTAGGCTGTCTGCCCCAGGGCCGGTGTAGCACTCAACCCATAATCCCAGCACTGGATCGTGAATTAATCAGAAACTCTAGAAGCCTGCCCTATAACTGCATACAGCTTTAAGGGGACAACTAGACATAAACCATAACATGGTGGAAAAATAATGATGATTTTTTTAAGAAAACAAAAATATTGTGATATATGTTATATATATATATATATATATATATATATATATATGTTGAAAATATTAATTGTGGGAAATATGTACTTGAAATACTCAGATTATATGACCTAAAACCTGTGTGTGTCTAGTTAAAACAAATTAGGAAATTGTACTGAAAAATGACAGTGACAAATATTGTCTATTTCTGTAAGTTCAAAGGAAAGCTCAATTTGCCATTAGGTTTTTTTGAAACTACAATGTTATCTGTTTTCAAAGATTCTAGGCAATCATGTCCTACATCTTGTCCCCTAAAATACAGAGGTAAGACCAGGAGACAGGAAGTGCCAAATCGCAAGCCAGCTGGCCAAGAATATATCACAGTCACTTAAGAAGCACAGCACACACTGACCCTAATAATGATAAGACAAAGGCATCAATGAGGATCCACAGGAAGGCCCATGTACTCATTGGAAATAGTTCCTGTATCTGTGGAACAGAATATTGCAATCAAAATATTTAGCTACCATGTGATTGAGATTCAAAACTCCAGTCTCATTTTTCTAAATGAAACATGAGATAGCCAAAATGGATAGGGACATTTTGTTGTTTAAAATTTTACTCTTAGTAAGCTATAAATACAATGGAACATTGTCAAATGGACAAGAACATCCTCAGGAAGGTGCTTGATATCATACTTGCTATAAGAAAAATAGACATTTTCTGACTACTGTAGGGGCAATATATGAATGTAGCCTGTCACCACTCCATTTGAACACTGTTATTAGGAAGTCACTACCTAATACATTACATGCAGAAGTGTGCAATAATTAAAATAAGTAAATAATAAGCAAAATGTATGTTTAAAAATAATAAAGAAGGGGCCTAGGAGATGGCTCAGTGGAATAAGCACTTCCCTAGCAAGTGCAAGGGTCTGAGTTCAATCCCCGGTTCCACAGGAAAAAAATAAATAAAAAAAAAGAAAATATAGTAACGAATATGGTGAATTAACAATGTTATTTTTGGGCTGGTGAGATGGCTCAGTGGTCTAAAGCACCTACTTAGAACAAGTTTAGCAAATCAGAGGGACCACAGTTCAATCCCCCAGCACCACATGCCAGCCAGCCCTGCCCCCTGGTGGGCTGAGCTGGCCACACACACACACACACACACACACACACACACACACAAATAAATAAATAAATAAAATTAAAAAAAAACAATGTTATTTTTGTTCACAGATGACTTGTTGTCCATGTGACACATACAAAATAATCCACACAACCAAATCTTGGAATTAATAAGTAATCACAGCAAGGCAGCAGAATAAATGATTAACATTCAAGAGGGGAATGCTTTCATGTATAACAGCAGTAAACAAGAACTCCAAATTAAGAGTACGTGAGCAGCCAAGTATGGTGGGTTAGACTTGTCATTTCAGTACTCAGAGGCTAAGGCAGTAGACTCGCAAATTGGAGTTTAGGAAGACCCTGTTTCAAATTACAAATTGAAAAGTGGTGGAGAATGTATCACAGTGCAAAGGCTGTGGATACCTGTAGCTGTCTAAGTGCCTGCCTGGAAAGCACAAGGATCTGGGTTCAATCCCTGGTACTGCATGCCAGGCAGCGGTGTCAGCCACCAAAACCAGCTGTGGTGGTGCACACCTGCAATCCAAGTGCTGAGGAGGCTGAGGAAGGAGGATCAGTGCAAGCCTAAGCTGCATAGTGAAACTCTTTACCAAATAAATAAATAAATAAATAAGAGTGACCTAATCAACTACATGTGTAAGATCTATTCAATGGAAGTAATAGAGGGCTGGGAAGATAGCTCAGTGGTCTAAGTTCCTGCCTGGTAAGGTCAAGGACCCAGGTTTGATTCCTGGTACCACATGCTGTGCTGGCCCTGGGTCATGCGGGCCACTGAAGCCAGGCATGGTAGGCCACTGTAATCCCAGGGTGGGGAGGCTGAGATAGGAGGATCACAATGATTCTGAGCTGCATAGTGAGATCCTGTACCAAATAAATGAATAAATGTTTTTTGGATGCTTGCCAGTTAGCTCAGTTGTTTAACCACCTGCACAGGCAAACCCAGTCAGGCTTGCAGGACTGTGGTTCAATCCTCAGCTCCACATGTCACACTACACATGCCCTTCAGGCAGCCTGAGCCAGTCAAAAAAAAAAATCCTTCTCAATTTTTGGGGCTTGGGGGATACTCAGTGGAATAAATGCTTGTCTGGCAAGCACAAGCTCCTGAGTTTTATCGCTGGTAACACCAAAAAAAAAAAAAAAAAAAAAAAAAAAAAAAAAAAAAAAAAAAAAAGTGAAATAATAGAGCTCTGATGAATAAAATAAAGATAGAGGTAAATGAAAAGAAAACTTCATTTTTTAATTATTTATTTATTTTGATTTTTTTGTATTTTAGGGGAGGGTCTACAGGGTTTTTAAAGTCCTATTACTAGATCAAACTCATAATGATCCACCTGTTTACAGCCTCCCAGAAGCTGGGTTTACAGGTGTGTGCCACCACGCCCAGTCTCAATTGCTGTCTCAGCGCACCCCCAGGGAGGAGGGGCCACATGGCAGGCCCAGGTATCAAACCCTCGGCCCTTCCCCTGCTTGTAGACACTTTAATCTGCTGAAGTATTTGACTGGCTCGAAAAGGAAACCTCAAAAGTGTATATATTTCTGTTCTCTCCAACATGAAGCAATACAATATTAAGAAAGATACAGCAAGTTATTTTGTGGATATCGCCAAACTGATTCTAAACTTTTTGTGAAGCAATAATATATGTGGTGAACCCAGTCAGCACAACACTGAGAGAGAAGGAACTCGGAGGACTGAGGCTACTCAGCTCAAGTTCTTCTCTAGAACTGCAATAATTAAGATACAGTGGTCTTGGCAAAAAGATAAAAATCAATGAAACAAAATGCACAACCCAGAAACTGATCCCCATAGAATGCTAATTGATACTTGAAAAAGAGAAAAGCAGCCAAATGGCAAAAGATAGTTAAAGAAATTGTGCTAGATTCTGACATCATCATGCCACATTAAAAAAAAAAATACAGGTAGAATCCTTGGTCTTACACCCTTTGCAAAACCTACCTTAAAACAAGACATATTTGAATGGAAAATCCAAAACTTCTGTGAAATTGCTGGAAGATTTTGAGGAAAAATATGAAGATGACTATGAGGTAAATCATTCACCAAATATAAGCAAGTTGGACTCACTCTCCAGCACTGAAATAATAAAAAATAACATTATAAAATACCAGTGTGCTAAGTAATATCAAATACTTTATTAAATAGATTTTGTTAGTTGACTTTTGGGTAGTACTTTGAATTGATAGAATCCTTTGGAAAGCAGTTTCCAAAATTTCTCAATAAAAATAATAAAAGCATCTTAGCGCTGAACACAAATAAATACTAATGATATGAGGAATGATGTAGACAAACCAGCAATAGCATAGTGATTATATTATTTATTTATGAATGATAAATTATATATCATAATTTCATAAATTATGAATGACTCTCTTCTTTGTGAAGATTTTTTGTTGTATAACAATGTATATTCCCATTAGATCTTTCAGATTTCCCATGATAAAAAAGGAAGGACTTTCACTTAATTAACTCCTTATCAATGTAAAACTATTCATACAATATTTCTTTTACTTTTTTCAACAAACTTTGATGGGATGCTTAGAGTTTTTAGCGTTTAGGCTGGGTGAAGAGTGTTCTAATAAAATTGGTTATTGGTTACTTAAACACAAAGGTAGCTAATTGGTAAAAATAGGATTCAAGTTCCAACATTTTATACAAAAGCTCACATAACTCTGTATTTTTTGTACTTCTAGTACCTGCTAATACTTTTCTACTGAAGGTATATGAAAATACTAACATTTTTTTCTTAGTGTATTTGAAATCTTGGAGTCTTGAAAAAACTCATACTAAAGCTTAGCAATATTTATTTCATTACTGAGAAAAAAACAACATGTATTTCATCACTATATCTCAATATATATATATTACACATAAAAATCCAAATAACCTAATAGATGTGATGAGGGAGAGAAATTATTGAGAATAAAAAAGAAATTATTATTTTTAAGTTGGTATCACATACTAATCAGGACTGCAACCTCCCAAATGAAGGCTTAAATAAAAGAGACAAATGGTACAGTTTTAGGGATCCAGCAGGATCAGAACCCCCTAGTAACATTTGAGATTCTTTGGGGGCTCAGACAAAGCACTTCTCTGGGTGGCCCATATCTACTTGGATATTAAAAAAAAAAAAAACAAAGGAAAGGATTATAGTGGAAAGCCCAAGAAGTTAAACAGGACCTTCAGAATTAGTCCAGAAGGATTCTCCAAGTAATAACGTTTGTGAATTTAGAACTATCTTACCTCCAGGTCGACCTTCACAGCAGGAGATGCCTGCAGAGATAGTCTTTATCTAGTTAGCTGGAGTTGGTGCCAGTCCTCAACTGTGACCTTGTCTTGTCCTTTGAGACTTCGCAGCCACAGCTGGGACCCTGATTCACAGAGTGTCACTTACTATGAATCTCCTGCCTGTCTCCAGAGAGGAGCCTACGCCTGGGACAAACTCACATGCAAACATGCCTGGTGAGAGCCACTTCTTAGTGGTCTCCATCCAATTGGGAATGATTTAATGTATTTCCATTATTTTGTGTTGTTAATGACAAGTTACTTAGTAAATTCTGAGATGCATCCGCTATGCTACATTCTTAGTGATTTACTCAACAAAACCACAATTCCACTAATAAAGATAAACAGACAAATGACACTATAGTTGTGTATGTTCACTAGAGGTGGGAAGAAAGGGAGGGTTGGTCGGATGAGTTGTCTCAAACTTCTTGAATTTGCATATCTCTACCAGCATTTCTACTTACATTGAAGAATAGATATTTTTTCTTCTATTTTTTAAAATGCTAATATAGTTAAATAGGGAAAAAAGATAAACTCCAAAAGTGTTGGGAAAAAAAGCTTAAACAAAAAAATGTGATAATTGAAACATCAATAATGTGCTCTAAATTGCATTTTCCTCTTATTCATTGATAAATTTTTTAAAAGTTGTGATTCTAAGATGTATGATTTAAACTTTTTTATTCACCACTTAAAGACATCACACCAGTAGGCAGCCAGATCTGTAAATATTGTCCACTTCTTAACAGCTAGCAGACAAGTCCTTGGAAAGGGAGAAAAATATTGTACTGCTGGGAAAATCTTATAAATTGAAATGTAGAAAGAATTAGGACTCTGGATTTACTAAAAGTTGTGACTTGCTTGCTTCAGACTTTTATGGCCATAAATTTTATGAAAATGTACTTTGAGATTACAAAAATATTGCATAAAGCTAAAAGATATAAACAGGGCAGAGTTTTTTGTTTATTTGTTCTCTTTCCAATATCTCTGACCTGTTCTAGGAAATTAATCATTCCAGAAGTGGTACCATTGAGTAAACTTTTAACCCTACACTTCTTTTTACTCTCTTTAAGCTTTCCACTAAAAGAATCAGAGGAAGAGCAATTGTAAGAAGAAAAAAGTAACAAAATCTGTGATGATATCTGAATATCATAATGCAGACTATTTTATAAGAAATTAAAGGTGAAACTTTTCAGAGATTACCTGGTGTATTCAGAAAATCATTAAATGTTAAATTTGTAGATAGTTCCTTTACAAAAGCACACAAAATACCCTGAATTATTCCAACAAAATATGTCTGGAGATGTGTGATATCATTCAAAGTCTTTAAAGAAAGGAAACAGATTTTTCTGTTCAGACGCATGACATTTTCACTCTACCAATTTATAATTCCAGCATGTTAATATGCCATGATCAAAATCAGCTTGAGGTACTAGACATGATAAAACTTGGTTTACACATACCTCTCTACTCCGCCTCCCGTCTTTGACATTGCACTGGGAACTGTGGTGCTCTATTATTAAGCCACAAATGGGATCTGTATAGCTTCCTTTTGATATTTGAGTTCTCACTGTATATTAGCCTCATTTTCACTGGACACCTTTCATTTCTCTTGTATGGAAATATCTTTTCTCTTGATTCATACAGCTTTTTCTCTTGCTTCTGTCCTCATGTTGCATTCTTTTTTCTTTACTTCTCTTTACCTGGGTATTGTCTTTCTTTTTTTTCTGTCTTTTTTTTTTTTTTTTTTGTACCACAAATTAAACTCACAACTGTGTGTTTGCCAGGCAGACACTGTCCCACTGAGCTATATCCCTGGACCTACTGTCTGATTTCTAACTCAAATCCTCTTGCTGGATTGCTCTCTATTTGGGACCCTTTTTATTCTCCTTCCTATATTCTCCTTATAGCAACTCCATGCTCATTTTTAGATCTTTGTATTTAGAATAACAAAGTTAAATTACAGCTTCTCTGGCCAACTTCTACCTTCATTTTTTTTTTCTTTTTGCTGCCTCAGTGAGATGTCAAGTTTAAGAAGTCCATAATGATTTATTGATTTACTGCTACCTTGAAATCCACTTCCGCTTTTACAAAATTCTTGTCAACTGTATGTTTCTGTCTTTCATGCCATTATCTTAGCTCAAGCCACTGCTATTTCTCACCTTGGAGTGCATTTGCCAGAGCTCACTAGTTGGCTTACTTTTCCTTTTGTTACCACTGAACTTCAAACAATGTCTGGGAGGATGGACACATTCATTTGGTGATTTCTATTTGATGTCATAATGAGTAGAAATCCCTCCTTACACTTATTACAGATTGAATTATGTCTCTCAGGAGAAGATAGTTTGAAACCCTTTTCCTCAGTATCTCAGCATGTGAAAAATTTAAAATTGATGCACATTGCTTATGTTCTTGGTTCAAATGAGCTCATTCTGGAGTAGAGGAGGGTCCCTAACCCAATGGGTCTAATGTGCTCATGAGAAGGTGGCCATGGGAAGAGCCCAGAGCTGTGCAGAGGGGCACACCTTGAGCAGCAGAGGAGGAGGCTAGTGACATCTATGCACAAACCAGGAAAAGCAAGTGTCACCAGGTGCCATGGGGCCTTAGGAAAGAGAGTCACAGTATTTCCTTCTCCTCAAAGTTCTTATAATGAATCTACTTTGTAGGAAAGAGAATCACAGTATTTCTTTCTCCTCAAAGTTCTTATAATGAATCTACTTTGTGGACACAATGACTTCAGCTTATATCTTCCAGAATTGTAACAAAAATTACTTTCTAGTATTGCAGTTACCCAGTTTGCGGTACTTCCTTACAGCAGACCTGGGAACCTAACGCAATGGATAGAGGAATCATAACTAATAGTTTTCCTTTTCTTCCTTCCCAGCCCTCATCTTGTATTCTTTTTACCTTCTTTCTTTCCATTTCGCCTACAGTGACTGCCTCCAAGACCAGATCTCACCTCACAGAACGTTGAGGACCTCATGCATCCCAACCTCCAGTCCCTTATCCTTTGTTCTGTCTCCTTAAAAATGACCTCTTCATAGAAGCTTAGATTGCCTTGTTAACTGTTTAATAGAGAAACATATTTTAATATTTACATATTTACTTGTGTGTATTATATTTGAGTATTTTACTATCTTCATATTTCATCTAGAGAGGGATAAATAAAACTATATCCTGTTACATTGTAGAAAGAACAGTTCACAGAGTACTTGGGAAACTGTTTTTGCTCAATTGACAAATTGGTAGATAAATTAGATTATTTAAAAGTAAATGGGAAACATGGAGATCTGGCTGTACCATAAAATGTTACTGAGATAGGAGAGGGGTACCCCCAAACTGCTAACCATATAGTATGAGTCCATCCTATAAAATTCAACAATACATGTTAGTAACAATGAAGGTTAAGCCAATAAGGTTATAAGCATTATTGCTTAGGTAAAACTGATTAAATCAGGATCAACTGGGAAAGTAAGTCCCAGAGCAAGCAGGCATAAATGTAGAACAGGGCCTTTTCCTATACAGGTTGGAGTTAATGATTTTCCTGGTTTTCTCAGGGTGATAGAGACTTACTTAGAATTTCAATCCCTGATGTTTATCCTTGAAGATGTACATGGACCCATGACTGGAGGTGTCTATCTTTCCCACATTTTCAAGGCGTCTCGTCTTCTATGCTGGCTCTTTTAGGGCCTACTCCTCTCTGGCTACCTAGAATATTTCTATCTAACTCACTTGCCCACAATGCAACTTGAATATTTTAGAACAAAATTATTTTCTTCCCCTGTAAATGCTCAGCATTTACAACCAAGTGTCCTTGTGATGGGAAAACGATGTAGAACCTGGAGATCACCAATGCCTATCTCCATTAGCTTTGGAAAAGAGAAAGTATCATCAGACTTTTTTTCTTACCATGTCTGTACTTTTTTCCAGATGTAACTGGATTGGCATAATTTCTCCATTTTTGTAAATTTAACACATGTGCTATGCTGCCCTGCAAATTAAAGGATTTGCATTCTTCTAGTAAAGTAAAAGTCATGATCAAGTTATTTCAGCACAATCTTTCTCAATTGCTAAATAATTACCTTAAACATGGCCTTGGGGTTTCAAGGCTGCATGTTCACTCCTGCAGTACGGAGATGGTGATGAGTGGCCTCCTTGAATCCCAGAATTGCTGTGAGCTGGCTTTTTTTTGGTAAACACAAAGGCAAACTCATTCCATGTATTTACTTTCATGTACATTGATTGGAACCTGTGTGTTTAATATTTTCAAGGGAACCTTAATGTGTAAACAGTGAAAAGAAGTTGGTCTAAAAATAACATACAAGGGCTGGCAAGATCGAGCTAATCGCCTGTTCAGGCAAGCGCAGGGAGCAGAGCTCGATCCCAACACCACATGCTGCTTGGCCTGCCCCTTGTGCATGGTGAGCAGGTCACTGAGACCAGAAGTGGCGGCACAGGCCTGTAATCCCAGCACCGAGGAGACTGAAAACAAGATGATCACAATGAGTCTGAACTGCATAGTGAGACAAAGTAAATAAATACCAAATAAATAAATAAATAAATAAATAAATAAATAATATAAAAATGAAAATATCATGCATGTCTGAGCTAAAGCCTTCAGGTAGATAAATGATATTTCCATGACTTTTCTGCAAAAATATTCCATGCTCCCTTATTCAAATTCAGCCTACTGTTTTCAGTAAACTGTCAAAGGATAACATGAACTTTATTAAAATTTTAGCATGAAAGGAAGTTTTCTAGCTCCCCGAAATATTTCAATCAAAGATATCATATTTGCAGATTCATCTGCTGAAATTTTTATCCTCAGAAATTTCTGCTTTACCACCCACTGCCTGTCATCATTTCTCTCTTATTCCTCCTCTGCTACCTCCTAGTTTGGGGGAAACAAAAAGTGAATAACATACCATCTGTAACCTGGAGCATTTCAAACTTGCTGGGTCTTATCAAACAACACAGTCTGTTGATGGTAGGACATGATAAGACAAAGGACATTATGTACAGATCACAAAGGATTATATCTCAGTTGCTTTTGTGTAGATTAAATGAGTTCGTGTCTGAAAAGTCCTCAGCATAGTCCTTCTGCCTAAATAAATGTCTATTACATGTAGATCATTTAATTGTTCTCAAATTTAGTGGCTCTACTGAGCTACACAATTAAATGTTAAATGAATACAAATTTCAGGGGAAAACGTTTTCTCCTATGATACCAACTTTTTCTTGATAGAAGTGATATAAAACTTTATATGAAAATGTACATATTGTATACCATAGCATATATATATATATATGCTATATATATGCTATATATATGCTATATATATATTAACAAAAAAACCCAGAATTTAAAACATTCCATGGTCTTCTATCAAGACATATCTAGGTGTCCCTAGCATACCCCAACCACTTCTAAGAACACTTAGGATTTTTATATTAATGCTTCTCTTATGACTTCAAATTATTTTCTACAATGCTTTGAAAGAATTTTCACTGCTGCATATAAAATATGTATTAACAAGTCCTGCCTTCACAGAATTAATATTTGTATAAATTCTGCAATATGAGATAATCATACTGATTTGCTTAGCAGGTAAATAGTAGGGAAACAATTCATTAGACAAACTAAAATGTTTTATTCGTCTTTATGGAAAATGATCTGTGCAGATCTATGATAGTTTTGTGGAATAGAGAAACTGGAGATTTTTGAAGTCAATAACCTGTTATTCAATGACACACAATAGGAATGTGAATATGCCAAGATTCCTAACAATTTAGAGATTCTGTCCCCACTTGTACAGGAAATTCTAATGGTTGCCTTACAACTTAAAATGCCTAGAACAATATTGTTGACCTAGTAGGTCCTTAAAAATAGTGAGCACTATTATTCTTTAAATTTCTCTTGGGAATGAAGTGAAATTTATAACAATGGGAAAAAATTCTAAATGTACAGTTATAAATTGTTCTAATTGTTCAGGCCAAACACACTTCTTTATCGCTGAATAAATATTAAAAATTAAAGCTTCTTTTTTTTCTTTTTTTTATTTCAGTTATGATATTTAGGGACCAGACAGAAAGTTGCTATTTCAGGGGCTATTTTTATCTTAGGAAGAGAAATAAAACATAAAGATTCTAATAGTTGCATAAATATAAAGGTAAAATATCAATGCTCTGTTTCCTAAAACTGAGTTAATTTTCTTTTAATGCGCCTGGAACCTTGCCAAGATTTAAATTGAACTTCTGAGTTTGATTTTGTTTAAAGGATTTGATATTTTCCATTCCAGCTTAATTTTTTAAAAATTTAAGGATGATTTATCAAAATAATGCATCTGGCACTATATGCATGCTTAGAAGATTTGATGACCAATTCATTAGAAATGCCTCATACCCCTCACGATATTCATACTTTAATGCTACAAGGAAGAGCTGTTTGGCTATCCTCTACAGAAAATAAATCCATGTTTGAAAACCCCTTGGGATTCATTCATTTCTTCAATCTCAGGTGCACATGTATGGGGGGGAATCCTAGCCCAGAGATAAAAATCTCAGGACAGATGATTGTGCCTAGAGACTTTGCGCTCTTCAAAGTTCAATTATCCGTGAAATAAATAAAAGAAGTCACCTCTTTCCTACGGCACTGATATTGTTAAATGATGAACTGAATCTCATGGATTCTAAAATGCAATACAGTGAAAGCTATTCAGTCCACAAATATTTGTTCACTGCCTATTATTAGAGAAGCGCTGGGTGAAATGCACAATGGAGATAGATTGCATAGCTTTATCCAATTGCCCTGTTGCATGGCATGCAACGATCAAGAAGAGTCCAGACTTCCTGTTAGAAAGGGCAGAAAGTTAATGGGCAATTTTTAGTGACTGGGTCAATAAATAATATTGTCATGTCACATTTACTATATAAAATACGGCTGATTTTTCAAACTGATTCAATTTGAATTCTGTAAGAAAAATACAGATTGACTAAATACTGAGGAAAAAATAATGACCAAAACAAAGGCAAAGTAGCCTTGCACTTGTCAGGCAGACACTTATGCTGCCGAGCTGTGTCTCCGGCCCTCTAAATTTATTTTTAACAATGTAATAATAATGATCTACTTTCCAGTATTTTCTTAGAAGATACAGACGAAGAACTCACCAAGTTCAGAGAAGTTACATAGAGTCCTAAATTTAAAAGAACCAGAGGAGGCTTGATGACTTTCAAACTGTGATTTGAAGGAAGGGCAGGATTTGCATATGAATGGAGTAGAGGTTGCTGGGCTGAACCCTTCTCTCTCGGGATTGATACTGCAGCTGTATACAAAATCCCAAAGCAGTGTCCCATAATGATCTGTGAAGGAAAAATGCCAAATGACTTAGATTCCCATCTTGATAGAGCTGTCTCCCACCATCATATTTGTTCTCTCTCTCTGTTTCAATTAATATAAAATACCAAAATGGTCTCTTATTTCCTGTCTAATCTGATATAGAGCAACAATATATAATTTGGCAGGAGAGACGGATTGGATTTTTTTTTTTTTTAGAAGACTGAACACATTTTGTGTAATATTAGTAGAAGACACAGTTTTCTCTAAAAAATAAGTTTGCCTAACACTACATAAGTTATATGTGCTCATTAAAAATATTGGCAAACTGGTGCTGGCCCTGCCCCCAGGGTGCTCTGAGATGGCGATTGAGACTGGGCATGGTGGCGCGTACCTGTAATCTCAGTGCTTGGGAAGCTGAAAACAGGAGAATCATTACAAATCCAATGCGTGTAATGAGACCCTGTAGACCCTGCACTAAATGAAAAATATATGTATATAGGCAAACTGAAAAAGCTTATTCAAATCAGCTATTATTCTCCTAATTACAGCTTTTAATGTATTGTTATCTCTAACATAACTCTATGTATTATGAAAAATCCTTGTCCCCAGGAAGCTGGAACCTGATATCAGGAGCTGGCCTTTGGAAACCTCTTCAGGCTTTTTGTGTTCTTGGTGAAAGAATTCAGTGAAGACACAAAGATTTCAGCCCAGAAGTACATGTAGAATTTACTGTAAAAGTGGATAAAAAGGGAGTTGTGTCTTCACAAAAGAAGGCTAACAGGGTACAGACATCATTTGAACCTGGATATCATTGTATACACACAAGAATTATTCCTTGGGTTCAAGAAACTGTAATAGTTATGATGCATATCAACATTTTACCTTGTGTCTTTTGCTTTGAAAGCACATCTTTTTGTCCTTTTTAGACCATCAGTGCTCACCAGGGCCTTAATCTTGCAATCAATTTACAAGAGGTAAGATAATTTAATGTAAACCAGGACCCAACCCAGGAGATCTTGAAAGCCTGTTCCCTTTCCTGATAGGAAAAGGGTGGCAGGTATGGTAACCAGGGAAGCTAGTTCTGAAAACAAAGGGCTTGAGTCTCGCCTCAGACATGTAATTGTATTATACTTAGTATTTGATTTTGGGCTGGGGAGATAGCGCGGCAGTCTAACTGCCTGCCTGGCAAATGCAAGGACCTGGGTTCGACCCCTGGTATCACATACTATACCGCATGCCATGCCTCATGTCACTGAAACCAGGTGCAGTGGTGTATACCTGTAATCCCAGGGGTGGTGAGACTGAAATAGAAAGATCACTTCAAGTCTGAGCTGTGCAGCAAGACAATGTAGCAAATAAATAAATAACACATTTTAAAAAAATTAAAAAAGAAGTATTTGACTTTTTTTCACTTAGTCATAACTGTGAGAGACTACTTCCTCCATAACAGCACCACCACCATGCCTCCCAGTTCCTCAGGCCTGTTACTGTCTAACATTATTTTCTTGTTTTTGTGAATGAGGGAAGTCAGGCTCCAATTTCTCTAAAGAGACACTGCTATTAGAGTTGAGATTCTAGGCATGTTTCTCTATCTAAAGGTGTTAGATGACACAGGACTGATTCATTCATATTTGACAAAAAGGATATGAAACTGCTTTCTTGGCACTAAATCTCTGACCCCTGAGAGGAGACCAGCCAGAAGGGCAGCTTAGTGAATCAGAATTAAATTTCTATCACTTCCTTCTCAGTTCTATGAAACTCCAGGTTATCTAAGCTCGAGCCTCAATTTCTTGAATCTAAAATAGCATGATGATACTGGTCCAAGAAGGTAGGAATGCTGGGAGTCCATGTAGCACCTGAAGTCGCAGGAACTGCCTGTGCACCCAGGAGTCACGTGCCCACCACCGCGAGGCCATCTTGTCTCTGACACTGGCTTCTGGTCCTGGAGCTCCACTGACTCCACTGATTCTCTCCGAAAATTATGCATTTCATGAACAAGTACAGTGTGTAAAAGCAATGTAAATTGGTCCAGAGAATCTATCAGAAATTATCGGAGCCCACCTAAGACCTCTTGTAGGCAGATCAATACTTACCATCTGAATGATACTTTACTGTTTACACAGAAGAGTGGGAATTGATGGGGTGTGAGCCAAGACTCAGGTCCTGGCTCAGGGCAGACTGCAGACTGCAGATAACTCTGCTCACTATTGTCCAGCAGCTTTCAGCAGTCTGACTGCAATCCATCCACATTCATTAACTGATGCTACAGATAGAAGACTGTGTACTTATTTGCTTTCTTCCTGCAGTTAGGTAAATTGACAGTGAATTAAAACTATATGATATCATTATTTATTCTTTACTAGACAAAACATTGCCAATTTCTTCATAGAGTAGTGAGAGGCAAGGGAAATCACAAGAAAGTAAAATGAGCTTAAATCCATGCAGCATGTAGGCAAGATTTACAATATGTGGCATCACATAAAAAAATCAAAATCTCTCTGTGTATTTGTATATCATTTGTTCACACAGCTTTCACTTTTTTCCCATCATTTACTTAAGGAAATTTCTTCCTTGCAATATTTGTTTCCTTCCTCTTTGTCAACGCCCTCTGTCTTTCTCACCATTGTCTAAAAGTGTTCTCCGTGAGTTATCACATTCATCTAAGCTGTTGGTTAAAACAGATTTTGGGGGCTTTTCCCAATGTTTATGAGACAGTAGATTTAGCATAAGACCAAATAATTGGTATTTCAGACAAGTTCTCAAGAGACAATCATGCTTTTGATCCCACTGCCACACTTTTTCTTTAATTTAATTTAATTTTTTAAATGTAGTTGGTACAGGGTCTCACTACGCAGCTCGGACTCATGGTGATCCTCCTGTTTTCAGCCTCCCCAGCTCTGGGATTACAGGCATGTGCCACCACTCCTGGTCTTGGTGGCTGGCTCAGCAGGACCAGGGGTGGGGCTGGCACGCCACATGGTACCCATAATTGAACCCCAGGCCCTGAACTTGCCTAAGCAGGAGCTTAGCCTGCTGAGCTACCTTGCCAGCCCCCACAGCCATACTTTGAGAACAATTCAAAATGTATATCAAGGCTCAAGTCCATTGTCCCCCACAACAATCCTTCTGATCATTCCCTTGCTACTTAATATATGTCTGTGATGTCTTTCTGCATGTGACCAGTTCAATGTATTATTAACAAAGGAGGGACAAATCAGAAGATTATATAAAACAGGAAGTAAATATTTGTTTGAACTTCATGCATCTCAGCTGGGTCAGCTCAGACAAGCCTTCTCCTTTCTTCTGTACTCAATTCTTTCATCAAAGAGAAAAGGACACTCATAGTTATTTAGTCCTTGCCAATCATGTCAGCAAAGTGGGAAGCAGAAACTCAGAATTTGTGCGAGGTCCCCATGGCCCCATCTTTTGTAACTAGCCTGCTATATTCAAACTCAAAATCATTCCCTAATTTGAACTCTTTCTCCATTCTTCCAGCTCATTGCAATGCAAAAGAGAGATTAGTGATCATGTAGGTCACATCTACCTCTGAACTTTGTGCTGTCACTATTTCCTGGAAGGAGCTTCACTTTGCAAAGCTGAAGCTGCCCATCCCAAAGACTTGATGATGTTAAAGCAAATGTGAAAGGCTGACTTCATATTAAGGTCTTCCCATTTGCCAAGTATCACAGGAGGCATTTGCTCTCGTATGTTTATGTTGCTGTAATAGTAACGTACGGTGAAAAATGTCTTGGGTTCTTAGTCTTGAGGCTGAAAAGATGGATATTAAAGCAGTGTCATCTGGCAGACATCTTTGTGCCATGCAAGACAGAGGAAGTGCATGAAGAGCGAAGAAGGCAGAGCCAGAGCGTACTAGCCAATCCCCACACTAAGGAGCCCTGCTGGAGGAGCAGCAGTGGGCTGCTCAAGAAGGGAGACTTTTGGCAATCTAAACACTGCTTCAACGCTCCACCACTCAATTCCTTCACAGTGTCAATCACATAAATTTTGGAGGGATGACATTTGAAGCACTATAAAAAAAGATGTTTCTACACTTATAACGTGAGTTATCTCCCAATAAATCCTTTGAAAGTTGAGAAGATTTTATGTCAAAAATGCATTTAATGCATGTAAAGATCTGAGCTTAATAGCTACCCTAACTACTCTAAATGTGTTCTATCACTTATTTGGCCTAGAGATGAGTAAAATCATCTAACACAAAATCTGCTTTATAGCAAAGTGTTGAGTTTCTCCTGTAGCTTATTAAATACTATATGGCAGGCAGAAAACACATGTTATACTGGCATGCTTTTGCATATTAGTAGAGCCAAAATTAGAAGCAGACCCACTATAAGTCGGGAACCATCTTTATAGGTAATTTAACTTAATCCTTATTCTCACTCAAAGGTCTTTTTGAGTGCCAGCTCCTTTTTCCACTTTACTTGCCCTTTTTCACCACAGGAATGAAGCCCAGGCTTTTGCACCAGCCTTTTTATTTAATATATAT
>NW_004524727.1:4109348-4128305 GCF_000260255.1 Octodon degus
TATATTTGTATTTTAGCACAGGGTCTATAGAATCTCACTACATGAATTAGACTTGAGTGATCTGCCTGTGTTCAGTCCCCCAAGCGCGGGGATTATAGGCGCATGCCACCAGGCCCAGTCTCAATCGCTGTCTCAACATGCCCCAGGGGGAGGGGCCAGCATGGCACTCTGGAGATCGAACTCTAACAGCTGCGTCTGCCTGAACAGGCGCTTTCATCTGCTGAGCTATTTGACTGGCCCTTGCCAGCCCTTTTTTTAACATTCAATTTTCTTGCTAAGTACCTAGGTTGCCCATACTGGACAATTTAACTTCAAACTTGGGATCTTCCAGCCTCAGCCTCTCAGATCCATGTGGACCTTGTATCCCAGGTGTGGACAAACATAGTTTCTTACCTTTTCTTCCCTGAGATAAAATACTCCACACCCACAACTTGAAGAAGAGACTCAACTTGGGATAAGTTTACAGTTCATGCTCAGTCAGTTCTTGGATTAAAAACAATGTGGTGGAGAAAATGAACAGAGGAAAGCTGCTCCCTTTAAGGCACCAGGAAATCTGGAATGAAGGGAAGAGCCTGAAGGGAGCAATGTTCCTGTGACCTGCTTCTCCAAAACAGACCCTGTTTCCTAAGAAGTCATTCACAGTCCCACTACCCAACACAGAACACCCAGCTTCATTCTGACATTTATTCACTTATTTTATTCTCTATCTTGGAACTGTGCCAAGTTATGCTCCCCAGCTGATGATCTATTTCTCATATCTTTGATTTGAATAGGGACTTGAAGAAAACAAAGATTTTATCTATATGTTTAAATTGTATCTCCACCCACTGCCATATTAACATGGAACAAAAAGTATTTATTCAATTTGTGAAAGCATTCTTCCAATATGGCCAACTCGTGTTATCATGTTATAAAGTAAAGAATTTGTACTAAAGTTACTGGAGGACTTTTTGCCATCTGATCCAAGATGGCTAAGGTACAGCTTAAACCTCTCAGAGTCAATTAACCCAAACTTGTATTCCTAAGCTATACTTAATGACAACTTACACTTTCTTCTTACTGTTTTCCATTAGAATCAAAATTCCATTTCCATGATGTAAACATGAAAATGAAGTGTTTCTATACGTGCTTAAATAGTTCATAATATTTTGAGGCAATTTAACTAAAAGTCGGATTTCCACTAAAGTTCAACAATAATTCCTTTATGTTTCCTGAAATTTGCTATGATCAAGTACTAGCAAGTTTTCTACTACTTCTGCACAGTGCAGATGGATTTGATGTCGAAAGATTTAAAACTGAATGTAGTCATCAGCCGTACTCATTTGCAAAGATCATATTATATGGACTGTGAATCCCTTATCTTTCCAGGATTATTTCTGATCCGTTTAATCCATATAAGACTTATTTTTATATGTCTAATAATACATGCTGCATCATTCATTTCAAAAGGTAGATGAGCCAAATGCACTGTGGTAACACAATCTATTAATGATACACAGGAATGTACCTACAGCTTTTACTATAATAAATTATGTTTACCTTTTATTTCTTCTCTTATGCACCCTATTATATAATTTTAAACTTTTAAAGAAATAGTAATAAAACCTTTTGCATAATCTTTAAAATATAGGTGTACATTATAAAACACAGACAAATTAATAGCTTCTTTGAGGAAGAATGTGGGTCACCTTAGGATCCCAAGAAAATAAATGACTTCTTCGATTCATTTTCCATGGGTCTGTATAGCATGGCTCTTTGTTTGGATGTGCATTCTACTCCATCGCATATGTTGAGTTTGTGAATTGGTAAAACCTAGCAGAGCTGTTAGATGCTCTGGATTTTACCTGGCTTTCTTTAATTAGATTTTACAGCACAATACTGGATAATGTCATTCCTCTGGGGCTACAATTAACTTAATCCTCCAGTGGGCTTTTGATCCAGGAGCATTGTTTGTTCAGGCTATCTAAATAGCCATTGATCCAGTAGTACCGGGCAACATCATAACCGAGCACTAATTCTAACTGCTTTATAGCTTGTTGATAATGTGGGTAAAAGTGGTTGCCAACCTATTTTACATCTTTGAAAAAAAATCCCTTCATGAAGACAAAGCACTACTTAGAGAAACTATTTCATTTTATAATAAATGTGTTCAGAACAAATTTTGCTGATATATTGCTAATATTCTCCATCCCTTGCTTTTATGGTTTGTATCTCAATATCTCCCCCCACAAACCCGTGGGTAGTCATAGGTGGGACACTTTGGAGGTGGTTGGATCTACATTCTGTGCTGCTGAGATTGAGAGTGAGTGATGACTAAACCAGGCCCCTGATTGCTCGGCAACTGCCTTATGCTGAGTAGCCTAGAGAGAATATAAAATGGGCAGAAAGAAGCTGCTAATGGCCTTTGTAGCGTGGAGCTTTTGGTCTTCTGCCAGCCATGAACTGTTTCTTCCCTGCCAGGCCATTCTGCCTTGGAGCCAGCCGGGATGGACTGAAACCTCTACACACTGGGAGCTAAATAAATCTTTCCTCCTTTGACTTGGTGTCAGATATTTTGTCTCAGCAACAAGAAAAGTTAGTAAGACACTTGTTCTTCCATTTAAAAATGTGTAGCATACTTAGACAGTGTGGATTTATATAATCTGAGCTTTATTTTCTCAGAGCAAGACTGATCTTTCACATCCAGGAATGGAAAGCAAACAGCTGCTTTCCTGGAAAATACATGTCCTGGGGGAATTCCTAAACTTAGCATCAGTAAGAAATTCAAGAACCCCCTGTAAAGCAAAAGAAAACCATTTATTTGAAGATGAGAAAGGAGGCAACAAGAGATGATAGGCAGCTCCTCAGAACAAGTAGGGGTAATGGGAAAGTGAATTGCTTGGGGCTCTGGCCACTGACTCTTACGAGGTTTCTTCTTCCTATATACACTCTGGGACTCAGTAACTACTCCCTGGCTTGTCTGTCACTTTAGCCTGAGATGTCCTCATGCCATGGATCTTTCCCAGTCCTTTGGGTGAGGGCCTTAAAGACTGGTTACTTAGGCTTGAAAATTAAGTAAAGGCAGAGTTTGTGATTCTCATAGGAACACACTGCCTGGTACCTTCTCAGATTCCAGTTTCTTCAACTTTGTTTCCCTAGTTGCTGGAGCTTGGGTGCCTTTGCTGTTTGTGTCTGCTACAGAGGTCAGAGTTGTCTACTAATTTTTAATGATGCTCAATGAGGCCTTTGCCCTACCTCTTCCCTACCTATGAAGCCTCTGTTCCTACATCAGTAAATAGTTTATGGCTGTGTGTGCTATGCCAAGGGCTGTGTCTGAGTCAAGTAAGGTTTCTCACATCAGCACTACTGGCGTTTTAAGTCAGGTAATTATCATGTGAGATTATATAGCGCACTTCGCACATTTTGTCCTCCAGTGTCTCTACCCCTACATCAGCAAAGGCAAAGCCTTCAGAGCTTTCAGTGAAAACACAGCCCAGTGCAGCACACATGCCATAGTGATACGGAACACAGGGGATTGGGGTGGTACATACTTCCAAATAATATAAGGGCATATTACAATTCCTTCAGACATTGGATTCTTCCTACACTCTAATTGTATCAACGAAATATCCTGAACACACTATGTCATGTCCTCTAATGGATAATTTTGTCCCCCAGTTTGGGACCACTGACATATATTGTAGAAGGGTTCTTCAGGCAACTCCTTGCCTCAAATACATGTATCAATTTTTCTCAAAATACATGAAATTAAGTGAAGTGAGTGCTCAATTTTCTATGCAAATCAGGGTGTAAATGTTCATTTATGGCATTAACAATAATACACCACAAATCAAAAAAATCTCTATTTTCTAAATATAGTACAGAAAATAATTTAAACCTCAAATATAGAGTGGTGTGTGTGTGTGTGTGTGTGTGTGTGTGTGTGTGTGTGTTAGGAAACACCCTAGACTATCACATATATTTGCACAGTTAGTTTTCATAGAAAACCTAAGATTTATGAGCTGTTTCACCCATTTTCACACTAAGAAAAGTATTGTTTATGTCCAAAGAAGCCAACATGATGGTGTCAGAACATGAATTTTAACTCACATCTGTGTCATGTCAAAGATTCTGCTTTTTACAACAAATCACAAAAGAAAAGCATTTAAACTATGCTAATGTAATTGGTTGAAATATACAAGATTTGGAGAAAAAAACTATGACAACAATAAAAGAATTTTACAATTTAAAAAGAAAAGTATGCAAAAGTAAGTCACGACGACAGCAGCTGAATGCATCAGCGCCTCCACAGAGATCAATTATCTTCAGAACACATAAGATGTGAATGGTTCCTGCAGACCAAATTAATCATTTTTGGTTGGTGGAGATATGAAGTGATATTGTTATGAAGAATTATTATAAACATGCTGCTAGTACCTCCTGATGCAATATGCGTAAGTCAAGCATTTACACAGTGCCTATGCATGTGGGCCCCAGTATAAAGGGATTTTTTAAAATCAAAGATTTCTTTGACTTTGAAAGAAAATAGCACACTGCAATTTAAAAGCCGTTTTTCTGTGAGAATGTGAAGTGCTTTATTGACCTCAAAGACTATAAAGCACTCGGGTGTAGGCGAATAGTCAAGGGGAGCAGTCAAATTGCTGCCTCCCTGTGAGAAGGGATGAATGAGGGGCCGGGTCTGAATCTCCAGGGACACAGAGGAGGGGAGCGGAAAGCAGGCTGGGACTTTGAAGAAGAGCAGCTCTGTGAGACTGGCCCAGCTACAGGCGCAGGGGCATCTGCCGGGACATGGATAGCCTCTGGATTTCAACAGATGTGTGACCTCCTCCCAACACAGTTCAAATGCAAGTGTTTTTCTGGTGAAATTATTTACTTTTTCTTTTTTACTATAGGATTGTTTCAAAGAAACATTTACAACTTGGAGCAGTGTCCTACAGTATACCAGATAGTTCAATCTTTTCTTCAAAGTAGCATACAACAATACGGGAAAACATCATGTCCAGATTTACCAAAAATATTTGTACAACTCAGCTTGGCAGACATTTCTTCTTACGCATGATACTTCATATTAGATTTTTTTTTATTTATACATGTGGGTGGTGCATGATGCTTACATTCCATGAGTGGAGTTGACATATGTACCTACTAGTTTTAATCCCCTTCCACATTCCCTTTCTTTTCTCCCCTTCCCCTCTCATATTTGATTTTATTTCACGCATTTCTGCCTTCCACTTACTCTGCTGACTGGACACTGAATGTCCTAATCTTTAGAAATTTATAGGGGTGCAAAATAAAATGGGTAGCTCTAATGCTCACTGTCCCAGTGGCCCAGGGATAGCAGCTCTGAGGTTTGGAGGAAGCAGCTCTGGGCAGCCTGCTTGCATGGAAGGAAGTCTTTTGGAGGGAGCAGCACTTCCCTTCCAGCTTAACCCAGCCAGCCTCGGATCTAACCCATCGGAACAGTAGGATGGATTCTGTCACTCTGGACTTGGTAACTAAAAGCTCAATAATGATCGGTCAAGCTATATATATATATATATATATATATATATATATATATATATATATTTTAGAGAGGAGAGAGGATGTTCACTCATGGTATAATTGAAAAGTATGTTGTCTTTAAGTTTTAGAAATCAATTACAGTTAAAGACACATCACCATGAATGCCCTTTAAACCCCTCTCCCTGATTCTGTCCACACTCATTTCCTCACCCTTGCCACTTTCTGGAACAGCCCTGGAGTCCTCTTTCTTGAAGGTCTTTACTTGTGCCATTCTGGCTATCTCAGTGCCCTAATCCCCAGTCACCATATTTTGACTTTGAAAAGGAGCCTGAAGTTGTTGCATGGCGCTGGGCGCGGTGACACAGGTGGATGCACACACACCGCAACCATTGTCCCTGCTGCTCCACTGGCAGCGGCGCTCACAGCTACTCTTCATCACACCCGTGAAAGAGAACTTCCAGAAATGCTTCATAAGGTGGCAAGAAGGAAGGGGTATGGTCAAAGCCCAGGGAGGATTCTGACGGAGGATAAAAGAGAATGTGGTGTTTATTTATTTATTTATTTATTTATTTATATGTATACAAGGTTGACAAGGTCTCACTTCCTAGATCGGACTCATAGTGATCCCCTGTTTTCAGTCTTCCAAGCACTGCACTGGGATTACAGGAGTGGGCCACCACGCCCAGTCTCAGTCTCAGTCTCAGCGCGCCCTGGAGGCAGGCCTGGATCCCTGTGTCTGCCTAAGCAGGTGCTTTACTCGGCTGAGCTATCTGGCCAGCCCTCAGAATGCGGCTTTTGATATCATAACTTTTTTAAATGTAAACATTCTCCGTATATTTTGAACATACCCCTTAGACAAGATGCTAAAGATCAGTCCAAATGGGATGATGGCTTAGGATGTAAGTATTCCAACAATTTCTGTGTCAAGTACTCTCAGTAAATTCAATTTAATTTCCCAGCATTACCTACCAGATAGTGACTTCGGTTTACATTATACACTTTGGAATTTGAAAACCCAGTGAAATAAATCAACTTACTCAAGGCTTAAAAGTGTTAAAATGTGGCATTTAAAAAAAAATAGAGAGAGTACAACCCCCAGCACCACATGCTGCTCTGGCCCTGAATTGCCCTGCTGGTTTGAGCAGTCAAAATGCTCATTTAAAATGACTCAAAATTGTTAGTTTTGCCAGGGCTGTAACCCAGTGCCATAGCACCTGCCTGGCAAATGCAAGGCCCTGTGTTCAATTTCTGACACCAAAAAGGAGAAAAAAAAGTGATTTTTAATCACATCATGTTATGGTGTAGATCTACAATCTTCCCCCAAATTCTGGTGTACTCAGATGCAGGATTTTTGAAAGTGATTGGCGACACTACACTCATCAATAGCTGAATGTGCTGTCAGGAGGTGGGGTCTCTTTGGGAGAGGTGGTGCAGCAGAAGGGTTTGTCTCCCCCCAACCCCTTACTCCACTCTGTGCTTCCTGGACACCATGACCTGAGAAGCTCTCTTCCACTATTTTCTTCTCCTATGCATATCTCAGTTACTTTTCTCTCACTGCTCAAACAATATACCTGATGCTCCAAATTAGAAAGGAAATGCTTGTTTAGCTCACAGTTTGTAGAAGTTTCAGTGTATAATCAGTTGGCTCCAAAGCAGGGTAGCATTGTAGAGGGTAATAAATCACGGTGGTAGAAGATAGCAAAAGCGACAAGAGCAGAAGTGGAGAAGAGCAAGCCTCTTTTCCTCACGGGTATTCTAAGCAGCTACCACATACTAGTGTGGATGTAGGGTCACACTGGCTCAAGAGCCCTCCTCTTGCACAGGCCGAGGATGTTGACCCAGTGAGACCCTGGCCTCCTGCTGAGTCACTTAGTTACCCTTCCAAACTTTTCAAATTGACACAATGAATCAACCATCATAGCCTCCAAGGGCATAAACAGCTTCCCTAGGGCATGTCCTCTGTGTTGTATGGTGTAGAACTGCTGAGTCACATAGTTAAGCTTCTAATCTTCTCAAATTGACACAATGCATCAACCATTATAATGCCTTTCCTCCCTTGGAGCAGTGAATTATGACCTGGATCCTCTGAAAACTATGAGCCAAATTAGAGCTCTCTAAGGTTTAAGTTGTGGGTGACAGGTATTGCTCCCAGCAATGAGAAAGTGACTAATACTTGATTCCAATTCATACAAACTCTTGGGAAGGCAGGCAGTGGGCAAGGTGAAGTCAGCAGCCTGCACCCCACTGGCTTGGAAGGAAATGTCTGGCATCAGTATCATTAGTAGCAGAACATGCCTTTGTGGCTACCAACTGTAAGCAATTATCCAAGCAGTTAGTGCTAGGTTTGTGACGATCTCCTTCTGCCCTTCTGATCCCAGTGGATTCAAATGTACAGATAATTTTTTATCATGCCTTGGGTTTTCTAATCTTGGGAAATCTCATATCTGGCCATGAGTAGACCACCCTCATATTCTTTCATTTCTAGCAGGGATTGTACAACATGCACTGTTCATAAAAGTTCCACGAGCCACCTCTTACCCTTCATCAGTCTTCAACTCCTGACCTTTACTCAGCTCATTTTATGCTTTCTATATATAAACCTCCCTGTTCCCTCCCCAGTTTAAGACATTCTGCTAGCTCTATTTCTCATAACTGTTCTTCTGATAAGGAGGTCCTCTTTTAGTTTGTCTGCTTGGAAAATATCCATCCTTCTTTGACTTCCAAATCAAGCTCTTTGCTAGACAGGCTTTCTTGTTGGCCCAGGGAGCAATAATCCAGAGATTTCTGTGCTGCTTTCTAACTTGGAAACATCTCCATGAGCCCAAGTAACTCATGGCTTTCAAATAATTTGATTGTTTGTTCCTGTGATACACCATGTATTCCTGTATCTTCCTTCCTTCCATCCTCCCTGTCTTCCTGTTTTTCTCATTCCTCTTCTTTCTTTTGTACAGGAGATTGAATGCAGGCCTTCACACTGAGACACTTCCTTGCCCTTCTTGCTATGTTTTAAAAATTATTAAGAAAGGTCTTGCTAAGTTGCTAAGGTATGCAGGCTGGTTTAAATTTTATAATCATTTTGCCTAAACCTTCCTAACTGCTGAGATTACAGGCATGAGCCACCACAGCTGGGCTGTTTCCTTTTCATCTTTAAATATTTAGCATCAGAGCAAAGAGTACTTCATGTTTCATGCCATAGTTACTGAGCCACAGTATCAACATATTTAGATCAACATTATTCTAGATACTTTTACTGTTATGTTTAGATGAAGGGAAACAAAATATAAGTTAGCACCTCTAAAGCTATTGAAAAGGAAGGCTTATACTTATATCCACCAGAGACATTTTGTACCCATTTTTGTACTCTGAAACTATTTTGAAGATAATAAAATTCAATATATTAACTATTGTTATTCTCTTACCATTTGGTTATGAAATTTTTACATTTTTTCCATAAAATAAAATAATAAATGATATAAATCAGTAGACTTTGAGTAAAAACAGACTACCCGTCATGATGTGAGTGAACCTTATCCACTCAATAGAAAGCTTTGTAGCTTTTTGAGACAGACTTTGGCTGGTCTGGAGTTGGAGGTTGACCTGCCTCAGCCTCTGAGTGTTCAGAATAAGGAGATACCTTTAAACTCAGCTAACTAAGGTCTTTAAGACTGAAGATAAATGGCTTTCCCTGAGAAATAAGTAATTGCTCCAGTCAACTGCCTGAAGCTCAGCTGTGGCAGTCAAAAGTCTGCCAGGGCCTTGGGTCTCCAGCATGTTAGATCTATTCTATAGATATTGGACTTGTTGAATTCTACAATTGTGGGACCAAAGTCCCTAAAATCTTTCAACTATCTATACCCAATAAAATGCATATTTGACTATCTTTCAGAATCTGTGCTTATAGAACCTCTAAGAGTTAATATAAAGTCATTTTTCATTAGCAATTACTTTTATAAAAGAAGTAATTCCCTGCTCTATACCTTCATTAAGAAATTTCGTTTTCACACATTTTAATCCCTCTGTTATGACATAAATGCTTGTAATCAGAAAATGGGCTTTTAGTTGTGTCGTTCATTTTCTTTTTTTGTTTTCTGTTGCCTGAGAGTGAGAGTGACTCTCTGTTGCCCAGTCTGGCCCAGAACTCCTTGGGATTGAGCAATCATCCCACAAGCCTGTCAAGTAACAGGGCACACAGATGTGTGCTGCCACATCTTGCCAGATCTGAGGTCTATGAAAAGATGGCCACATGTAGCTAGAGGAATGTGCTGCAAGCTCACTGTTCTGGCTTAAGTGCAGAAGCTTCGTCTGGTTCTAGGGGGCTCATGGAAGCTTACTGAAACACAGGCTCATGCCTCTTGTTGAAGTTAGGGAGGGTGCCTTGGAGTCAGGGTCGCTGGAGCCTAACTGAGGAGGGCTCATCACCCTCTCTGGTTTCTCCCTTTTCTCTGAGGGTCTGGCCATCATGGCATACACAACTCTTCTCCTTGTTGCTCCTCTGCCATACTGTTCATTACCTTGAAACCTGCTCAACCTGGACTGAAACTTCTAAAACATGAACCAGAGTAGAGCTTTGCTTTCATTTGAGGCTGACTCTGTGCCTCAGTCCTCGCACAGTGATGAGACCAGTTTGACCCTCGTCGTTCACACCTAAGTGCTCTGGGTGACCAGAACACTACTGCTAGGAGAGAACAGAAACCAAGTGGGAGGAGACCATGCTTTAGATTCACAGCCATAATATTTCATTGCTGGTTTATTAGTTTCTTAGTGCTGTGTAATGATAAATGTGTTCTACCTCCCTGACTCTGCATTTCCTTGTGCATAAATGGAGGAGACTGCATCTGCCTTGCTGTCTTGCTTTGTGGATGGAGTGGAGCTACAGACATACCTCACACTTGGGGAGAAGTGCTCAGGGGCTCAGTGTGACACTGTGTTCTCGAGCCCATAGAGTGTGCTTCTTGGTGCCACCCAGAGAGAGTTGGGAGGACCGTGCAAGGATGTAGGTTGTTGGATAAATGTACCGTGAGCCAGAAATGAGTCTTTTTCATCTTCTTTTTTATGTATTTAGTACAGGGTCTTCAGGGTCTCACTACACATATTGGGCTCATAGTGATCCTCCTTTATTCATCCTCTCAAGTGCTGGGATTACAGGTGCATGCCACCATGCCCAGTTTCAATTACTGTCTCAACACGCCCTTGGGACAGGGCCGGCAATGCATTCCAGGATCAAACCCCGGCAGCTGTGCTAATAAGCAGGTGCTTTAGTCTGCTGAGCTCTCTGGCCAACCCTAGAAATGAGTCCCCCAGCAAAGGATCTCCACAGCCTCTCAGGAGGGACAGTCCTAAGAGAAACTGCACACACCAGAAATGGTCTGATATCCTGTGACCCTGCTAGGTGGGAGACACAGAGGTGCTGCTCCATGTCCTGGCTGCACACTGAAGGTCGATGTGGGTTGGCAAGTGCATCCTAGAAATCTTCTGATTAAAGAGCCTACATCAGGTTAGTTCCTTCGGAAGCTTCCCACTCAGGACAAAGGTTCTCCTGTGCTACTGAGAGTTTATAATAAGATATAAAGCTGAATCCCTGACAGAGGAGATAAAGGGAAAGTGTGGGCACATGTGCTGTTACCTACAACAAATCCTTAGGGTTCATTTTATATGCATTTTTAAAATTACATTTTCTTTCCAAGAATAAGTTTTAGAACTTCCAACACATTTTTCCCCATCTGAGTGTAAAGGTCTCTGAGATTGCTAAGGCTAAATCAAAGAATGTTACAGATCCACACAATTCCAGTCTCTCAGAGATTCTGTTGGTTGGTATCTAAGGTGGGTTTCTACATGAAATGGGAGTGTATTATGTATAATATCACTAAATTTCTAGGAAGAGATATGTTACATGTCCCCAAAGCAAATCACCAAGTATAGATATTTTCAAACAACAACAACAAAAAATCACTTAGCAAAGCTAAATATGTAATGAAGAATTTATCCAAGGCTGCATGGATAGGGAAGAAATTCTGGCTCAGCCTGACCTTGCTTCTGGTGAAACAAAGGACTAAAACTTTGTTTTAATGAACAGAATATATTTATTGGGGGAAAGAAAGCTTCTGTCCAAGAGAGGGACTGAAGGGAGGCCCAAGTGGGTGGCCTCCCAGAAGCTGTCTCTTCCAGGAACTTTTATACAGTGCAATCATGTGGTGAGGTGGGTCTAAGGTGGTGGAGAACATGAGAACTCCCTTAGGTGGGCATAAGGTGGGACAAAACTGTAGCCAACCAGTGAGGTTACAAGCACCATTGCTCAGGTAAAATTGGTTAAATCCAGTACCAAATGGGGAAGCAAGTCAGGTAGCAAGCAGGCATGAATATGGGACACAGGCTCATTCATAGACCTTCTGATTTGAGTTCACTAATTATCATCCTGGAAGGAACAATAACTTTCACTTTCCTGACAGTAAGTACCTTACTATTTGGAGCCACTTCCCCACTAGGGTTCCTATTCTACCTCACGCTCAGGAGAAGGGGCCTTAGCTTCCCCAGTGATTGCATTTCAAAGACCTGGCTTGGAGGTCCTAGAGAAAGAGCATCCTTTAAAAAAGATTTGCATCTCAAAAGGACATCATTTGCAATTACAAGATTTCTAAAATAAAAGTTGGAAGAAGAAGAAGAAGATAAAAATAGTCCACAGGAGCTTAGGCTGCTGTCTGCAGGGTTTTTGCACAGAAAGAGCCTTCAAGCTGCAGGTGGAGCATGTTGCAGCCACTGCAGCTGGGATCGATAGGTAAAATGATCAGTCTTTGAGCTTCCAGCTTTCAAGTTTTGAATTTGGCTTGATCCATCAAAGGGAAATCATTTACAGTTTAAAAATATTTTTTTCTTCTGTTTCTAGAAATGCCTCTCCTCTCCTGTGGTTGATGATTCATTATAGATATCTTTTACTTCATGTAAAAAAAAGTAATTTTTAAAAGCATTTTACACTTGAAAGGAATTCAGCATTAAAGTTTGCAACTTCCCCCATATCATTCTTATTTGCTCTAATTAAAATAAGATTAGCTGACATGCACAAGTCATTTACAAAATGTATAACTGTATTCTGAGAACACATCTAATTATAGAGACAACACGGGGAATTGCAAGGTTGTGAAATCCACCCTAATATTTTCTTTACACCCTAGTTTTCTTTTTTTCTACATCCTAGTTTCAAAGCTTCATTAATGAACTGTTATTATGAATACAGCTTCTATGCATTAGAGTCTAGGTGTGTTTTTTGTTTATAATTTTAATTTTGTCATAGAATTTTCCAGCAAACAAACAAACAATCAAATAACAAAAAATGAATGAAAATGGAGACAGTGGAAAGAGAGCCCAAGGGCTGAGTGAGTGCTGTGTGAATGGTGTTAGCGGATTTGACTTCACTTAATTCACGTGGTGGTGCAGCTGGGTGAGCCACTTATTCTCATTTCACAGATGAGGACCCTGAGGCTCAGTAGTGTTAAACAACCTCACCAAATTCACTGATCTGGTAAATCACCAAATGAGAATTAAATCCTTGTCCCTAGTTTGTGCTTTGTTACTCTCACATATTTATCATCATCCCTAGAAGGAGGCACAGAAGGAGACTTTATGAATAATTTTAGAAAACCATATTGAATGAGAATACAAATTGTAGTTGCATAATAAAAGTAGAATTAACAATCCAAACAATGCAATATAAAATTTTAAAATAAAATGTAAAATAAACAACTTTTTTCTGATGGGTCAGTGACCTCACTGATGAAAGAAAGATAGCCTTGTTTGTAGAAGTTAAGTTGTGTTTGTACTTCTGTACAGGAAACAGATGACAGGCACAGACAGACCCCTCCATGTGCCATGAATTCCTGTGTCATCCACTGTCAAATTTTTAAAAGCAATTCCTAAAAACAAACATCAAAATCATTATGAGGAAACCAAGTAAAAGTCCCTACTGTACTAGATTTCCCTGGCTCCTGACAGCTAGGGCAAGCAAGATCAAAATGTTCAACAGTGAGAATCTGAGATGATGCAGACTTCTTTACTGTAAGAGAAAAAGACTTAATGGAGGTGTAGGTTTCCACTTTGCAGGGCATGGTCCCGACTCCAGAACACAGGCCACTATCAGCATGTGGCCTGCTAGGAGTCAGTTACGCAGCAGAAAGCGAGCTGTGGGTGAGTCAGCCAAGCCTCCGCTCTGTTCCCAGCACTTCACTATCTCTGGCTATATCATCAGAAACCCATGTCCTGTCACATCAGGGGGCTTTAGATTTGCATAGGATTTGGACCTTATAGAGAACTCACTTGTGAAGGATCTAGGGCATGTTGCATCTTCAGAGCAGCCTGAGTAAATTGGAGCTGAGGCAGAGATGCTCATGCTCCAGAGTGTAAATAGGATGTATTGCAAGCATATAGCAGTAACAAGAGAAGCTAACAAACACTAAAAAAAACCCTCCCTCCCGATGAAAGCTTCATCTTCCATGAGACTGGGCGCTGATGCCAGTGGCAGTATCCATGAGCCGGGACCAAGCTCAGCTGGAGGTCACTGAAGGTCTTACCCATGTCATACCTATTCCTCCATTTCTAGTTCCATCTCTGTCTCTGTCTCTATCTTTGTCTCTCTCTTCCATCTCTTTTCCTCTTTATCTCTAACTCAATCTCTGTCCCTATTCTGTTCCTAATTTTCTATCTCTATGCCATCTATCTGAAAATTTATGCTGTTATTCACTTGGCTAGTTCATTATTCTTCTGTAAATTACTTTCTTCTTCATAAAGCCAAGATGTTAACCCAGATTAATTTCAAGGTGTTTTCAGGCCACTTTGAGAAGGGTCCACTGATTGGATTGCAAACTACTCAGTCATCCATGGGTCAATTTTTAGAAGTTATGTTTGGTGACCCTCTATCTTCCAGTACCCAAACCCATCAGAAATGTTCCCTTGTCCTTTGATTACACATAGTTTGAATTCCCACAGGAATAAAGTTACTGTCTTCCTTTCCATTGTCCTCCTGCTCCAATGATGCCCACGTACTAATCTATAAAACCAGGGAGTGTGGTTCATGATGTGGCCAAAGGACTTTTCAGTGTAGTAAACTTATTGACCTGAAGTAGTCCTGGAGTTTTTGGATGAACCCCAGATAATCCCATGAGTCCCTAAATGTATGTTGTTAAACTGAGGACAAAAGTATGGCAAAGAAGACACACACAAAAAGGGGTATGTCGATTGTGCCAAGCACGTTGCAGACTATGACATGCTGTCTTTGGCTGATGGAGGAGTACATGCTTAAGGATCAGAAAGAACCCTAGAAACCTATTGAAAAGGCAAAAAAAAAAAAATCCACAAAGCATTCAGGATTAAAGAGTTTTGATTAATAGCAAGCAAAGAAAGTAGACCCATATCTACAAATGCCAAGAATCTGATATCTTCTGGCAGCAGATTACTTTTCATAACTTCCAATAAGAAAGAAGCTTGGCTATCAACTTCATCTTAACCCTATGAAAACTGTACTCATACTTTAAGCTGCAGACTGGTGGAGTGATCAGCGTGTATTATTCCAAGCTCCTACTTGTGTGATTGGATTTGTTGGTGACAGAAAATAGACCCACCCCATTCATATTGTCTGTGCAATGATTCATGCATTAATTAAATATTTTAAACATTTTTCTTGAATTTGTTTATAGTAGCCCTGCTAGGAAATGCTGATGGCTTGTAATCTCCTTTGCTGAACTGTAAATTTCCTGAAGAGAGAGTTCCAACTTGATTTGTACCATCAGTCAGGTAAAGCATGTTGTTACAAGTCAGTTGGTTTGGACCCCTATATTCAGCATATATAAAAATGGACATAATTGTGCAGTTCTAGACTTCAAACCAAAGATTAAGTAACAGATCTATACAGAGTACCTATTAGCATAATGATTATAGGACCTTGTACAACATATTTCTCTTGACTATGTCTTGTGATGAGAGCTAGGATCCTCAGTCTCCTGAAGCTACTTCAATTTCACAGGGTAAGTACATTTTTTTCAACTAATAGCCATAATAATCCCTGACATCTAATTTTTAAAAATGATGGTTTAGAATAGGCTGTACTTCCTCTACTTCCTTATTTTGACACTAATAAATTGTTTCCTACATAATTGAGAAGTGATTCTTCACTGAATTGCCCATTAACTATGTGATTTTCTTTAGATTGCTCACAAAATAAATAAAGCTGGAGTTTGAGAAAGAATGACAATAAATTTCGACATTCTTGGCTTTAGGTGCTGGATTCCTGGTAGGCTTTCTTATGCATTCCAGGTTTTAGATGTCATCTTATGGGCTTTACTTCACCTTGTATTAACACAGGTTGGAGCAACAAAAAGAAATAAGTGCATGTTTCATCTCAGACTTCATGCGAAAGGCAATCTGAGAAGAAGCCTAATATATAATGAATGCTTAGAAGAGTCAAAAAGAGACAGATTGCCATTAGCAAGCATGGAGCATATTGTGCATGGATAATTATAAAGCTAACATGAAAGTTTTGACTAAAATGGAAATTCAAAGACAGGATTGGGGGTGTAACTCACTGCTACACTGCTTCCCTAACCTGTGCAAACCCCTGGATTCAATCCTGACAAACACAACCAAAATTTGAAAGGCAAAGGTAATAAGAGTATCCTTAATTATTCCTGAATTTCAATCAACTCAGAAAATTGACTTAACTTAGTTAATATTGTTTATCCTTCCCCTAAAATTCACTTGTTCAACTCAAAAATTATTTTGTGATTTAATCCTTGGCTACCTTTGGGCTTTTTATGTCTTTTTTTAATCATTTCATTTGCAAATTTTAATATATATGTTATATGTTTGTTCCTATCAGTGTCAGCCATGTGGATGAGTCATGGCCATTGCTTGAGCAATTTGCTCTCTGTGAAAGCCTGAGAGAACACTTTCTCTCTATGTGACTCTCCTTAGGCACACCCTACATATTGGTCACTTTCCTCTTTGTCCCCACAATCTCCTTGATCAGAAAATTTGGGACACAACTGAGTTACATGATGTTACAGTACAGGTTCTCTTATGTCCTGAGTCTTCACTGACCTTTGAAGGCTAAGACCAAAACGTTGGCTATCCTGGTGGCCCTTCTTTTTTTCTGATTTTTTGTCTGCAAACTTAGGTTTTTAAACCTCCAGAAGAGGGTTATTACCCTACAAATTAGACTGTTGAGCTTAATCTCACTATCTGCCTGAATATCAAACATATTAGGCATAATATAGAACAGGTTTTTTCATAAAATATTAATTTGCTAAACTTTAAGTCCCTACAGAATACCACAAAAAATTAAAAAATTGAAATATATTTTGAAAATAGGAATGAACAGTTACATAATTTACACACAAGTTTCGCAATCTAACCGTATACAACATTGTGACAGGACAGTCCCGCAACACCCCTTTTCCTGTCTCTGCCTTCATTCACCACCCATTTCCTTTTTAATTAAACATCTACCGGAGAGACATCAGGGCAGCAAATGTCATGTCATGACAAGCAACACATATTTAGAAGACCAGAATGATAAGCACTCCAAGCATGACCTGTAGGAGATATTTAATGTGTACTTATCTGTAATATTTTCTCTTACTTTTTTGACTTTGGTTTTTGCCATTGTTTTTCCTGTCGTACTTAAACTTAGATCAATATGCTCTTTCTTCAAACCTTTGACTATACTACAACAGAATAATCTGAATTATATTACTGATCATGCAACCATTTTGTTAGTGGAGGTATTTCCTTTGTGTAGTGAATGAACCATGTTTTGTCTCTGCTTTCTAAGTCTTCTGTTTGAGTGTAATATTTTGCATTCATTGCTGGAAAAGTCTGCTCCCTAACATGGTCAGTGGCTTCCTGGGGGGCACTGGGTGTCTGGCACCTCCCATTGTCTACATCACACATGTTGCCTGTTGTGCATGTGATAACTCATGACTCTCACACATGACCCATGTTATGGTGCAGCAAGTGATTCTTATAAGCTTATAAGCTTTAGCTGCCTGTTTAGCTGCTTGCAAACCTGTGAACTTTCTTTATAATAGACCCAGACTTTAGAGTTTTATTGTAGCAACAGAAAATAATTTAAAACAATACAAAAAAACATCAGGGATGACTGAAAAATATCATGAAAATTTAAATTTTTAAAAACAGGCCCAGTGAGTGTGTGGGAGAGCTTCTGGCTACCCTGCGCTGGGGGGACCTACTACTGGTCCCAGCCAAGGTGCAGCGTGGGTGAGACCCTCTTCCAACCCCTTGGGACACCACCCACCAATCCGGAGCACCTTCCCCATACCACCTGCCGAGAAGGAATTTTTGCCACATTCCAGGAATGCCCAGACCCAGGCCTAGCCCAAGCCCGGTGAGTGTGTGGGAGAGCTACCTCTCCCCTACTCCCACTTGTCCCCTCCAGGCTAAGCTCAGGCCTGGCATACAGGCCTGGGGTGAAAACTTGCAGCTTCTATCCCTGCAGAGTGTAGAGGATAGAAGCACCTAGCTAGTCCAGGAGCAGAAAATCTTGCTAGAGGGGCACAACAATTTCACCCCCAAGGGCAGCAGCAGGAAGGAGCTGAGCACAGCAACCAGACCCAAGCCAGGCACAGCTGGATAAATCCAAACTTTGTAGATCTGAATCTGAACTTCAGTATGTGCTAAGGTTATAACTGCAACAAAGATCTACAACAAAGGTCAGAAGACAGTGCTACACAAAATGATGAGAAGGAACAAAATGCAACCTCAGAACCCAAGCCCAACCATAACAAGTGCAGAGGACACTAACACAGAACAAATTGGGAATCACACAGCTGAAAACAATGAATCAATGGTTTCTGAAATAAAGAAACAGCTGCAGAAAGGTAAAGATGAACTCAGATTGGAAATAAAAAAAGCAATCCCTGAATTAATACCATCTGGAGTAAAGAATCAAATGCAGAAACATATGGAGGAAACCCAATGCCCACCCAGAACAAGTGCAGAGGACACTAGTTCTACTCAAATGTATGAATTATTAGCATCAATAGTAAATAAGCAACAGCAGAAAGGTATAGAGGAACTGAGAGTGCAATTCTTTTCTCAAATAAAAAAAGAATTCTCGGAACTCATAGGATCTGAAGTGAAGAAGCAACTACAGAAACATAGGGAGGAAAGCCAACCTGAAAAAAACACTGCAGTAACGGAATTTATGACTGCTTATAAAGGAGACACTCATAAAAAAATAGAGGGGATTAGAAAAATGACGGATTCCTTGAATAAGTAGTACAGGAAAGAAATAGATCGCATGAAGCAGAGTCTAAGAGATATAGAGGAAATTAAAATCTCAATCACAAGCTTGCAAAACCATTTAAGTGAAAGTGAAGACAGAGTTTCAGATCTTGAAGATGCTGGTGTAGCTAGTGAAAAGGTAAGAAAGGATCTCTTAAAAACAACGAG